>NC_133453.1:125921956-126221956 GCF_048565385.1 Saimiri boliviensis
ACCCACATTCATTGGCTTAAACAACAGATATTTATTATCTCACGCAGTTTCTGTTGGGAATATAGAAGTGCCTCAGCTGTGTGGTTTGGGCTCAGGGTGTTTCACAAGGTTGCAGTTCACATGTCAGCCAAGGCTGCAGTCATCCAAAGACTTGATCAGGGCTAGAGAAGATCAGCTTCCCAGTTCACTCATATAGCTGTTGGCCAGAGACCTCAGCTACTCATCACATGGGCCTTTCTTCATGACATTGCTGTCAGCTTCTCCAGAGTGAGTTACCAAGAGAGAAAGCAAAGCAGAAAAAAGTGTCTCTAATGACCTAGACTTGGAAGGCATGCCGTTACTTCTATGGTATTTTGTTGATCTCCCAGCCCAGCAGTGGTACAATGTGGGAAGGTACTGCATGAGGCCTGACTACCAGGAAGCTCAGGGAATTGGGGCAGGCCACCTTGCAGTCTGGCAACAAACAGAAAATGAGGTTTAAAAATAAGATATACCATATATAGTAGATTTTAAACAAATACCTAGGAATATCTAAAAGATATGCCAGACCTCGTCACAGAACACTATAAAACATTATTACGAACCTAAAGGAGAACTAAATAAACTGAGAGAGATAAAGTAGTATTGGCACGTTTGTAGATTCAACACAATTCCAGTCAAAATCTCCTTGCCTCCCCACGGCCTCCCAAAGCGCTGGGATTACAGGGATGAGCGGAGGTGCGGGACTGGGAGTACTGTATTTTCAGTCTGAGGTTGGTGGAGTCACAGGTGGTCACCTAAGGTGGGAATGCCAATAAGAAGTTTTCTAGAATCTATCTTCAGATGCAAACAATACAGTGGCCTCTTGGTGAGGTTTATCATTCCACTATAAATTTATAGTCATACAGAGTAAGTATATAGTAATATATTATATTGCTATAAGGAAATTTTTCTCATAAGTTTCTTATAAAGTTTTCTTATAAGTGGGAAGGGCTCATCTTACCACTCTGTACTATGGTACTAGTTTAGAGTTCAACGTGCGTTCTTATTTAACTAGACGTGTATTTTTTTTTCTTCTCTTGAAATTAATAGTGAAGATCCCAAATTGAAAAGGCCAAAGATTGCTTATAAGATCAGTCAGGTAGCTAAAATTGAAGGTGGTCTTGAATTGGAGAGTGCAGGCTCTGCCTAATAGGACCTTAGCTGATGGGTTTTAATTTTGGGACCATGAGTCCAGTATTGTCAGGTCTTCCTATTTTTCAACAGAAGAAATCTGGAAAAAACTGCTGTACAGGCAAGGTGTGTTGACACACCTGTAATCCCAGCACTTTGGGAGGCTGAGGCCGGTGGATCACCTGAGGTCAGGGATTCAAGACCACCCTGGCCAACTTGGTGAAACCCCGTCTCTACTAAAAACAAAACTTAGCTGGGCATGGTGGTACATGCCTGTATTCCCAGCTACATGGGAGGCTGGGGCAGGAGAATCACTTGAACTTGGGAGGCAGAAATTATAGTGAGCCGAGATTATGCACTTCATTCTAGGCAACAAGAACGAGACTCTTGTCTCAAAACAAAACAAAAAACTGCTATGCAGAGAAATGACAAAGCAGTCTGTACAGTAGTCCAAAATCTCCATACATTTATCAGAGTGAATAGCATTCATCCCAAGTTATGTATCTTGTTTTGTATCAAGTTATACTTTCTGATCTGTTGGCTTTATAATCATTCCTGAATTTTTTTTTTTTTTTTTTTTTGAGACAGTGTCTCACCCTGTCACCCAGGCTGAAGTGTAGTGGTACTATCTCAGCTCACTGCAGCCTCTGCCTCTAGGGTTCAAGCAGTTTCCCTGCCTCAGTCTCCCAAGTAGCTGG
Source organism: Saimiri boliviensis (assembly GCF_048565385.1). NCBI lineage: Eukaryota > Metazoa > Chordata > Mammalia > Primates > Cebidae > Saimiri > Saimiri boliviensis. The sequence continues at coordinate 125,923,807 of NC_133453.1, forward strand.
GATTACAGACATGTGCCACCACACCTGGCTAATTTTTGTATTTTTAGTAGAGGTGAGGTTCCACCATGTTGGGCAGGCTGGTCGAACTCTGGACCTCGTGATCTGCCCACCTTGGCCTTCCAAAGTGCTGGGATTACAGGCATGAGCCACTGTGCCGTGCCGGATTTTCTTTCTTTCTGGTTTTTGTTTTGTTTTGTTTTCAGACGGAGTCTTGCTCTTGCTCTGTTGTCAGGCTGGAGTGCAGTGGTGCGATCTTGGCTCACTTCAACCTCCATCTCCTGAATAGTTGGCACTGCAGGCACACATCACCATGCCTGGCTAATTTTTTTTTTTTTTTTTGAGACAGAATCTTGCTCTGTTTTGTGAGGCTGGAGTGCAGTGGCACGATCTCGGCTCACTACAACTTCCACCTCCCAGGTTCAAGTGATTCTCCTGCCTTAGCCTCTGCAGTAGCTGGGACTACAGGTACACGCCACCAGGCCTTTAATTTTTGTATTTTTAATAGCGATGGGGTTTCACCATGTTGGGCAGGTTACTTTCTTATCTCTTGACCTCATGATCCGCCCACCTTGGCCTCCCAAAGTGCTGGGATTATAGGCATGAGCCACCATGCCTGGCCAGGTTTTTGTATATTTGTAGTAGAGACAGGGTTTCACCATGTTGGCTAGGATGGCCTGGATCTCTTAACCTCGTGATCCGCCTGCCCTGGCCTCCCAAAGTGCTGGGATTACAGGCATGAGCCATGGTGCCCAGGAACGGATTTTTTTTTAAATCATCGATGCATAAAGTTTCCTGCTACCCCTCACCATCCCTTATGTCTGCTTATTACCCATATGATAGTTGGAGATACAAAGGCTCAGAACTCTTAGAATTATTGCATGCAGCCAGGAAACACTAATCTCAGGCACCTGTGCCAAGTTAGGTAATTCCTCTTTTGATCAGTTATTAAAAAAAATTATAGTGTACCACAAATCCTATTTTGCTCTCTTCTGGTATCCATTTGATGCCATTGCAAAGAGAATTCACCTAGTCTCAGTTTTTAGTTTTCCAGTGATTAAAAATAGGCAGAGCGGCAGGAGCTTATTTTCCCACTTCGTGTTGCTCTACTAGTTGGAAGTTTAATGCGCATTCTTATTTAACTAGACATGTTATGTGTATTTTTTTCTTCACTTGAAATTGTTAGTGACGATCCCAAATTGAAAAGACCAATTTCAATTTGATCTTATAAGATTGCTTATAAGATCAGTCAGATAACTAAAATTGAAGATGGTCTTGAGTTGGCTAATAGGGCCCTAGGTTTTAATTTGGGGAACATGAGTCCAGTATTGCAGGATCTTCCTATTTTCAACAGAAGAAATCTGCAATTGTGTAATACTCCCCAAGTTTTGAATGCTGACAAGTAATTTTTAAACAAAGTAATAGTTACTGCCAATCAAATATGGCTGTGGGTCAGATTTAACTCAGGTTTGCTAGTTCACAATTACTGGACAAATTCATCATTATAAATTATATTTTCTCCCTATTTCTTTCGAGAGGAGGGAGAAAAAATGAATTGAAAAAAGTATGCATTTTATAACTGCCTTGGGCTATTGGTCATTCTTGCTGAATAAGTATTTCAGTATATAAATTATGAATATTGCACTGTGCCCTCATAGGGAATTGAAACCAGGGAAATTTAGTAACATGTCCAAGCTTTTACAGGTAATGAAATGGCAAAGCTGGGATTCCAGCTGCTGCCGAACTGACTCCAAGCCCATTCTGTTTTCATACACCATACTTTCTAGGGAAATTAGGCTGCTCGGGTTAAATTATGTAGAGCATGAATGCTAGGTAGAGTACTCCTTTCTGGGACAAGTATTATACAAAACAGAAGTAATTGATGAGAACTGGGAGTTTTAGGAGAATTTTAATAAGTGGATTAGGAGGAGGGGTAGTAAACTGTTAAAAATAACCCAGGTACGAAGCAGTGAGAACCACAGTTGGAATGGAAAATAAAAGAGCATGGGACATTTCAAAATAAAAATTATTGGAACACAGCGACTGACCTTAGGGAAGGAAGCACAGGAAACTAGGTTTAGTTGACATGTATGTGCTATTATAATTGAGTTTATGTTGCATTCATTACTATTCTTTTGTCAGAATTTTAATAATTGGTCATGAATTTTCTTTACAGTCTTAAAGCATTTAATCTTGAATTTTTTATCCTGCTAAGAACTTCTTAGGTAAAAAGACATAAAGGAAAAACATTTTTTCAAGAGCATGGTTATAGCTAATTAAAAGCTGCATAATATGTTAAGATTGAACAAGTGAATGGAATTCAAAATGTATACTTAAAGGGAAGTAATAAGAATTAATGAATGCTCAGAAAATTAAAGGTTTTCAGGAATATGGTGGACTTTGGTAGTGTTTTCTCTCTCTCTCTCTCTCTCTTTTTTAGGGGAACTTGGGCGAGTTACTAAGTCTTTCTGAGTATCTTTTTTTTTTTTCTTTTTTTTGTGACGGAGTTCCACTCTTGGTACCCAGGCTGGAGTAACAATGGCGCGATCTCAGCTCACCGCAACCTCCGCCTCCCGGGTTCAGGCAATTCTCCTGCCTCAGCTTTCTGAGTAGCTGGGATTATAGGCACGCGCCACCATGCCCAGCTAATTTTTTGTATTTTTAGTAGAGATGGGGTTTCACCATGTTGACCAGGATGGTCTAGATCTCTTGACCTCGTGATCCACCCGCCTCGGCCTCCCAAAGTGCTGGGCTTACAGGCGTGAGCCACCGCGCCCGGCTTTTTTTTTTTTTTTAATAGGGATATCAACACCACCAATATCATAGGGTTCTTAGAAGGATTAAATGAAATATAAATAATAAAAACAGTTTCTGGCATATAGTAAACTCTGAATAACTGTTAAGTATTGTCTGGGATGTTAGAGGGAATCATAGGTTGGGGATTTGACTGTGAATGTCATGAAGAGTCAGAAATCACATTTTATGAATTCTCTCCAACTCAGACTTTTATTTATTATACTATGCTAATCATTTAAAAAATATCTGATAGATATTTATCAGAAAATTAAATAAAAATGTATTATACCATGCTAATCATTTTTTAAATCTCTCTTTGAATTTGTGGTTTTATAATTCCACAATGCAGCAGTTAAGGAATTGTTCTGCCCCCTCTCCTCTTACCCCTTTTCCTCCCTGATCATTTGAATGCCAGACTGATTGCCCCAAAAAGATATAGTAGCAAAGAGAGGGAGGCAGGACTTCCAGTTTCTTTGTAGCCACCCCATTTATACCATTATACATTCAGATGAACTAACCCTTTTATGGTTTTTGGTCTTTTTCACTCTTTCTGACTCTTCATGTAAAGGTACATTTTATGGCCTAACGATTAATAAATGAGGTTTTGTTTTGTTTTGTTTTAAAGAAATGTGTGAGAAATCCATTGTGCCTCTTCAGTTACGAAAATCATTGTTAATTTGATGCCATGCAGGCAGTTTGCCTTGGGAAAATTGGTATGGTGTTACGTGTTTTCAAAGTTAAGTCTTAACTGTTTTGAAGTAATTGTGATGAAAAGCTTAGTGATCATATTGTACTTTCATCTGTGACTTTTGAGGTTTTATAGAAATAGGATATGGCTGGGCGTGGTGGCTCACGCCTGTAATCCTGGCACTTTGGGAGGCCGAGGCAGGTCAAGAGATCGAGACCATCCTGGTCAACATAGTGAAACCCCCTCTCTACTAAAAATACAAAAAATTAGCTGGGCATGGTGACGCGTGCCTGTAATCCCAGCTACTCAGGAGGCTGAGGCAGGAGAATTGCCTGAACCAGGAGGCGGAGGTTGCGGTGAGCTGAGATCGCGCCTTTGCACTCCAGCCTGGGTAACAAGAGTGAAACTCCTTCTCAAAGAAATAAAAAAAGAAATAGGATATTTATCTCTTTTACTGTTTGGTTGCCAGCCATATATTTATCAGTATCAGGCCGGGCACGGTGGCTCAAGCCTGTAATCCCAGCACTTTGGGAGGCCGAGGCGGGTGGATCACTGTATCAAGAGATCGAGACCATCCTGGTCAACATGGTGAAACCCCGTCTCTACTAAAAATACAAAAAAATCAACTGGGCATGGTGGTGCGTGCCTGTAATCCCAGCTACTCAGGAGGCTGAGGCAGGAGAATCGCCTGAACCCAGGAGGCGGAGGTTGCGGTGAGCCGAGATCGTGCCATTGCACTCCAGCCTGGGTAACAAGAGCGAAACTCCGTCTCAAAAAAAAAAAAAAAAAAAAAATTTATCAGTGTCATTGGGAAAGTTACTTTAATTCCTCTCTTACACTTTAATGTTGTTAATTGGTGGTATAGCATAGTTGGTGGTTTAGACCTGAGTTCCTCAGTTTTTTTTCTCTATTTCTTCCCTAAGGAGGCTTTTTAGATTTTTTTTTTCTAAGGTGGCCCCCACCTCCAGAAAATTTTAACTCCAGAGAAATACTGCAGTTCCGTTTATATATTTTATATATACCTGTGTTTTATACAAGAGTAAGTTTTTCTGCCCCTTTCCTCCAAAAATCAGTGTTCCCCCTTGAGGGGCAAACTGTGTATGTTGAGAGTGCACATTTTATAAGCAATGGATTCTCAAAATTTTGGCGTAAATACCCCAAAGGGCTTTTGTGTATGAGAGTTGTATCTAGTGAAATTCATCATATTAAAAATTAAAGCTGAGAAAATTGTTTAAATACTAGTTTATTTTTATTTTTTGAGATGGAGTTTTGCTCTCGTTACCCAGGCTGGAGTGCAATGGCACGATCTCGGCTCACCGCAACCTCCACCTCCTGGGTTCAGGCAGTTCTCCTGCCTCAGCCTTCCGAGTAGCTGGGATTACAGGCACGCGCCACCATGCCCAGCTAATTTTTGTATTTTAAGTAGAGACAGGTTTCACCATGTTGACCAGGATGGTCTCGATCTCTTGACCTCATGATCCACCTGCCTCGGCCTCCCAAAATGCTGGGATTACAGGCGTGAGCCACCGTGCCCTGCTAGTTTATTTTTAAGTATTTTATGAAAAGTAACCACTTTCCTCTCCCCTGTATTTTTTAATGAAAAGAGTGGCATTGTAAACACATTTTTGCAGATTTTTAAAAAGTCTGCCTTAATAGCAAGATTCTAGTAGTTGCTTTGGCATTCAGTCTGTTACAGTGTTATAAAGAAAATCTGGGCTCATACATATTTGGAAAGAGTATTTTAATAACATTTTCAGATAATAGAGATTCTTTGATATTACACCAAAACTTGACAGTTGATGGTTTATAGTTGCAGTGTGAAATTGAAACCATGCAAAACAAGCTTGTTCAATCTGTGGCCAAACACAAATTCATAAACTTTCTTAAAACATAGTTTTGTTTTGTTTTGTTTTAGCTCATCGCTGTTGTTAGTATTAGTGTATTTTATATGTGGCCTAAGACAATTCTTCCAGTGTGGCCTAGTGAAGCCAAAAGATTGGACACCTCTGATATAAAAGTTTTTGTCCTGTTACATTAAAATTCATTGGCCTTTCTCATTGAATGTATCTTTTGTTCATGAGTAATTTCTTACTATTTCTTACTAAGTAACCAGCATTGGTTACTAGAAAATAATGATTCACTCTCTTATGATGGTATTTCAAATATTGATATAATATCAACTAATCACATTTCATTTGTTCATTTTCAGAATGTCTGCTGAATACTCAGGTCTTAATAAGCCGTTTATTAGTCATTCTTTCAGATAAAAAACGTGTTCCATGAAAAAGGCAATTCAGTCAGCTCACAACTCAAACAATTGTACAGTGCTTTTTCTTTCCGTCGTCATACTTCTTTACTCAACAGGAGTGTTTTCGTGCGTGCTTCCCAGTTTGTCATGCAAAATGTTAACAAGATATGTATTCAGGGTTGAGATTTAGCAGAATTAGTAATTTTTACTGTGAGAGCGTGGTAGTGAGGAATATGACTGCCAGTGTAGTTGGTGCCATTGCTTTCATTTGGCTTCTTGACACGGCTTCAGCTCTTTTTTATTTCCCACAGCTGCTTTAGCAGCATTTGTGCTCGTTTCCATGTGGTGAAAAAGGCAAATAACTCACTAACAGTATTCTGAAAACAATTTTGACCTCTGTAGGGGGTATACGAACCATGCTTTGAGAATCATTGACGTATTCATAAGTGATGGAGCTGGGGTTCAATGCAGGTATTGAATTGAATATACATTTCATATATATCCCAGCTCCATCACTTATTAATTAGCTACATGACCTTGAACAATTAACCTGATACCAAAACCAGATAAACATAAAAGAACACTGCAGATCAGTATTCTTCACAAAATAGGCAAAAAAGGGGGAAAAATCCCAAAATATTTGACGTTAGCTTTTCTATACTGTCAGTGTTATTTTTTATTTTGGAGTGTGTGTGTGTGTGTGTGTTTGTGTGTGTGTACACAACTTTTAACAGGGCTGTAGAGGAAAGAGGGTTCTGAAGTAGCATTTATTAAAATGGAGTAAGAAAGATGCTTGCCAAAATCCCAAATTTTATTCATAGGCTAAAGGTCTAAATAGTCTCAACAGTTTTAGGACTTTTTTTTTTTTTTTTGAACGGCAAATGCTAAGCCTGCTGCCATGTTTTGTAGTTCAGTCAAATGCATTATTGCTGTTGGTTTTGAAAGGTTTTGAGATATGTATAAACCTTCACTGCCTCTCAACAGTTTTCAGATAATTTAGGGGAAGAGAAATGTAGTTGGTAACAGTAAACTGAATGCTTTCCTTGGGTGTTTACCAGTTCAAGGAAATTCAGTGGTAAAACATTTTCCTTCTTTGGTTAGTCTCATTGTTCATGATCTTTGAAAACAGACTCATCTGTAATGAGTCTGTTTACATATACACCCATTTTGGAGTCACCTTCACTTAGGAGAGTGTTGTTTTTTAATAAGAAAGAGGGCCCGTTAGTACCTTCTGTCATGTTATCCATGCCAAAGAACCAGTTGCTTTTTGGGAGAAATGGCACATGCGGTTCTCCGTCTGCTCTAATTGATTATTGCTTTCATATGCTTCCCAAACAGTTCCTTCAGTCTCAGCATCACTTGCCTGTCTGACTAATGCTTCTGTCCTGTTAGTTTTTAATATTTGTTTTTTTAGTTTTAACTACTTAAAAAAATAAAAATTTCCACCAATTAGGCAAGTAATATCTTCATTTTAGAGAATTTTAAAAGTTAAGGTGCAAATCAGGGAAAAGCACTAGCTTCATCATCCTGGGGTATGTTCATTACTGTCCTTTTTGATGATTAATGGGTGCTCCTTTTTTCCTAATTGGCAACATATTGTATACACATTTCATATTGTGCCTTTTCATTTCTTACCAGTATTTCCCTCCATCAAAAAGTATTCTGAAACTTTTTTTTTTGGAGACGGAGTTTCGCTCTTGTTACCCAGGCTGGAGTGCAATGGCGCGATCTCGGCTCACCGCAACCTCCGCCTCCTGGGTTCAGGCAATTCTCCTGCCTCAGCCTCCTGAGTAGCTGGGATTACAGGCATGTGCCACCATGCCCAGCTAATTTTTTGTATTTTTAGTAGAGATGGGGTTTCACCATGTTGACCAGGATGGTCTCGATCTCTTGACCTCGTGATCCACCCGCCTCGGCCTCCCAAAGTGCTGGGATTACAGGCTTGAGCCACCGTGCCCGGCCTCTGAAACATTTTTAATGACTGAATAACTTTTGTCATTAATATGTATCATGCTTTAAAAAAAAAAAAAAATATATATATATATATATACACATTCTCCTAATGTTGTTTTCAGTTTATCAAAATTATGCTGTGAAGCACATCTCTTATATTTTATTTTATTTTATTATTTTTTTCCTGATTATATTCTGGTCATTCTGTTGAAGACCCTTAAAAGGAGAATGACTGGTTCAGATAGCAGTATTTTTTTTTTTTTTACAAGGTTCTTGAAGTAAATTGCTAACTTGCTTTCCAAAAAGATTGACCCAATTTATTATCATTTTATAAGCATTCACCTCAGTTCTCCATATCTTCACCAGAACTGATACTATGTTAAATGCTTTTAAAACAATAAATAACGCACATTAGCACATGAACTTCCAGAAAAGGTTTAAATGCTTAGAAATTAAATAGTATAACATATATCAAAACTTCTAGTGTGTATTTCTTATTAGTAGGAGAGTCCCAACTGAACTAGTCTTAATGAGTTGTCCTTAACCTTCTGGGGGTATAGTCTTCAAAACAGGTTTCTTTCTCTAGGAGTTCTTTATACTTTCTGAGCCTATACAGACCTGCTTATGTAGAGTGGGTTGGAGATAAAAGTTCAATGTGTGTTCTTTGGTTTTTATGTTTTTCTCTCCTTTAACCCTATATCTTGGGACAGTTACATAGAGTAGTTTGGTATATGTGGATTTTTTTCTTTATCACATAAAGTAGATTTGAATAATATGTGACTGGAAGTTATGTGTCTGAGTTCTTTGCCAATTCTATATAAATTTCAGGTGTGCAACGGAGGAACATGGCTCAAGAAACTAATCACAGCCAAGTGCCTATGCTTTGTTCCACTGGCTGCGGATTTTATGGAAACCCTCGTACAAATGGCATGTGTTCAGTATGCTATAAAGAACATCTTCAAAGACAGAATAGTAGTAATGGTAGAATAAGTCCACCTGGTAAGTAATTCTGGTAAAACTTAGCTGTATTCAAAATTGAAGTACAAGTGGATAGTTCAGTATACCCAATACCCTGTTCCACTCTCACATTGTACTTATATTACTGTATTCATATCAATAAAATTTCTCATTACACATTGTGATTATCAGTAGTGAGGAGTTAAGAATGAGTATTGTCACTCATTGAAAATACTTTAAATGTATATCATAATCTTATTTGCTGTGGCTGTGGAACTCTATTACCTTATTAAAATAGAGGGGACATCTCAAGTATATGTAACTGTCTTGGAAAGGAAGATAAGGGAGTGATGAAAGAACTTTTGTTCTTTTATCTGGTGTGACTTTTACAGCTTAAGTAGTTGTTGAAGGAAAGAGTGGGTTATTGATAACTGCACCTCAGTGGACTTTAGAGGAAGCTTTACTCCATTAGGAAGGAGGGGTATCGTGGATTAACTCATAGTAAGGAATGTTCAACCCCAGTTCACTAGGGTTTTTAAATGCCTTTTTGTGTCAAAGGATATTCTTGGAATTGAAGTGGTCTTTTGTTTTAGTAGTTGTGTAAGAAGGATCATGAGGATTCTGAGTATAAGCTTTGCAAAAGGAAAGGGTTTAATGTATTCATTTAGGATAGTTCTCATATGGGATAATGCCTGCATGTATAGATTTTTGTGGTTAATGAAAATGCAGGCTATTACTTAGTTCACTTAATATTGTATATGAGATCTTGTCTGTTTCTGTTGAAGCCAAAACCTAAAACCATTTAACCAAAACTCCAGATTTTCTTAAGGCTAATATCAAATGAGTATAAATTTTTTTTGTTTTTTTGAGACGGAGTTTTGCTCTTGTTACCCAGGCTGGAGTGCAATGGCGCAATCTCGGCTCACCGCAACCTCCGCCTCCTGGGTTCAGGCAATTCTCCTGCCTCAGCCTCCTGAGTAGCTGGGATTGCAGGCATGCACCACCATGCCTAGCTGATTTTTTTGTATTTTTAGTAGAGATGGAGTTTCACCATGTTGACCAGGATGGTCTCGATCTCTTGACCTCGTAATCCACCCGCCTCGGCCTCCCAAAGTGCTGGGATTACAGGCTTGAGCCACGCGCCCGGCCAATTATTTTAAATTAAATCATCATCTACATTTATAACCTAATGTACCTGAGCGTAGATTTTAATTCTGAACCTATATTCTTCATTGCTATAACATCTTATTTAAATATCTCATTTGTACTGTAGTACTTGGATGATGTTTTTGAATCAAAGAATTTGGGCTTGGATGATAATTCAGTTCTAAGAAGTAGGAGTTTAGTTTATTAATTTTTACAACTTGTATATGGCTTAAAATAAACGTATTTTTAATTGGCAAACCAATGAAATTTTTTTTTAGCTAAAATAATGAACCAGCTTATTGCATATTAAAACAAAATCTCTATACTATATTCTGTGGAAAATGGATCTTGTTTTTTTTTTTTTAGATAAGGTCTTAGCATATAGAATCACTAATATGGAATGTGATACTGTTGCAGCAACCTCTGTCAGTAGTCTGTCTGAATCTTTACCAGTTCAGTGCACAGATGGCAGTGTCCCTGAAGTCCAGTCTTTAGACTCCACATCTTCATCCATGCAGCCAAGGTAAGATGTGGTCTCGAATTGTAATGGGAATGCTGGTGAAAACTGAAGAGTACATTCTGGTTTTGATTAACTCTAATAAGGAAAACTAAGTAAAGATTAAGACTTAAAACTTTAAGATTACCTAGCCTAAAATTTTATCTGTCTGGTTATAACTAATTAGAAAAAGTGATTTCTTGCTTTTACATTGGGGGTTTGGGGCTTATCATTTAAGTCTTAGATTTATTTTTCAGGCTTCTTTTTCTTTCTTCTTTCTCATAATATATCTTGACCTACTCCTGAAGTCCTTTGGAAGCATGTTAAGTGAAATGTTCTGCAAGTGTTACTAACTTGCATTTAAAAAATACAGTCTTGTCACATACTATCTTCCTTTAATATCACGATGTAGTATTCATTTGTTTGTATTGTAATATGTATATATATATGTTTTTAAACTCGAAGTCACATCATTTAGAAGCCTGCATACAGCAATACTTGTTTGGTTTTTATTCTGCTGTTAGGAACGAATATATTAAATTCCTATGCTGTGGTTTATTTTTTTCAATTCATAATAAGAGATGTCCAGTTTTGCTATGCCAGAATCTCATTGACAGCTTTGCCTTAGGGTTCTTTATCATGCTAGTTTTCATTTAGTGAATTCATGTGCTACTTGAAATTCGCAAAGGGCATATGCACTATTGCTTTGTGTCCAAGACAGGAAGATTGTGGTCCAAATTGGTCTCTAGTTTTAAAGCTCTATGATTATGTTTTAAGTTATTTTAAAAAGTATCTCTGTATTCTTGTCTTAATGATATACTTAGATGTCTTGAACTCTCACTATGTCACATTAGTTAATATTCATGTGTGGAGATCACCTTTTAAGATGAAATATTTTGCTTTTCTAGCCCTGTATCAAATCAGTCACTTTTATCAGAGTCTGTAGCTTCTTCTCAGTTGGACAGTACATCTGTGGACAAAGCAGTACCTGAAACAGAAGATCTGCAGGGTTTGTATACGAACTAGCATGTATTTTGTTATTTGAGTATTTTGACACTATCCTAGGTGCATGTATAAAATATTGCCAGCTTAAAATACGTATTTTTCTAATGGACACAGTACTTTATGCCCTTAAGTATTTAATGAACATGTTGGGGAGCCATTTCACACTTAACATACAATTTTATCAGCATAAACACTGCAAATTCAAAATGTATTTAGTTTGAAAAATACAATCAAATGAATGTGTGGCAGCATTATACTGTTCTCTTTTATTATTTTGGCTGGTTCGGTCTAAATACTACTCTCTAAGAGAACTGGGACTGCTGCTGTGAGGGGCATCTGTTTCTTTCGTTTTTTGACTCATTATCTGAGAGACTGTACGTCTCGGCCGGCACTTCTCCCGCTCTTCCCCATGCATGCAGTAGCCACATGTTCTTGCCCATGCTCTTCATATTTCCATGATGCAGCTCAGAGTGATCTAGGAAGACTTGAAAGTTTGTATGAAGGCGTTTGTAGTAGGGAGAGAGCACAGAATAGGCCATTTTGGAGGCTGCTAAGTAACCTCTGCTTAATTAGTTGTATTCTATCAGTGTGTGGAAATAACATGATAACCATGGAAAGATCTCTGGAAAGATAAGCCTAATCAAGAGCAGTGTGTCATTCTGCCTGTGGGATGATTTACCAGTGAAATTCATTGTGCCTGGTGTTAACACGATGGTAATAGATACATCTGGCAATCCTAGTTTAAGTTTGCTAAATTTTTAATTTAGACCAGGCACAGTGGCTTAGGCCTATGAGCCTAGCCACTTGAGAGGCTGAGGCAGGAGGATCGCTTGAGTTTGGGAGTTTGAGACTAGCCTGGACAACATAAAATTAGCCGGGTGAGGTGGCACATACCTGTAGTCACAACGATTCAGGAAGCTGAGGTGGGAGGATTGCTTGAGCCCAGGAATTCCAGGCTGCAGTGAGCCATGATTGTGCCACTGCTCTCCAGCCTGGGTGGGCACCAGAGCAAATCCCTCACGCCTGATCTCAAGAATTAAAATAAGTAAGTTTAAATAAGCTAGGGAATTCCTCTTGCTTTTATTTCATACCCAGAGAATACTTGACCCAGTTTGCTTGTGTAGATTTTGTATAACAAAATAATATATTACGTGGTCAACATAAATATTCTAGTCTATCTAGCATATTGTTATAAATTCATAAATGTCTTAAATGAATAATTTTTATTTTTTAGTTAAAAAATTTAAGGAAGGGCAGAAATGAGGAATATTTTTAAAGAAATAAAGAACACTGGGCATGGTAGCTCATGCCTGTAATCCGAGCAGTTTGGGAGGCTGAGGTGGGCGGATTGCCTGAGCCCAGAGAGTTCAAGACCAGCTTGGGCAATGCGACAAAACCCCATCTCTACAAAAAATACCAAAAATGAGCTGGGCGTGGTGGCACACACTTGTAGTCCCAGCTTCTGGGAAGGCTGAGGCATGAGAATTGCTTGAACTGGGATGCAGAGGTTACAGTGAACCAAGATTGAATTGCTTCCTTTTGCATAACTAGAATTTGATAAGGTATTCTTTGGTGTTAAAACTCACATAAAAACTGAGGAAACAGGATTATTTCTGGGAATCATAGACTTTTAAAAATAGTACTATATCATCTTGTCTGTGAATTCATTTGGTGACTGTTTAAATTCAGGCTGTCAGCTATTAGTTTCAGGTAAGCTGAGGTTACATTAGCCTCGTGGGTATGTAATTGACATTTATTGGTCCCACTTTTGAGCTGTAGCATATAAGCTTTTAGATACCCTACTGATCCTTCACTTTAAAGACTGCATTTGCCTCAGTTAAAAAGAAAAACCATTCACCTTCTTCAGGGCTTTAGTGTTAATGCGGTGAAATGTCTGCAGTAGCATTTGTATGCATAGACGATAAATGTATTTTTACTCTTCTCCATTTCCAGATCCCATTTAAAGTTTGTGCCTCAGTAGTTAAGCCAGTTTTGTTAAAAACTATAATCTTGTGATAGTGTTAACTGCCATTAAAGCATTGTCTATATGCATTTTTTAAAAATATCAGACTGTTTTGGAGAACAGGTTGGATATTGCAGCTTATAGATTTCAAAACCAGTAAATACAATAGGTTCATTTCTGATGGCAGGTTATGCTGTTTTTGAGTCTATGTGTATAGCAAGACAGGCTTAACTGATATTGTTTAGGAGCCGGGGATAAACAGTAAATAAGACATTCAGCCAATCCCTCATGGAGCTTACATTCTAGGGATATTCATTAAAAATAAAAGGTTTGATGTATCTATATTCTGTTTCAAAAATAATATGTTCACAGTGTATTACTAGACCTGTCTCCTGTCTAGTTTCAGCATGTAGGTGGAGTAACATGCTGTAGAGTTTGTCATTAGCACATACTTACTTGTTTGTGGTATTTTGCTTTTTGTCATCTTTTGTTGAAATATGAAATAATGGTGTTAACATAAGCAGGTTAGAATCAATCACAGCAAATGTCTGAGCATGTATTAGGATGTGTAGTTCACTGCGACGGGACTGGAGGTTCAAATGGGGAATAAGGTAACCATCCCTCTTCAGTGGGCTTACAGTGTTGTTGGGGAAATGAGGCACATAAATAGGTAAGTAATTCATTTCAACAGATGCTAATTGTTAAATGCCTGCTATGTGGTTGGAGACGCTGGGACAAATAGGACAGATGTCTGCCCTCAGAGAATTCACAGTTAAACCAGGTTAAGTCAACGAGGGAATTTTAGTATGAAAAGTGCTATACATAGTAGGGTTTTCCACCCCAAGGTTGTAGGAGAGGCAGTGGAGGAAGAGCTGATTATAAAACCTTGAACAAGTTGGAGTTAGCCTGGTAAAAAGAGAGACAAGAGGGACATAGAAAGAGTATTTTGTGTGGAGAGGACAACTTGTACATTGCACAGAGGTGAAGGAGAGTTTGGTATGTCCAGGGAAACTGCAGGTACTTCAGTACGGCTGAATCATGGAGCACTGTTGAGGAGTAGTGGAGATGAGGCTAGAGAAAGAAGGATGAAGAAAATCATGAGGGACCTCTGGGCTTTATCCTGGGGGTTAGTTGGGAGTCATTAGGGAATTCTAAACATCAGGGTGAACACCATTAGATTTTCACTTAAGACAGATGATTGGATGCAATGTGTGAAGCATGGATTGAAGAGGGAACTCATGTGAGGTGTCAGTATTTGGAAAAGGTGTTAAGGAAAATCAGAGTGAGAAGCTAAAGACAGTTGAGACAAGGAAAAGGGTATTTGACCTTGGTCTTGAAAAAGAAGAGGACCTAGATCAAATGGGGAAAAAAGAAAACCTCCTGGAATAGATTATAGGAAGTGTGTAAAATGCAAGAATATATATATATATATATATTTTTTTTTTTTTTAAAAAGTGTGAGCAAAGGTACATGGCATATTTGCATTGTAGATTAATGGAGCAGTGGATTCCTGGAAGGTCTAGTTGGTGATAAAACTGGAGAGGTTAAGAACTTATCCATGGCAAATTCCACCATTTTAGAGCAAGATGTCATGTCTGCAAGGTCATATGATAGATTCTGACTCTGGGGATAGCGTTCAGGAGGGCCAGGGTGGTTAGCAGCAAGAGGGAGGCATGTTAAGATTTCAGAATAGTAATTTAACCTGAATCTTGGCAAATCTGGCTTTGGTTTCCATATATAAATGCATCAATTTATTATCTTAATTATAAGATGTTAAAGCTTCTTTGCTTCAATTTGCCTTATTTCTAACATTTAAAGTGCTTTTATGTGAAACATTCTGGGAACTTGAAACTTAACTTTAAATTCCACAGAATCTTGGTTTCACCTTTCCCCTACTTGTTCTCTGAGAAACCTATGTCGTTCTGACCCCAAACAATATTAAGAAGTATGCATATGGCAGTTTTCTTGCACACTCCCTTAGAATATTCAACTAGTATTTGTTTATGTGCCTTTTATTGAGCAAATACATAGTAATTAGAAAAATCAGAAAATACGGTTTAAACCAAAAGAAGTCTATAAAATCACTGTTAACATATCATTACGTATTCTAGATTATTTTCTACATGTGTATATACGTACATTTAACAAAAAGGGGTCATATTTGTAAACAACTTTGTAATTTAATAAGACTAGCTTTCTATGCTAATAAACCAATTCCTCTGTATCCTCTGAATAATAGATTAGGGAGGGTGGGATGAGGAATAGCAAAACCTTATTGAATAATTAAATGTTGCCACCTTCCTATTTTTGTCAGCTTCAGTATCAGACACGGCACAGCAGCCATCTGAAGAGCAAAGCAAGTCTCTTGAAAAACCAAAACAAAAAAAGAATCGCTGTTTCATGTGCAGGAAGAAAGTGGGACTTACTGGTAAGGACCTAGATCAAATGTTTAAAATTAAGATGATGTGGCCGGGTGCAGTGTCTCCTGCCTGTAATCCCAGCACCTTGGGAGGCCAAGCTGAATGGATCACGAGGTCAGATGTTTGAGACCATCTTGGCCAACATAGCGAAACGCCATCTCTACTAAAAAGACAAAAATTAGCCGGCGTGGTGGTGGGCTCCTGTAGTCCCAGCTACTCAGGAGGCTGAGGGAGGAGAATTGCTTGAACCTGGGAGGCAGAGATTGCAGTGAGCCGAGATCATGCCACAGCACTCCATCCCAGGTGATAGTGTGAGACTCTGTCTCAAAAAAATTAAGATGATGTTTTATAATAATACATAGTTTACTATTATTGACTTCAATTGAGATTGTTTCTCTTCCCTTGAGAGTTAATGTTGGATATACTTCAGCTTCTGAAATTTTAAGGAAATGAAAATAGCCTTGATTATGTACCTACAAGTGAAATGAATCGCTTTTAAAACAATTCATTCCAGCTGAATTTAGAAGTATTAGACAAGTAAGGTTAGTGTGCCAGATGCTGTGAAAGGTCAAAGATGTGACTCCTGCTTTCAAGGAGAGAATATTTTGAAGTACTTGGTTAGCTGTGTAGTCCTTCCTATGTATAAAACAGGGTTAATCGTATGTTGTTGTGTGGGTTCAGTGAGTTAAGACATGTAAGCAGTTATCCCAGTACTGCTCCACAATAAATAATCAATACATGTTGGCTACTGTAACATAGCTATCAGATGCAGATGGTGGTGGGAGGGAGAAAGAAATGTTCAAAAGCATTTAGCAAAGAAAGTACATTAAGTGCAGTCAGATTGCTCTGGAAATTCCAAGATAAGAGTAACTAATTTACATTTTAAAATGGTAGTTCTTAGAAGCCCAGCAAGGAAAGGTTTGTGATGGCAGAATGTTTCAGTGCATCTGGAATAGTGAGTAGGACCTATAACTGATGGAAATAAGAGGCATTTAGGACAGAAAGGATAACTTGGAAAAAAATGCATAGGGCATGTGCAGGGACCATGAATAGGGGAATGTGGCTGTGTAACACGTAATATGTGAACAAGAGTGTTGCGTACTGCAAGTACTGCAATCCAACAGAAATAAGTAAGACTAAAAACATATACAGTTGACCCTTGAACAACATGGGACTGTGTGGGTCCACTTAGAGTTTTTCTAATATATTGGAAAAGTTTTTGGAGACTTGCTGCAATTGGAAAAAACTCACAGATGAACTGTTTAGCCTAGAAATATATATTTTTTAATTAAGAAAAGTTAGGCATGTCTTGAATGTGTGAAATATGTGTAGATATTAGTGTATCATTTATTACCACAGAATATGCACAAATCTATTATAAAAAATTTAAATTTTATTAAAACTTGTCTATACAATTGCAGATCATACATAAAGCCATTCATAGTCAAGAGAAATGTAAACAAATGTAAAGATGTAGATTAAGTGATAGTGGCATAAAAGTTACCATAATATGTACTGTACTTCTCTTATAATGTCATGGCCACCTATTGCTATTGCATTGAGTTCAGGTACTGCAGGTATCCACTTAAAATGCTGTGAGGCACTGATCACTTCTGTGTCAGCCGTTTGTCTCCGTAGTAAATTGCCTAGCACAGTAAAAGGTAATCTCTTGTGGTTCTCATGTATTTTTCATCGTGTTTAATGCAATACTATAAACTTTGAATAATACCATAAGACTCATGCAAAGTGCCACCAGTGGTACTGGAAGTGCTCCCAAGAAGCAGAGAAAAGTCACAACATTACAAGAAAAAGTTGAATTGCTTGGTATGTTCCATAGATTAAAGCCAGCAGCTGCAATTCTGCCATTTCAAGAAAAATGAACAATGGCTGCCATTTCAAGATAAATGAATTCAGTGTAAGGACTATTTTTTTTTTTTTTAAAAAAAGGCAAATGTGTGAAACTGCCTCTGCAGCTATGCCAGCAGGCACAAAAGCCTTGTACTTTTTTATGAAATACCTTTTTATTTTGTGTCGACAATGCAGCTTTTATGTGGGTGCAGGATTGCTATAAAGAAAGGCATACCTATAGATTATAATACAATTCCAGAAAAAGTAAAGTGATTATATGACAACTTTTAGATTCTAAAGCTGGAGACTTTAATACCAACAAAAGATGGTTTGATTTTTTTTCTTTTTTTAATTGAAATGGAGTCTTGCTCTGTCACCCAGGCTGGAGTGCAGTGGCATTGTCTTGGCTCACTGCATCCTCTGCCTCCTGGGTTCAAGTGGTACTCCTGCCTCAGCCTCCTGAGAAGCTGGGATTACAGGCACGTGCCACCATGCCAGGCTAATTTGTGTGTGTGTGTGTATATGTGTGTGTGTGTGTATATATATATATATGTATATGTATGTATTTTAAGCAGAGATGTTTCACCATGTTGGCCAGGCTGGTCTCAAACTCCTGACCTCAGGTGATCTGCCCACCTCAGCCTCCCAAGGTGTTGAGATTATAGGTGTGAGCCACTGCGCCTGGCCACTTTGGTGATTTTAGAAAAAGGTTTGGCTTACAAAAAGTCAAGGTAATGGGAGAAACAACTTCTGTCAACAAAGAGGAAGCAAGTAAGTTCCTAAACTATGTTAAGAAAGTCGTTGGAGAAGGAGTATCTACCTGAGTAAGTTTTTATTGCAGACAAAAGTGCCCTATTCTGGAAAAAAAAGAAATCACAAAGACATTTATAAATAAGGAGGAAAAGTGAATACTACAACTTAAGGCAGGAAGAGAGAGTCTAATTTTATAGTTTTGTGCAAGTGCAATTGGGTTTATGATCAGAACTGCCCTTATCTATAAAGTTGCTAACCCCCCCGCCAAGTCTTGAAGGGAAAAAGATAAAGATAAACACCAGCTGCCAGTCTTTTGGTTGTACAAGAACAACACCTAGACAACATGAACCCTTTTTCATGGTTCGTTACATTAATGCTTTGTCCCTGAAATCAGAAAGTACCTTGCCAGTAAGGGACTGCCTTTTAAAGTCGTTGTTTTTAAGATGGAGTTTCATTCTTGTTGACCACGCTGGAGTGCAGTGGCACAATTTCTGTTCACTGCAACCTCCTCCCAGATTCAAGTGATTCTTCTGCCTCAGCCTCACTAGTAGCTGGGATTACAGGCATACTCCACCACCCCTGGTAAATTTTTTATATCTTTAGTAGAGACAGGGTTTCACCATGTTGGCCAAACTGGTCTCAGACTCCTGATCTCAGGTGATCTGCCCATCTTGGCCTCCCAAAGTTCTGGGATTATTACAGGCCTGAGCCACAGCACCCAGCCTAAAGTTTTTTTTTTTTTTTTTTTGAGACGGAGTTTCGCTCTTGTTACCCAGGCTGGAGTGCAATGGCGCGATCTCGGCTCACCACAACCTCCGCCTCCTGGGCTCAGGCAATTCTCCTGCCTCAGCCTCCTGAGTAGCTGGGATTACAGGCACGTGACACCATGCCCAGCTAATTTTTGTATTTTTAGTAGAGACGGGGTTTCACCATGTTGACCAGGATGGTCTCGATCTCTTGACCTTATGATCCACCCGCCTCGGCCTCCCAAAGTGCTGGGATTACAGGCTTGAGCCACAGCGCCCGGCCCCTAAAGTTGTTTTGATATTGAACAATTCCCTGGCCAACCACAACCTCATAAGTTCAGCACTGAAGGCATCGAAGTGATATGCTTGCTCCCAGACAAGCATCTCTAATTCAGCCTCTAGGTCAGGGGTCATAAAGACCTTTCAGTCTCATTGCTTATGGTACTCTATGGAAAATATTGTCAGTGCTATGGAAGAGAACCCCAGTAGAGAGAACAGCATACCACTGAAGATACCATTATTGTTTAGACAAAGGTAGGAAAACTATCAAGCCCAAAACAGTACGTTCCTATGGGAGAAAACTGTGTCCATGTGTTGTGCGTGACTTCACAGGATGGAAATCATGGGAGATTGTGGATATGGCAAGAAAGGTGGGGCATTAGGAATTTCAAGATCCCGCTCTTGGAGACATTCAGGAGCGAATAGACACCAAACCAGAGCAATTAACAGAGATGACTTGGTGGAGATGACTGCTATCAAACCAGCGCCAGACAGCGAGGAAGAAGACCTAGAAGAAGCAGGGCCGGACAACAGACTGATGTTAGACTGTCTGACGGAAGGGTCTGAGTGTTCAAGACTGCTTTTCACTTTGGTGACATAGACTCTTCGCTGATCAGAGGGAACTAAACCTAAAGCAAATGGGGGAAGAAGGATTGGGACCATATGGAAACATTTTTAGAGAAACAAAAGAGCAGAAAAGTCAGAAATTACATTGTATTTCCATTAAGTTACACCAAGTATGTCTGCCTCTCCAGCCTCCCCTTTTACCTTCTCCACCTCTGCTAACCCTGAGACAGCGAGACCAGATCCTCCTCTTCCTCTGCCTGAAGACAAGGATGAAGACCTTCACGATGATCGACTTTCACTTACATATTTTCTCTTCCTTGTGATTTTCTTAGTAACATTTTCTTTTCTGTAGCTTAAGAGTACATTATATATTAATAATACATACAACATAAAAACATATAACACAAAATATATATTTGTTGACTGTTAGCAGTAAAGCTTCTGGTTAATAGGCTACTAATAGCTCAAGTTTTGGGGGAGCACGAAGTTATACCTGGATTTTTGACTTGTTAGAGGGCTCTGCCTGCCTAAACCCAGCATTCTTCAAGGCTCACCTGTACTGTGGTTAGTTAGAAAGTAGTTGCAGCTGTAGATGTAATTTATTGTTTACCATGTGCCAGGCATTGTGTTGAATACTTCGCATAAAAATTGGACTTACAGGGAAGAGTAAATAAGATTTTGAGCAAAGGTATGCTTTAGGTAGATTATTTCTGGTTAAGGAATGGGTTGGAGATGAAAGAGAAAGAAAGTTAGAGTTTAATATCACAGATGCCTCAAGGCCAGGCATGGTAGCTCTCGCCTGAAGTCCCAGCACTTTGGGAGGCCAAGGTGGGAAGATTGCTTCAGGCCAGGAATTTGAGACCAGCCTGGGCAACATAATGAGACCTCCTCTTTTAAAGAGAAAATTTAAAAAGATGTTTCAGATTTGCCCGTACCTTAGCACATGTATATTTAAAGAATATAAACATGGCCCAGTGCAGTGGCTCACACCTGTATTCCCAGCACTTTGGAAAGCCAAGGTGGGAGGATCACCTGAGGCCAGGAGTTTAAAACCAGCCTGGACATAGTGAGACTCAGTTTCTACAAAAAAATTTAAAAAATTAGCTGGGCATGATGACATGTGCCTGTAGTCCCAGCTACTCAGAAGGCTGAGGCGGGAAGATCACTTGAGCCCAGGAGGTTGAGGCTGCAGTGAGCTATGATTGTGCCACTGCACACCAGCCTGGGTGACAGAGTAAGACTCTGTATCCAAAAAAAAAGCAGATATTAAGACATTTTTAAATATACATATTTAATATTAAAAATAAACTTTCTAAATCTCACAAACCCTCAAACTTTATGATTAGAAGGCCGAGATACAGTAATTTTCATTCTGTCTAGTCTCTCAGTCTAATACGATGTTGTTTGCTTCGTTTTTCATTCATTATTATGAAGTTACAAATATGTTTTTGAAGTCAAAACTGTGGCAAAGGAAGTTAACATCAATTAATGTTTAAAATACTGATTCCTATGCTCCATTTCCAACAGTTGTATCATACGATAAAATTCTAATTTGGAGGAGCAGGACCAGTTTTATGTAAAGACTGTCTGCACCCATTACATCTCAATTTTGGCTTTAACCCTGGGCATTTCCTTAAAATTAAGCTGCGTCTATTGTGTGTTTTACCATATGTTCAGCAATAAATTAATTCCTCATTTAATCCTTATAATGTTATTCCAAAATTACAGAGGCAAAAATGAGGCTCATTTGCCTTCATTAGTAAGTAGAGTCACACTGAGGCAGTCGAACTCTAAATCCCATGCTATTTACCTCTCAGCTGCAGTACAGTTCACATCTCCATTGGAGGTTAGCAGAGAAAAGCAAATATTACAGCTGTGTTCTTTGCTAACAGTTCTCTCAGAGGTATTATTTGACTTTTTTTAAATAAATGCTACGACTGCCTTCTGACAGTAGGCTTATTTTCACATTGTAGTGTTTGGATTTGAAAAAACGTTTTACGTTTTCAGTCTAGCAACTGTGTTTTTTGATAAGTAATTGTGGCCATATTACAGGTGAAGAAACAAATTCAGAGAAGACTTGCTCTAGTGCAAACCTACCTTTGTAGATAGGAACAGGAAATGAGGCTGTCAGATAGTGAATAAGAATGTCGTTTGTGAGACTGTGTATTTAGAATCATTTTTTCGTTGACACTGCTGCCCTAAATATATTGTGCTGTTCAGTATTAGTTATTTTGCCAAAGACCTTAATAGTTCATCCTTCAATCCAACTCATGTATGTACGTTACTCCATTTTCAGGGTTTGAATGCCGGTGTGGAAATGTTTACTGTGGTGTACACCGTTACTCAGATGTACACAATTGCTCTTACAATTACAAAGCTGATGCTGCTGAGAAAATCAGAAAAGAAAATCCAGTAGTTGTTGGTGAAAAGATCCAGAAGATTTGAACTCCTGCTGGAATACAAAATCCTTTGAGCATCTGCAAACTAAAAATTGACTTGAGGTTTTTTTTCCTAGGCATTGGGAATGTAGAGCAGTGTATCTTGCATAGACCTTTTAATCATGCATGTCATCGAAAGAATAGATTTTTGGTTTTGTTTTGAAAATGACTCTGAACATTTATTTCCATTGCAATTTCTGTGGCTGAGAAGACTTAAACTTTACAAGTATTATCCTTTTAAGATCATTTAAATTTTAGTTGAGTGCAGAGGGCTTTTATAACAAACGTGCAGAAATTTTGGAGGGCTGTGATTTTTCCAGTGTTAAACATGCATGCATTAATCTTGCAGTTTATTTTCTCATTGTGTATGTATGTATCGCTTTTCTCTGCAGCACGATTTCTCTTTTGATAATGCCCTTTAGGGCACAACTAGTTATCGGTAACTGAATGTATCTTAATCATTATGGCTGCTTCTGTTTTTTCATTAACAAAGGTTATTCATATGTTAGCATATAGTTTCTTTGCACCCACTATTTATGTCTGAATCATTTGTCACAAGAGAATGTGTGCCGATGAGATTCTAAGTTTGTGTGTTTAAACTTTTTTTTGAGCGAGGGAAGAAAAAGCTGTATGCATTTCATTGCTGTCTACAGGTTTCTTTCAGATTACGTTCATGGGTTTGTGTGTATACAATATGAAGAATGATCTGAAGTAATTGTGCTGTATTTATGTTTATCCACCAGTCTTTGATTAAATAAAAAGGAAACCGGAATGCTGTCTTGTATTACTTTTTCTCTTCTTTCTGGAGTTAATTTTATTTTTTGGTCTTTTAGTTTTCTACTTTCCAAATTTTGTAAGAGAACTGTCATTATTTGTCTCACATATGCTTGTGACTAGGCTTATCATTATAATTGTGATTTTGTTTTCCTCTTGAGTTGACTACCTGAGCGTATCTTTAAAGGCAAGCACTCCTCTCTGTTACTTAAATGTATTTTCTGTGGTTAGTTAGAAAGTAGTTGCAGCTATAGAGTATAGCTATATTCTAGTCCGTGTCTGATTCTCTTTTCTGGACTCACACACCCAATTAACATCTAATAGAAGCTTTCTTTTTTTTTTTTTTTTTTTTTAAAACGGAGTTTCACTCTTGTTACCCAGGCTGGAGTGCAATGGCGCGATCTTGGCTCACTGCAACCTCCGCCTCCTGGGTTCAGGCAATTCTCCTGCCTCAGCCTCCTGAGTAGCTGGGATTACAGGCACGCGCCACTATGCCCAGCTGTTTTGTATTTTTAGTAGAGACGGGGTTTCGCCATGTTGACCAGGATGGTCTCGATCTCTTGACCTCGTGATCCATCCGCCTCGGCATCCCAAAGTGTTGGAATTGCAGGCGTGAGCCACCGCGCCCGGCCGCTTTTTTTTTTTTTTTTTAAGTGGATCACCTGAGGTCGGGAGTTCAAGACCAGCCTGACCAACATGATGAACTCCTGAAAAGCTGCTTTTTCTTGTAGGCTTAGAGAAATATTAAGAGTATAATTCAAACTGCAGAGCAGTTGTAGAATTACAGAGTAGAACGACCCCCAAGATGATTTGTCCTATGGTTTTCAAATTGGTAACCAAACTTTTAAAAAATATTAAATATTATATAAAACAGATGAAGGCAGTAATTTTACAATATAAATTTTACAATATAAAATTGATATTGTAAATATATATATTTTAAAATTGTTTATATACATGTTCTATTTAAAAGATGATTTAACATCAAAATCTGGATTGATCACATTAACAGATGAAAAAGAACTATCTTAATAGATTCAGATAAAGTAATAGAATTACCCATTCATAAGAAAAATGAAAAGTAACAATAAATTAAGACTAGAAAGAAATTTCCTTAAGCTCATAGTTCTTTGTGAAATCAATGAGCCAAACAAACATAAAACCAAGCATCAACCAAAAAGAGGAAAGTTACTTCCTTTTAAAGTCAGAAACAGGGCAGGCATGGTGGTTCATACCTGTAATCCCAGCACTTTGGGAGGCTGAGGCAGGTGGATCATAAGGTCAAGAGGTCAAGACCATCCTGGCCAGCATGGTGAAACCCTGTCTCTACTAAAAATAAAAAAATTAGCTGGGTATGGTGGCACATGCCTGTAGTCCCAGCTATGAGGGAGGCTGAGGCAGAAGAATCGTTTGAACTCAGGAGGTCGAGATTGCAGTGAGCCGAGATCGTGCCACTGAACTCTAGCCTGGTAACAGAGCAAGGCTCTGTCTCAAAAAAAAAAAAAAAAAAAAAAAAAAAAAAAAAAAAAAAGACTGCCCGCTAATACTGCTTACTATTCAAAATTGTGTTGGAGATTATAGCCAGTGGAACAAGACAAGACAGAAAAATGGTAAGAATAGAGGTAGCACTCATTATTTGCACATTGTTTTTATAGAAACATCATAAAATTACTAAACAGGGTTGTTAGGTAGCTAGATACAGTATTAGGTTTTAGAAGAGAGTTGGCTTTTCTTTACACCAGTTGCCTAGAAAACCAGAAAACAGTTTGACGATAATATCAGAATATTGATTACCCAGGAAATTGACAATACATGTTGATGGCCTCATCGAGAAAGAATTCTAAAACATGAAGGGATAGTAAATAAGACCTCAGTAAATGGATGTTCGTGGATAGGAAAACAGTATCATTAAAAATGCCTTTTGTCCTTCAGTAGACAGAGATTCAAAGTAATCCCAATCAGAATTCCACTAGGTTTTTTTTTCGTGGAGCTTGTTTAGTTGTTTCTAAAAGTAAAAGTTAAAAAGACCAAAAGGCTAGACCATTTCAGAAAAGAGCAGGGAGACTGACTTGTGCTGCTAAATGTCAGGACTCGCTGTGAAGCCTTGTTAATTAAAATAGCATGTTATTAGCTGATGGGGTCAGACAAGATACCACAGTTGAATAGATTGCCCAGAAAAAGACCTATGCAGGGACTGAACTTTGGTATAAGAGAGAAGTGGCACATTACATTGAGGAAAGGAGACTGTTCGATGATTAGAGCTAGAATAATTGGTTTTCTGTATGGAAAAAACCGTAACTTATGCCATGGAAAAAAGTTAAGGACTTCAATGTAAAACAAAACTTTAAAACAGAAAGATGGCTACCTGTTAGACCTTAGGATAGAGAGACTTCTTGGCCAGGCACAGTGGCTAATGCCTGTAATCTCATCAGTTTTGGAGGCCGAGGTGGGCGGATCAATAGTTCAAGACCAGCTGGCCAACATGAAGAAACCTTGTCTCTACCAAAAAATACAAAAATTAGCCAGGTTCCATGGCCCATGCCTGTAAATCCCTGCTACTCGGGAGGCTGAGGCAGGAGAATTGCTTGAATCTGGGAGGCGGAGGTTGCACTAAGCCAACATCTCGCCACTGCACTCCAGCCTGGGCAACAGAGCAAGACTCTCTCTGAAAAAAAAAGCTGCTTAAAACACAAAGCATTAACTATAAAGGCATTATTATTATTATTTTGGGACGTAGTCTTGCCCTTGTTGCCCAGACTGGACTGCAATGGCATGATCTTGGCTCACTGCAACCTCCACCTCCTGGGTTCAAGCAATTCTCCTGCCTCGGTCTTAGCCTCTCGAGTAGCTGGGATGAGGCACCCACCGCCACACCCAGCTAATTTTTGTATTTTTAGTAGACCACAGGGTTTAACCATGTTGGCCAGGCTGGTCTCGAACTCCTGACCTCCGGTGATCTGCCTGCCTCAGCCTCCCAAAGTGCTGGGATTACAGGCATGAGGCACCATGCCTGGCCTATAAAGGCATTATTAATGAATTTGTCTATTAAAAGGATATTTTATTCTCTGAAACACATTAAAATATCTTTCTTCAAAGAACGTGAAAAGACATTACAGCGTGGGAGAAATTACACTGCAAATGACTACAATGAGATAACCACTTTATACCTATTCATCAAAAATTTAAAAGTCTGAATTATCTCGTGTTGGCAGATTTCTGCGTGTTCTCATGCATTGCTGGTGTTAGTGGAAAATGGTTCATTCTTGGAGAAAGTTTGATAATACCTTTTAAAGTGGAACTTTTACACACCCAGTAATCCAGAAATTGCACTCTCAAGTGCATACCCAAGAAAAACTTGCATAGATAAATGGGGGACCAGTACAGGAAGTTTTTTAATACTGTTTATAAAAGCAAAAACCCGGAAACAGCTGAAGTCTTCAAATCCCCACTGAAGAAGAGTGGATGAATATAATGTGACATATTCACATACTGGAATAATACACAGTAACCAAAACTGATCCATAGTGACACAACAAAATGGAAGCATAGTATGCAAAATAGTCTTCAAGTATAGCTTTAGAAATACAGGAAGTAGGGCCAGGCGCGGTGGCTCACGCCTGTAATCCCAGCACTTTGGGAGGCCGAGGCGGGTGGATCACGAGGTCAAGAGATCGAGACCATCCTGGTCAACATGGTGAAACCCCATCTCTACTAAAAATACAAAAAATTAGCTGGGCATGGTGGCGCGTGCCTGTCATCCCAGCTACTCAGGAGGCTGAGGCAGGAGAATCGCCTGAACCCAGGAGGCGGAGGTTGCGGTGAGCCGAGATCGTGCCATTGCAATCCAGCCTGGGTAACAAGAGCGAAACTCCGTCTCAAAAAAAAAAAAAAGAAATGAAGATTTGATGATATACGGTAACCTAAACCCAAACTCAATATGAACGTTCTAGAGAGAGAATTCAAATGTTTCTTATTTGAAATCTTAACATATATATTCCTTTACTACATATAGTTTTCTTTTGTTCAACATCTAGGAAAGGGGTCGCAAGGAAAAATCATGCCTAACCAACCTTAGAGAGAAAGAGCGAGAGAGATTTTAGTGTGCATTTAGTATTGACAAACTAAACAATGTTTGCAGAGAGAAGCACCAAGAATGATCTATTCGGCTATGCCAAACAGGTTGGACACGGAGGTTGTAACCTACGTGTCAACATTCCTCTGCATTCCTGGAAGCAGGGTGGGATCCATACCTACAGTTCAAAAAGGCGCTAAACATTTGGCTGAGAAAAAAAGGAACAATTCAGATGGGAAAGCTATTAAATATGTATTTAGTTACAAGAAAATCAGAAGTGTTTTGTTGAAATCACCGTGAAGGGGAATCTGAAAAGCGGCTCCCGCTTTGATAACAGTTAACTGAGAACTCATTATATGGTACACGTAATTAAGTCAGATGTCAATGACATGTTTTTTATTTAAGGTGAGCTTATTATTTGGGAGTCTTTCAAATCCAGCTTAAATCCAAAATGGATTTGAGGTAGTATTCCATCAGAACTTAGATACAATAGTATCTGAAACAAAGCAGACTAAAGACAGAATTGAAGAGGGTGGGCAGAAGAAAATTTATGTTACAGAAACCCCGGCCCTGAGTTAGGACTTTATTCAGTCCTCTTCTACCCCGTTACAACATTGACTTGCAGTTGAATTACTTAACTTCACTTCCAAGATCCTCTAAACTTTCATCTCCTTTGACAGAACAGAATGTCACATATATTTGCACATCACATAGATCTTTGGTACTAAAATGTACTGGACACATGCCAAACCCATGATGTCCACTACACAATGTGTACCATAAACATGATTGAGCTCAGACATGAAAAAGAGGACATTTACTTGGCTAAAATGCTTGGTCTTTGACAAAGTTTCCTCTTTTCCTCCATGACCATGCAGCAGAGCTGAATGTTGCAGAAAAGGCCACCCCATCCTGCCTCCCAGGGCAGGCAGCGTTCACTTATCTGAATGGCAACTGTCAGCTTCTCAGAGCCCTTGCAAGACATCAGTGTCCTGGATCCAGAAAGTTCTCTCTCAGCTCTCTTTGTGAAGGGGCGAGGGGCCTGCTTTGCGTGAGTGAGACCAGCAGCGCAGTGTGCTTTTTAGTATCAGAGGGAGGCAGTAAATACGGTGCTACAGAGGCTCAAACCAGCCTTCATTGCTGGAGGTGCTGAAACTCTCTGCCCGTCCTGAGAGTGTTCATACCCTTTGACTGAGGAATCTACCCTTAGACAATTGTCAAGGAAAGAAAACATTCTGTGCGTGTACATCATCACCGAACCGTTATTATTACCATCTAAAACACTGCGACTTCCTTAGCCAATGGCAGTGACAATAATGAAGCTTATTGAGTCTCAAGGAAAAATATTCAAGAGACTAAGGTAGAGAAAGACTGAAAAATTGCATCCATGTAAATTTTTTTTTTTTTTTTTTTTTTTTTTAGTCGGAGTTTCACTCTTGTTACCCAGGCTGGAGTGCAATGGCACGATCTCGGCTCACCACAACCTCCGTCTCCTGGGGTTTAAGCAATTCTTTGCCTCAGCCTCCCTAGTAGCTGGGACTACAGGCGTGCGCCACCATGCCCAGCTAGTTTTTGCATTTTTAGTAGAGATGGGGTTTCACCATGTTGACCAGGATGGTCTCAATCTCTTGACCTCGTCATCCACCCGTCTCAGCCTCCGCGTGAGCCACCGCGACCGGCCAGTTTTTTTTTTTGAGATGGAGCCTCACTCTGCTGCCAGGCTGGAGTGCAGTGGCACAATGTCTGGCTCACTGCAACCTCCACTTCCTGGGTTCAAGTGATTCTCCTGCCTCAGCCTCCTGAGTAGCTGGAACTACAGGCACGTGCCACCATGCCCAGCTAAGTTTTGTATTTTTTAGTAGATACAGGGTTTTACCATGTTGGCCAGGCTGGTCTCCAAACTCCTGATCTCAGGTGATCCACCCACCTCGGCCTCCCAAAGTGCTGGGATTGCAGGCGTGAGCCACCGCGCCTGCCTATAAACTATGTAAAGTTTATAAGGATGGAAAAGTCATGTGTATTCAAATGGCATGGGGGAAAAAAAACATGAAAATGTGAAGACTACGTTGGTGGGATTATAGGCAATATGTTTCTTTTAAAATTATTTTTAAATAACTGTTGTGATGCACATGCCCAACACATTCATTTCCAAAAAATGAAAACGAAAAAATATAGTATACTTGCAGTTATTTCAAATGCTGTTTCCCAAACAGAGAACATCTTTGGCGTTTTCAGACACTATGTATAATTAGTGGGTTGGTTAAGTCTATTTTAAAACTATGAAATCTTACTCCATCTTCAGCCGTCTCATCCCCACACCCTTTACCACACATACATCTGCCTCACCTCCTTTCCCTAAAAGATGTTGGTTTTCTGTCTCCAAGAGTTTTATCATTTAGGCTTTTGTTAACTCGTGTGTATTCAGTAGAAGCTCCTGGCCTCACATCCCCCACACGACACATACTCCATAAAGAAGGAATTAAAGATGTGAGTTGCAGGCATTTCCCCACGGCCTGGCGTAGAGGACGGGCTTATTAGTTATTGCCTCATTTCCTTTTGGTCAACAGCTTTATATCAACGACTTATGTATTTATGGAGCACCTGTTTTGCGATGGGTGTTTTGCTCGGTGTTGACAGAGTTGCGCATGGAGTGAGAAAGCTCCTGCTTTTGGTGGGAAAGGGCAGGGCGACTACAGATCGTGGAAATAATTCAGTGCCTTGCAGTGGACGAGTAGCTTGAATTAGGCAGACGTCAAGTGCTGCCTGGAATGCCTCAGGGCAGGAGGTGACAGCCAGGAGGCTGTGCCCAGACCGAGCTCCTCACTGGGTGATCGCTGGTCACGCCTGGTGGACAGGCACCAGAGTGATCTCAGGGGCTAGGAAGGGGGCTCAACAGCGGGCCCCGCTTGCCTGCCATACCCACTCGTCTCAAGCCTTCTGGTTTCAGGCCCATTTAGCTCACATTATCCTGCCATTTTGCAGCCTCTTCTCCCCAAGCCCAACTGCACAGCAGCCCCCTAACGCCGTAGTCACTGTACCGTTCCTCAAGGATCTTCCGGGAACCCTTGTCCAGACTACCGTCTACTTTTCTAGCTTGCAGCCAGTGTCCTGGCTGTTTTAAAGTGTGGCTGACTCATTCACACCACCACCAACACAACACTCAGTCTGGCGTGTTCCCAGTGTCCTGGCTATGACATGGTCTCAAAAACTGCAGCTGACTGCACATGAGTGATTAGACAACGCCTTGAACCCACCCTAAGATAGTCTGCCTTTCCCTTCTTTCCTTCCTTCCTCCTTTTTTTCTCTCTTTTCCTGTTTTTCTTTTTTCTTTCCTTTCCTTTATCCCCCTCCCTTCCTTTCCTCTTCTTCCCTCCCTTCTCTCTCTCCACACACAGATGATCTCTGTATGCCAGGCGCTATTCTAAGTGCTCACAAACATTAATTCATTCCATTCTCATATCAACTTTGTGAAGTAGGAACTATTATCAACATTATACAGGGAAGGAAGCTGAGGTAGAGAGAGGTTAAGTACCTTGTCCAAGGTTGAGCAGCTTGTCAACGTCATTTGACCACTGGCATGTGAAACAGGTGAGTTATATTTTTTAGAATATTAGTTATCATTAATTGAAGCCTTCCTAATAGGCATAACTGTCCCCTTCTCTGACACACAAGCGGAAGTGTCATAGCTGGAAGGAGCAGCATGGTTTACGAAGGGAGAAAGGACCTGACTGGGTGGTGGTCCGAAGCCCAGGAAGCAGCTTCTGGGGAAACAGCAGCAGTGTCTGGGGTTCCAGGAAGCGCACGAGAGTCCTGCTGAGCTGAAAAGCAGGGAAGCAGCTGCGGGGAGCAAGGCTGGAGTCACGCAGGCCAGA
Organism: Saimiri boliviensis; assembly: GCF_048565385.1. Lineage (NCBI taxonomy): Eukaryota > Metazoa > Chordata > Mammalia > Primates > Cebidae > Saimiri > Saimiri boliviensis. The sequence goes on from NC_133453.1 coordinate 125,954,825, forward strand.
GCCTTAAATGTCTCGGTAGGACCAGCTGCCCTGAGCGGGAGCTAGAACCGGATCTCCTCGAGGTGGGCTTGCGGACTGGACAGAGACCAGGGAGGCGGCGGGGCTCGGGGAGGGAGGAGAGACTATGGGTCACCCGGGGCTCACGGGGCCGGGCCAAGGAAGGGGCGGGGCTCGGGGAGGGAGGAGAGACTGTGAGTGACCTGGGGCTCGCGGGGCAGGGCCAAGGGAGGGGCGGGGTTCTGGAAGGCAGGGCGCGACTGTGGAGGACCCGGGGCTCGCGGGGCAGGGCTAGGGGAAGGGCAGGGTTCGGGGTTCGGGGTTCGGGGGCGGGGTGTTCACGGCGACACCAAAAGGCAGGCAGGGTCTCCGGGATCCCTGCTGTGTCCTCTGGAGAGGCCGCGGGGGCGGGCCGGGGGCGGGGCCGGCCGGCGGCGGCCAAGTTCAGTCCCGCTCTCCGCACGCCAGGGTCGGGTGCTCGCCAGCATGTCCTTCGTCCCGGTGGCCGCGGATTCCGACTTCCCCGTCCACAACCTGCCCTACGGCGTCTTCTCCACCGGAGGCGACGTGAGCAGAGGGGCTTCGGCTTCCGAGCGCGGGGAGGGAGTGGAGTGGAGTGGGGTGGGGGGCGGGGTGGAGGCGTGGGCCGTTTTTCTCCTAAGATCCGTTCCCCGAGCGTGCCTGTGGGCTCCAGTCCCGCCCCGTAACCTTCTAGCTGTGCACGTGATGTAACTTTTCAGCCTCAGTGTCCGCAGCTTTGCTGAGAATTAAATGCAAAATGAAATGAAGCGTGCCTCTCTCCCAGACGAGCAGAGCCAGCAGGATTCTGCCACCCGAAGCTGCCGCACAAAGGCGTGCAGCCTGCGCCAAGAGACCAGATCAGGGCCGGTGGTTCATCTCGCTGGGTAGCCTCTAACCCTAGAACGCGGGAAATGTTAACCGGTATGCGTAGCAGCCCAGAGGGGCGTGCGTATTTCCTGGCTTAGAGCTCTGAGATCTAAGATGGCAAGTGTCTTTGCCTTTAGCTGGAATTCTTTCACCTCCTGGTGAGGGCCCCCTGGCATTTCTCTACTGATCAGAAGAAACAGGGCAGGGAAACAAACTTTTTAAGTCAGTGTAGTCTGACTGGTAGAAAGAAGTATTTGAAAACTGGGGGTATCAGCAAATAGATAATAAGAGGGTCCCTAGGTTGGAAAAGCAGATTCCCTTGGCTTTGTTGATGGTATTTTGGGCTTAGATTTCTGCCCCCAGCTTTAAAGGTAAACTCCTGATTCAGCTCTGTAAGCCATAGAACCCTAGAAACAGGAAATGCTTGCTAAATCAGTGGTCTGGCAGCTGGCTTCTTCCTGGGAAGTGGGGTCCCTTCCCTCCCCCATGGCTTATCATTGGACGCAACTGGCTTGCCTTTGTGGGCCTGTCTGCGGGGAGTGCCTTGGTCTAGAAGAGTCAGTTTGTGGTTTCACAACTGGCTGGGCTGACCAGATGTTGCAAGGACACAGAAAGTGGACACTCAGTCCCCTGGAGGACACAATCTGAGGCATGTGATGGGTTGTTTACCCTTTCTGGAGACAGAGCCCTCCCTCTGCCCGCCTCGAACACCTTGCCCTCAGCAGATGTGTCCTCCCACACCTTTCCTGGGAGCACAAATCCATGAGACAGAAACATTTGTGAGAGGCAGGCACACCCCAGTAGGGAGCTCTGACTTGCTTTCTCAGATCGAATTAATGTCCCTTAGAGTGTGGCTCGGCCCTTTCAGACACCATGTCCTGCCATTTCAACATCAGAATGTGCAGGGCAGCTGCTACTGATGTCTGGGAGAGAGAGCCCCATCCCGCTCTCATCTCAGAGAGTGCTGGTGGGGGACAGTTGGCCCCTTTGGCATTCCAGCTGAACAGGCTTCATCTAGAGCTTTCTCTGCAGGCATGTGGATATTCCATCGGTGATGGCTGCCTTGCCCGGTTAGACTAGTTGCCAAGGCAAAACCTCCCTTCCCCCATGTCAGCAGCCAGCCCTTCCTAATTTGAGTGGAACAACAGTGAATCCAGCCATCACTTTTTCATTTTTTTATTCAGCGAATGCTTACGGACCCCAACTCTTGTCCAGACCTTGCCTGGGCTGGGAGTTGGGGATCAAAGACACAGAAGACATCTTCCCTCCATTTCTGGTTGCTCATTGACTCGTAAGATGTATAGGGGTGCTCTCTGTGAAGGCAGGGCTGGTGGCCTTCCCCTGGATTTTCTGAGGACGGGATTGTAGTAGAGTGGAGCTGCTCTGCTGAGTGCCTTGTTAAATAAAGTCCCTGGGGTCTGGCCCTGCCACTGCCTCCTGGCTGCCGCTCTCTTTAGCCTGGTACCGAGAAGATGCTCTGTAAATATTTGCGGCATGAATAGTGTTGATCCTGTGTCTGTTCTTGTGGGGAGAGATTCACAGATATTAATTGAATTCTCGCAATAAACCCACTGTGAAGTTATTATTCCCATTCTACAGATGAGGAAACGGAGGCCCAGACAGGCAAAGCATCATGCTCCAGAGCTCACAGCCAGTAGGAGGCAGATACGGGGTTGATCCCCACATCCGTCAGCCTCCCACTCCCATACTTCCCCCTGTATGTCAGGCTGAGAGTTGGGTAATGCTTTCCTTTGGACAACTTTATATCAGATATAACCAACTGTTATACAACAGAGGCAATACGCATTCATTCTCTGGAAGTCAGGCACATGGAGTCTCTCTCCTTAGTTTGTCGCCCTCAAGTTGCACATGGGAAACTGACACATAGAGAGGACCAGGGACTTGTCCAAGACCATAAGATGGTGAATGAGGGAGCAGACTTGGAGCCCGGGAATCCTGGATCTGACCCACGAGCCCCCTCTAGTTTCGTGCTGAAGAAAATAACTCCCAAGGTTGAAAGTAGAGGGAATCACTCTCTCAGACTTTTCCGGGGTCCTCAGGTCATAGTTTGAAGCACAAGGGCGGTAACTCACTACCCGGTGCTTCTGGGCTTGTTTGCATTTGAGGTAGCAGGCAGCCGCGCTTGTGACCCCATTTTGGAGGTTGCTCAGCGGAAGTGGCTCCTTCTTGCCTTCAGCTGGGTGCGGGGACCAGGGTCAGAGATGTGGCCCAAGTGTCTGTCCTGCACATTCCCTGAGTGGAAAGCCACTCGGATCCGGGTGGTTCAGCTCTTTGCCTACTGCAGATTTGCCATTTTCAGGAGGGGAGACTGAGGCCCAGGGAGCTGGCAGTGGGGCTGAGCATGGGTAGCTAAGCTCTCCAGGCAGCCCTCTCTAGGATAGGCTCTGCTGGGACCTCAGATGAGTGCGGCTCTGGTTTACCCCTCATCCCAAGAGCTGACATGCATGGAGGAATGGCCGTCTTTTCTCGGCCCATCCAAATAAGCAGCCAGTGGAGATAAGGCGAGCCAGTAATCCCACCACTAAGCTCACCGGCACTGAAATGGCCAAGCTGGTCGTTCGGGAGAGCTGGAAGCCTGGCTCAGGACAGAGCCCCAGGAAGCTTGCAGACATGCCCTCTGGTTGTTTGTTGACCAGCAAAGCTCAGGGTTGTGGGGACAAAGACCAGACCTTACAAATATTTAAGACATCTTTGCTGATGCTTGGATTTTACGGTGCAGAAAGGAACTTCCCCTGGATTTTCTGAGCAGTCTGGCTTCCTGCAGCTCCCTTTTTGACTTCTCCTCCATTTGAGCCACAACAGAGCTGATTAATCCAAGCCACTTGGCCCTCAGCACTGTGCGCTGGACACTCACTCTTCACTGCACAGCCGAATTACCCTGAGCCAAGGCCCAGGTTAAACCTGGAAAAGAATCCAACCTCCTGGTGAGGTGGTGAGCTCCTCATCACCGGAGGCATTTATGTAATGCCTGGGGAACTTTGCAGGGGACTTTGTCCAGCAGGGACCAGGCTGGCTGCTCTTCCTCAAGTCCAAGGGCTATTTGATTTATTTCCCATTCAGGGAACACAGATTCTTTTTCCTTTTGAGTCCTGGCAGCAGAGATGGCACAAGGGAGCTGGGACAGGTTGCTGAGGATGTGGTTCCTCCGTCCACTGTGCATACAGGGACATCTAAAGGGGGACCCTGGGGTCATCAATAGACAGGCTTTCGGAGTAAATGAACCAAGCCCCGCCAGGGGCTTTTTCTGATGCTGACTATGTCGTCATCCTCCCAGCCAAGACCGAGGATAGGCGTGGCTATTGGCGAGCAGATCCTGGACCTCAGCGTCATCAAGCACCTCTTCACTGGACCTGTCCTCTCCAAACACCAGGATGTCTTCAGTGAGGTAAGACATTGTGAAACAGGCCAGGCGTGGTGACTCACACCTGTACTCCCAGCACTTTGGAGGCCGAGGTGGGTCAGGAGTTCGACACCAGCCTGACCAATATTGTGAAACCCTGTCTCTACTAAAAATATAAAAGTTAGCCAGGCGTGGTGGCGGGTGCCTGTAATCTCAGCTACTCAGGAGGCTGAGTCAGGAGAATCACTTGAACCTGGGAGGCGGAGGTTGCAGGGAGCTGAGGTATCACGCCCCTGCAATCTAGCCTGGGTGACAGAGCGAGACTGCATCTCATTAAAAAATAAATAAATAGCCGGGCGCGGTGGCTCAAGCCTGTAATCCCAGCACTTTGGGAGGCCGAGGTGGGTGGATCACGAGGTCAAGAGATCGAGACCAACCTGGTCAACATGGTGAAACCCCGTCTCTACTAAAAATACAAAAAATTAGCTGGGCATGGTGGCGCGTGCCTGTAATCCCAGCTACTCAGGAGGCTGAGGCAGGAGAATTGCCTGAACCCAGGAGGCGGAGGTTGTGGTGAGCCGAGATCGCGCCATTGCACTCCAGCCTGGGTAACAAGAGCAAAACTCCGTCTCAAAATAAGTAAGTAAGTAAGTAAGCAAATAAATAAATAAATAAATAAAACAAAACAGCTTGTTCCCGACCTCAGTGGCACTTACTGTGGATGCCAACAGGAAAATGCTCCTTATATTCCATTTTCTTTTTTTCTTTTTTTTTTTTTTTGAGGCGGAGTTTCGCTCTTGTTACCCAGGCTGGAGTGCAATGGCGCGATCTCGGCTCAGCGCAACCTCCGCCTCCTGGGTTCAGGCAATTCTCCTGCCTCAGCCTCCTGAGTAGCTGGGATTACAGGCACGTGCCACCATGCCCAGCTAATTTTTTGTATTTTTAGTAGAGACGGGGTTTCACCATGTTGACCAGGATGGTCTCGATCTCTCGACCTCGTGATCCACCCGCCTCGGCCTCCCAAAGTGCTGGGATTACAGGCTTGAGCCACCGCGCCCGGCTTTATATTCCATTTTCAACAGAGGTCCTGCCATTGGAGGTCTCAGAGGTCTTGGATAAGGCTAAGGTTGTTTTGAGACAGACAAGCTAGTAGGAGGTGGCCCTGGGACAACTCAGGGCGGCTTCTCACCTCTGGGCGAGTTCCTAGATGAAAAAATTATTGGTGTCTGCAGTCCTGGATCGTTCCTACTTGTCTCTGAGATGAAGCTTTTCAGGCACTCTGGTTACTTTCCTTGCCAAGCTATTGGGGCCTCTGCCTGTCCAAGGCCTGTGAGGGTCCCCGAGGGAGGGAGCTGTGAACCCCGGCCTCCAGTTCTGCAGAAGCAGCCAGGGAGGAGTCAGCCCGGAAGGACATGTTCACAAGGGATGGGCACGAATTTGCTTCCCTGTAAATGGTCCGCTACTTTGACAGAGCGTCTTCTCATTGCATGGGTCAGGAAGGAGGGTGGGATTTATGGGTACCTCTGTGTGCCAGGAGCTTCATACACATCCTCTCCTTCAATCCTCCCAACCACCCTCTGGCATAGGAATTGGAATTCCTACAGAGACCTGAGCATCCAGATGGGGACCTGCACTTCCGGAATGAGACAGTTTCCCCAAGCAGCACAGCTAGAAGTTTCAGAGCTGAGGCTGGAACTCTGACTCTTAGAACCTACAAGCGCTTTTTCTGCTGTGCCTCACTGGCTACAAAACCTCTTCTTTTTTTAAATTAAAAAACCTCTCATACTCAGCTGGTCATCATCAGCGTCATCTGTGCCCTTGTCTAGTTTCTAGAGTAGGAAAGAGTTCCGGTTTTTTTTTTTTGAGACGAACCCTCTGTCTGTTGTCCAGGCTATAGTACAGTGGCATGATCAGAGCTCACTGTAGCTTCAGCCTCCCTAGGCTCAGGTGATCCTCCCCCGTCATCTTCCCGAGTAGCTGGGAGGCTGCATGGTGACATGCATCCCAGGGGCATGTCACCATGGCTAAGTTTTGCATTTTTAGTGGAGATATGGTTTTGCCGTGTTGCCCAGGCTGGTCTCAAGCTCCTGAGCCCAAGTGACCTCCAGGTCTCAGTCTCCCAAAGTGCTGGGATTAAAGGCATGAGCCACCACATCCAGCCTATTACAATAAAAATTTATAGAGGCTGGGCATGGCGGTTCACACCTGTAACCCCAGCACTTTGGGAGGCCGAGGCAGGCGGATCACTTGAGGTCAGGAGTTCGAGACCAGTCTGGCCAACATGGTGAAACCCCCTCTGTATTAAAAATACAAAAATTAACTGGGCATGGTGGCGCGTGCCTGTAATCCCAGCTACTCGGGAGGCTGAGGCAGTAGAATTGCTTGAACCCAGGAAGCAGAGGTTGCAGTGAGCTGAGATCACATCAGTGTACTCCAGCCTGGATGACAGAATGGGAAAATTTTTTTTTTTTTTTGAGACGGAATTTCGCTCTTGTTGCCCAGTCTGGAGTGCAATGGCGCGATCTCGGCTCACCGCAACCTCCACCTCCTGGGTTCAGGCGATTCTCCTGCCTCAGCCTCCTGAGTAGCTGGGATTACAGGCACACACCACCATGCCCAACTAATTTTTAGTATTTTTAGTAGAGACGGGGTTTCACCATGTTGACCAGGATGGTCTCGATCTCTTGACCTCGTGATCCACCCGCCTCAGCCTCCCAAAGTGCTGGGATTACAGGCTTGAGCCACCGCGCCCGGCTGGAAAATTTTTTTTAATAGAGATGAAGTCTTACTATATTGCTCAGGCTGGTCTTGAACTCCTGGCCTCAAGTAATCTTTCGCTTTGGCCTCCCAATGTGCTGGGATTCCAGACATGAGCCGCCATACCTGGTCCAAAACCTCTTAACTGATGTGAAACGAATTCGTTTGGACTGGATCACTCTGCAGGCGGGAGTGTGCCTCTCTTGGAAGGACATAGTCACCTTCCACTGTGGGCCGGGCCAAGCGTAGCCCAGTTGCTGAGCCTGGTAGCAGCTCCTGGGCTTGGACAATTGGTGCAGGTGCACGAGGGCACGAGGCAACATCAAGAGAGTATATGCTTTTCTCCAGCTTGATGAGCCGACTACAAAACTAAGAGCGGAGGTGCTGAGAGTTTGAGTCAGCGGGAGAGACGGGGTGGGGGCCGGCCGGCTCCTGGCCTCCCATCGGCAGGAGGGATCCTCTCCAAGCTTTCCTGGGTGTGATCTTTCTCCCTGTTTTGGTCTTAGCCTACGCTCAACAGCTTCATGGGCCTGGGGCAGGCTGCCTGGAAGGAGGCGAGAGTGTTCTTGCAGAACTTGCTGTCTGTGAGCCAACCCAGGCTCAGAGATGACACGGAGCTTCGGAAGCGGTAAGAAGCACGTGGTCATTGGCAGGGAGGAGGGGCTGCAGCAGGGGGGAGGATGAGGACTGTGTGCTGGTCAGTGCCATTCTGTGTCATGGCTTGGCAACCTTGGTGTGGTCAAGTCAGACCTGACCCCATCCAGCCCCTGCCTGGGCTGGATGTTGATGGGAGGGTGCAGGGAGCACTCAGACTGCCCCTGCCTGGGCTGGATATCGATGGGAGGGTGCAGGGAGCACTCAGACTGCTCCTGCCTGGGCTGGATATCGATGGGAGGGTGCAGGGAGCACTCAGACTGCCCCTGCCTGGGCTGGATATCGGTGGGAGTGCACAGGGAGCACCCAGATTGCCCCTGCCTGGGCTGGATATCGATGGGAGGGTTCAGGGAGCACTCGGATTGCCCCTGCCTGGGCTGGAGCTGCCCAAGCTAGGCCAGGCCAGGCCCATTGGCCCTCTCTCTTACTCAGCCAGCCGTCATCAGCGTCCTCTGGGCCCTCATCTGGTTGCTAGAGTAGGAAAGAGTTCCCACTTGTCTAGTCCCGTTTGTTAGGGTAGAATAAAGAAACAGCTTCAGGGGACGGATGCCCTCTCAGCTGTGAAAGGTTCAGCATAGTTCTGGCCCCAGGCCAGCCTGGAGGTGCCCACTGGAGATGGCTGATCATCTTGGGGATAGTTGGGACTGAGCCTGTGGGTGGGACTGCGCTTTGCTGCCTACTTGACTTTGAAGCCGCCGGTTCTGTGTTTCAGTGCATTCGTCTCCCAGGTGTCTGCCACGATGCACCTTCCAGCTGCCATAGGTGAGTGCAGTGTCTTCAGCAAGACGAGAACGGAGCAGCTTTGTGGGCCAAGAGGGTTGGCCAGGGGCTTCGGCGCTGGGTCTGCATGGAGGGTCCTTCCCGGGGGAGGAGGTGGAGGAGGGGCTCTGGGGCTGTGTCCCGCTTCCCATCACTGACCTTTCTCAGCACTCAGGCTGTATCTTGCCTCAGGTGGTGAGTTACAGGCTGTTCTAGTTCATGACGAGCTACATGGCTCCCTGCATGGCAAATGGCTGTCCTTCCCCCCAAAGGCTACAGGACAAGTTCTCCGAGCTCAGTCTGTGAGTCAGCAGTTTTAAGGAAAGAGGCCACAGGGCTGTGAAGGGCCCTGTTTTGAGCACGTGGCAGGATGTGTGGTTGGAGCGTCATTCAGGAAGCTGGAGCTGTTGAAACTCAGCCTGAAGCAGAGAGAGGCCGGCGCAGCCCAAAGCACCGCCTGCCTTGTGCACAGGCCTCCTCTGCTGGGTCACCTGGGTACCTGTGAGCTGAGGAAGGGGCCGGTTGACCCTCCCCTGGGGTATACTGCCTCTCTGGAAGAGTCCTCCGCTGCTGGGCTGCTTCGGCTGAATTGGCTGGAGGATGGGGTTGGGGACAGGAGCCCAGTCACCCGCCTCCTCCTAGCCCCTCTCATTCCCCCGTCTCATGCACTCATGGGACTCTGCCATGTTTTGGCAAACCGTCTGCTGCACAAAGCAGATGTCTTTCAGAGATTCCGCATCATGTCTGGTTGACCGATGATGCTTTTCTATTTTTTTGTGTGATGGATTTATTCTTTTGAAAAATCTCTCTGCTATTACTTCTGCGCATGGGGACGAAAGACGGGAAACAGCAGCGAAGGCTCCACCTGCCCCATGGATTTTTCTTCCTCTCCACATCCTTCACCACAACCATTGCTAGTCTAGGCTGTTGGTATTGGTAAATACCCAGCTGTTTTGTTTTGTTTTTTTTTAAGATGGGGTTTCACCATGATGGCCAGGCTGGTTTTGAACTCCTGACCTCAGGTGATCCGCCCACCTCGGCCTCCCAAAGTGGTAGGATTACAGGCGTGAGCCACAGCTCCCGGCCCTGTTTTTTGTTTTTTTTTTTTTGAGGAGAGATTTAGGAAGATAAAACAGGTAGACTGTCCCAGCTGGTTTTTCATGCAGATTTTTAATTCTCCGAATGGTAGATGATGCCTGCAGCTTGCTGGCCACCGCGTTCAGTTCATCATAATCGACAGGCACTGATTAGCGTCCACAGCATGCAAGTCCTTGTCCTTGGAACTGGGGCAGAGTCTAAGAAATGAGGACTGGGCTAGGGCTGTCCTGGAAGGGTCGCAGGCCAGCAAAGGTGTACACACACATAACCTGAGCACCCGTTGCGAAGCGAAGCCTGCCCCAGAAGGATTCAGGGGGGAGGTTTGGAGGGGGCAGAGATCCTGATAGAGAGAGCAGGGAGGGCTTCAGGGAGGAGGGGCCCTCAAAGAATTGCCAGGATTTGAATACCCAGGGCCAAGGGAGAAGTCGGTCAGCACAGGCATGGTGAGGGAGCCTGTAGGGACTTGGGAATGGCAGTTGTGTGCGGTGAAAGTCGGGAGCCTGAGAAGGGGGGTGGAGTCAGCCACTTGGTATTTACATTCCACTGTCAGTTTCAGAAGGTTTAGACTCCTGACTTCTTAATTGTTTCCCAGTTGAGGGCTCTAAAAACAAATCTTCAGTGAGGATATTGTATGTTGCATTTGGTGCTGTCACTGCTGAGTAGTGGATGCAGGCTGGGCTCCGGGCTGTGTAAACACTATTGTGTGCCCGCTCCTGGCTCCTGTGCTTGGAACAGTCCGTTCTTCTGAGGCTCCTGGGTTGCTGATGGGATCTCTTGGGTCTTTGCTCTGCAGGAGACTACACAGACTTCTATTCCTCTCGGCAGCACGCAACCAACGTCGGAGTCATGTTCAGAGGCAAGGAGAATGCGTTGATGCCAAATTGGTATGTCCCGAGGCAAATGTTTGCATAAGTTCAAAGTCTGCCTTTTCATTTCCAACAGCATGTTTACCTCAGGAGCTGCCAAGTTCTTCTTAAAGTAAACAGGGGAGGAAAAGCAGTTACAATGTTGCAACCTCTGGAAGCCTTGGTCTCCGCTTCTGGTCTCCTGCTCAGTTTGGCTCAGTACCTGCTGTGGGGTCGAAGGGCAAGTCCCTTAAGCTCCTTTGGACAGCAGGGGTTGGAATTGGATTCCCTGAATCACTACGCTGCTTCTAGAGTCTTTCATTTATAAGCTGTGTATATTGTATTGTGGGCAAGTCTTAGACTCTGGCATGTTCCAGACTTACATGTTCTGAGGAATGCGAAACCTCAAATGTGCCCAGTGCTGTATATTCCTCAACATGTGATCCATTTCGTTCATCTGTTCCATTCTTCTAGTAGTTCTGTGATGTCACAAGGCCATGATGGTAAGCCCCATTTTACGGACGGGGAAATGGGCTCAGAGAAAGATCAGCTTGCCTGAGCACGACAGGACCAAAGCCTGTCCCTCCGCCCCGGGATCCGGCCGTTGACCAAGCTGAGGTTGCAAAGCTGGGATCCTTTCCCTTTGTTCCATGTTGTGCCTTGGATGTGATCGTTCCTTGGAGCTGAAGAGCCTGGACACAGAGAAGGGCATACGCCCCAGGCCCGGTGCCGCCAGCCACACACAGGAGCTGGGGTAGGGACAGGGCTTTACTCTCTCTCTCTCGAGTGTTTCCAGGAGGCTATGCCATGACGGGAACAGTCTGTTAGAACGAAGATGAAGCAGAAGGAAAGGGAGAGAGAGCAGTTCCAAGCCAGAGATGTTGAGAAACAATGCCAAGGTTGCAGAACAAGGTGAATCTGAGGCCAGAACCCAGGCTCCACGTTCCAGGCTTCCACGTGAGACAGGCAAATATCAGAGACTCTTGCCTTGTACATGCTTCAGGCTATGATTTCCCCACCCAGCTTCAACCTGTCTATCTGTGTGTCCTTGGTGGTGATGACCCGGTGGACTGCCCAGCCCCAGAAGAGCTGGCTGTCACCCGTGTGCCACAATCCCAGTAGCCAGTGTGCAGGGGCACCAGGAAGGGAGAGGAGAGCTGGGACCTGGAAAATGAGTGTTGACTGTGGCTGAAACCGTGTGTGGGGTCCGCAGCCATCCCTGCCCCCGGTCCTTCTGCAGAGTAAGAGCAAACAGGCCTTCTCTAGCCATGTTTGATGCAAGATGACCTGCAGCTGTGACTTTTCACAGCCTTTAATAAAGGCTATGCAGCCTTTATTATAAAGGTAACATACATTTATTGGAATTAACCCAAACACTACAGAAAATGTGTAAAGTAAAACATTTACAATTTAAAATGTGTCTACTCTTTGACCAGCAATGCTCACTTTTCCTGCATGTATCCTGCAGAAATAAAAGCACCAGTGGGTTCTATCCAAGAGCAAGCATGTTAATTAGCAGAGTTTCTAGTGACCCAGAGCTGGCAGTCATCGGAATGTTTATTGGTGGAGGAATGGTTGAAAAATGGGTCTGTTCACAATATGAAATGTTTTGTAGCTACTGAAAGATTTAAATCAAGCGAGATGTGCATTGATCTATGTTAAGTGAAATAGGTAAACTATAGGCAGTTATGTAAAGTGTGTCTCACTTTTATGGAAGGACAAGGAATGTATATGCACATGCACACTGTATTAGTTTCCTGTTGCTGCTGTAACAAATCACCAAACATGTGGTGGCTTAAAACACAAATATATTGTCCTCTAGTTCTGGAGGCCGGAAGTCTGAAGTCAGTCTCACTGGCTAAAGTCAGGGTGTCTGCAGCGCTGTTTCCTTCCGGAGGTTCTAGGAGAGAATCCATTTCCTTGGTTTTTCAGCTTTAGAGGTTGCCTATATCCCTTGGCTTTTGGCCCCTTCCTCACGTCACTCCAACCACTTGCTTCCACTGTTAATCTCCTGCTTCCTCCTTTGACCTTGCTTCTGACTTATGAGGACCCTTGTGATGACATTTAGGGCTCACCCAAATAACCAGGGACAGTATCCCTATCTCAAGATTCCTAACTTAATCCGATCTGCAAAACCCTTTTTGGCCCGTAATAATATCCACAGGGTCCAGGGATTAGGATCTGGATCTCTTTTGGAGGGCCGTTTTTCAGCTTAGCACACCCACTCACACACACGGGCACACACTTGTACATACATTATTTCCATAGGCTGATATGAGCATAGAGAAAGGCAAAAAATATTAGACTCCAGATGAACATTGCTTTCCTCAGGGGAGTGGCTGGATGGGGAGAGAGTACTAACTCCTTTTTTCATCTGAATTGTTTAAATTATTACATGCCATGTCATTGCATGCAATTGAATTTTATAATTTAATCCAATAAGGGAACCACAGTGGGTGAAAAAGGGAGCTCTTCCTCAGCCACTCAGCAGAGGCAACGCCTGAGCAAGCTGGGCCGCCTGTACGTTGCTCCAGGATGCACGTGCCTGCCCACATGTATGCACACGTGCGTGTGATTTTATTTCCTTAGTTAACGAAACGAGACTCTGCTGAAATTTGCTTTTTTCTTTCTTTCTTTTTTTTTTTCTTTTTGAGACGGAGTTTCGCTCTTGTTACCCAGGCTGGAGTGCGATGGCGCGATCTCGGCTCACCGCAACCTCCGCCTCCTGGGTTCAGGCAATTCTTCTGCCTCAGCCTCCTGAGTAGCTGGGATTACAGGCACGCGCCACCATGCCCAGCTAGTTTCTTGTATTTTTAGTAGAGACGGGGTTTCACCATGTTGACCAGGATGGTCTCGATCTCTTGACCTCGTGATCCACCCGCCTCGGCCTCCCAAAGTGCTGGCATTACAGGTTTGAGCCACTGCGCCCAGCCCGAAATTTGCTTTTTTCACTTCATTATTGACATCACTGACATATCACCATGTAAATAAGTTTAAATCTGCCTCAGTCTTCTACAAAATAAATTTTTGGGGGTAGGTCATATAAGCCAAATACACAGCAAAATATCATTTTTATATAAAGATACAAAAATATGGCTGGGTGCGGTGGCTCACGCCTGTAATCCCAGCACTTTGGGAGGCCGAGGTGGGCAGATCATGAGGCCAAGAGATCGAGACCATCCTGGCCAACATGGCGAAACCCCGTCTCTACTAAAAATACAAAAAATAGCCGGGCGTGATGGTGTGCCCCTGTGGTCCCAGCTACTCGGGAGGCTGAGGCGGAAGAATCGCTTGAACCCAGGAGGTGGAGGTTGCGGTGAGCCGAGATCGCGCCACTGCACTCCAGCCTGGCAACAGAGCGAGACTCCGTCTCAAAAAAAAAAAAAAACCCACAAAAATATGGTACAGTAATGAAAGTACATATAGGGAATTGAGGACCGTGCGAGTTTCCTCGAGAGTGCGGGGCAGGAAAGGAAGGAAGGAGAGTGAGAGCAGGGAGGAGTCCCAAAGATGCGTCGCGCTGGATTAGCCAAGTGTTACTTCCTTAGCTCCTTGGTGGCACTGGTGTCATTACACGTTTTTGTATGTCATAAATATTGCAAAATAATTTATCAAACATTAACAAAAATTAAAAGCAACAAAAAGAGTTAATATATATAGATGGTTGAGAATAAAAGATACTTAAGGGTAAATAAACAGTGGGAAAAAACAGAATTCAACCACCTCTAGGCCACCATGCTGTTCCCTTCTCCAGAGGCAAAACTGTTTGGTAATCGGTGACATATATATATTTTCTTTTTCTTTTTCTTTTTCTGAGACAGAGTCTCGCCTGGCCACCCCGGCTGGAGTGCAGTGGCACGACATTGTTTCTCTGCAGCCTGGACCTCCCAGGTTGAAGCCATCCTCCCGCCTCGGTCCCCTGAGTAGCTGGGGCTAAAGGCACGCGCCACCACGCCTGGCTAATTTTTGTATTTTTTGTAGAGATGGGGTTCCGCCCTGTTGACCAGGCTGATCTCAAACTCGTGGACGCAAAGCGATCCGCCTGCCTTGGCCTCCTAGATTGCTGGGAGAACAGGTGTGAGCCGCCGTGCCTGGCCGCCTTACCTGTTTTTTCACAGATGTTTTTCCATACTCTGCCAGTTTAATCTCTGCAGTCACTTCTCTGTTATTAGTTTAAAAGAGTGTTTTATAAGCGATAGAAATTAACCCTTTGTTGCAACACCTTGCAGATATTTCCCCCCAGTTTGTTATCTTTTTTCTTTGCCAGTCTTTCTAGATACAGAGTTTTGCATTTTTGTGAAGTCAAACATGTCAATCATTTTCCTTAGCGCATTTACTTTTAAGCAATGTTTAGAAAGGCTTTCTCCACCCCAAGAATTTGGAAGTTTTTTGTGGGTTTTTTTTTTTCTTTCTAGTGCTTGTACTAGCCTTTCTTTGTACATTTAGATCTTTTTTTTTTTCTTTTCTTTTCTTTTGTTTTTGTTTTTGTTTTTTTTTTTTTTTTTGGAGACAGAGTCTCACTTTGTTGCAAGGCGCCAGGCTGGAGTGCAGTGACACAATCTCAGCTCACTGCAGCCTCCGCCTCCCGGGTTCAAGCAGTTATCCTGCCTCAACCTCCCGAGTAGCTGGGACCACAGGCGCACGCCACCATGCCCAGCTAATTTTTATATTTTCAGTAGAGACGGATTTCACCATGTTGGCCAGGATGGTCTCGATCTCTTGACCTCGTGATCCACCCGACTCGGCCTCCCAAAGTGCTGGGATTACAGGCTTGAGCCACTGTGCCCGGCCTATTTTTTCTTGGGTTTTTTTTTTTTTCTTCTTACATTTAGATCTTGAATCCATCTGGATTTCCTTTCACATGTGAGGTGTGGTGTGGGTCTGTATCCATTTCCTGGGGCGGCTGGAAGAAAATGCCACAACAGGAAATTATCCCCTCAGTTCTGGAGGCCATAAGTGTGCGATCATGGTGTCACCAGGGGCGTCTCTCCCTGAAGCTTCTAGATGACTGTCCCTGTCCTCACTGGCTCTGGCTTCCGGGGGCTGCAGGCGTGCCTCGTGGCCGCGCCACTCCAGCCTCCGCCTGTCCTCCATGTTCACGTGGCCTCCTCCTCCTCCTCTGCCTTCTCTTCTAGCTCTAATAAGGATATTTCTAATTGGATTTACGGCCCACCTGGATAATCCAGGATGATTGCGTCTCAAGATCCTTAACTTGATTTTATCTACCAAGACTCTTTCCATGTTTTCTGGGAGTTAGGACGTGGCCATATCTCCTTTTTTTTTTTTTTTTTTTTTTTAGACGGAGTCTTGCTCTGTCACCTAGGCTGGAGTGCAGTGGTGCAATCTCGGTTCACTGCAACCTCCGCCTCCCGGGTTCAAGCGATTCTCCTGCCTCAGCCTTCAGAGTAGCTGGGATTACAGGTGTGCGCCACCATACCCGGGTAATTTTCGTATTTTTAGTAGAGATGGGGTTTCACCATGTTGCCCAGGCTGTTCTTGAACTCTTGGCCTTATGTGATCGGCCCACTTTGGCCTCCCAAAATGCTGGGATTACAAGCAGGAGCCACTGCGCCCGGCGTCCATGGCCCTGTCTTTTGGGGAGCTACCCCTGATTCCATTGCAGGGTCTAACTTATCCCATCGTCCAAGACATTTACCAATCTTTATCACATGCAGCATTTTCACCTGTGTATGGTTTTCATGGGTTTAGTTGATGTTTTTGATGAGTGCTATACTATTTTGAGCTGCTTTTTCGTGCGTTTTGACACCTGGGAGTGCTTTTATTTCCTGTTCCATATTTATGTCTTAAGAATGGAGCTCTTGAATATTCCAGTTGCCTGGGATCACTCTTCCGTCCTGTGCTGTGTGACCTATTCTCGGGGTGCCATTGTATCAGGTGGGGAGTGGGTTACCGAGGAAGCAGCAGAACTTCATGGTCAGACCTGGGTTTGAATCCCAGCATCACCACTTTGCGTTGGTGGCCCGAGCCAAGCCAGGGGCAGTCTCAGAGCCAGAATTTGTTCCCCGCTGGCTGACGATGCCAGCCGGGCAGGGCTCTTGTGAAGAGTACACAAAAGGGGAAAATAGCACAAGAAGCACCTCTCGTGGCTCCTGGGCTGAGCTAAGTGCTGTGTACGTGATTATCTGTTATTATTAGCTGTTTTTCGAGTATTTCTATCAGTGCCAAATTGGTGCTAGGGGTGAGGATAGGAGACAATTGTACTTCACCCCGAAGTACCTTTCGATTTTGTAAAAATTGTAGAAAAAACACACGTAACCTAAAATTTCCATCCTAGCCATTTTTAAGTATCTAGTGGTGTTAAGTATGGTCACAGTGTTACACAGCTGTCCCCACTGTCCATCTCCAGAACCCTTTCCGTCTTGCAAAACTGAAGCTCTGTGCCCATCAAACCCCAATTCCCCATGCCCCATCTCCTCCCAGCCTCTGGCAACCACCAGTCTACTTTCTGTCTCTACGAATTTGACTGCTCTAGGTACCTCATATAAGAGGAATCATGCAGTATTCATCCTTTTCGTGACTGGCTTATTTCACTGTGCATCGTGTCCTCCAGCTTCATCCATGCTATAGTGTGAGTCAGAATTTCCTTTCTTTCTTTTTCTTTTTTTTTTTTTTTGAGATGGAGTTTCACTCTTGTTACCCAGGCTGGAGTGCAATGGCGCGATCTCGGCTCACCGCAACCTCCGCCTCCTGGGTTCAGGCAATTCTCCTGCCTCAGCCTCCCGAGTAGCTGGGATTACAGGCACGCGCCACCATGCCCAGCTAATTTTTTGTATATTTTAGTAGAGACGGGGTTTCGCCATGTTGACCAGGATGGTCTCGATCTCTTGATCTCGTGATCCACCTGCCTCGGCCTCCCAAAGTGCTGGGATTACTTCCTTTTTTTTTTTTTTTTTGAGATGGAGTCTCGCTCTGTTGCCCAAGCTGGAGTGCAGTAGTGTGATCTTGGCTCACTGCAATCTTTACCTCCTGGGTTTAAGTGATTCTCCTGCCTCAGTTTCCCGAATAGCTGGGATTACAGGTGCACGCCACCATGCCCGGCTAATTTTTGTATTTTTGTAGAGAAGGGGGTTTCACTATGTTGGTGAAGCTAGTCTTGAACTCCTAACATCAGGTGATCTGCCCACCTTGGCCTTCCAAAGTGCTGGGATTACAGGCGTGAGCCACTGTGCCTGGCTCAGAATTTCCTTCCTTTTTGAGGCTGAATAATATTCCACTGTATGTACAGGCCACTGTTTGTTTATGCATTCATCCGTGGATGAAAACTTGTAAGCACCTTTTAATTTTCGAGCCATCTGTATATTGCGACTCTTTGTTTCTAATTTTTGAAGTTTTAAGGTTAATTGACACCATGTAACACCTCTGATGCCCTGCATTCTCTTACCTTCCTTTCTCAGGCTGCATTTACCAGTGGGTTACCATGGCCGGGCCTCCTCTGTCGTGGTGTCCGGCACTCCAATCCGAAGGCCCATGGGACAGATGCAACCTGATGACTGTAAGTGACCCAGCGTCCAGGCCCTGTTCCCACGCGGTGAGTTCTGTGGCCTGCTCACAGCAGCCTCTTTTCTGGTGTCATTCCAGCGAAGCCTCCTGTATATGGTGCCTGCAAGCTCCTGGACATGGAGCTGGAAATGGTAAGTGAGCTTGGCGTTTTATTGCTACGGGATCCACAGACATCTGGCGGGAGAGCCCTCTGGGGTGGCTGCCTGCGCCGTGAGCCGCCCAGTCCTCTCCTCATCCGCGTCGGCAACCACTCTGTGTCCCCACCTGGCCATCACAAGGATGGTCAGTCTTCATGACTTGCAGATTCTGTATTTGAGAATTCACCTACTTGCTAACATTTATTTGTAAGTCCAAGATTCATTTCACAGAGCTTTTGTGGGCACGTGTGGACGTGCGCAGAGCAGTGAAAAATTCAGCCGCCTGATGGGCACCTTACGCCCAGTTGAGGCTGGAGGAGTTGTCACACAGCGTTCTTGTCTCAGCACACGCTGAAAACACGTGCCCTCTGTGGTCTATTTGGTGCCATGTTTTTGGCATATCTGTGCTTTTCTGGCAGTGTTGCTGTTTGTTTATAATGGCCCCAAGAGCAGTGCTAAGTGTTCAGCGTCCCTACCATAGGAAGACTCTGAGGCACCTCATGGAGAAAATGCGCGTGTTAATGAGCTTCGTTCAGCGTTACAGTGCCGCTGCCCGTGAGCTCAGTGTTCGTGAATTGACCGTATCAGCCTCATTGCTGGGCCCACACAACCTCAGAACTGTGGTC
This sequence comes from Saimiri boliviensis, assembly GCF_048565385.1. NCBI lineage: Eukaryota > Metazoa > Chordata > Mammalia > Primates > Cebidae > Saimiri > Saimiri boliviensis. The sequence continues at coordinate 125,973,468 of NC_133453.1, forward strand.
ACTTTAGGGCTGCACACTTTTTTAAATTAAACTTTTTATTTGTTTATTTATATGTGTGTGTGTGTATATATATATATAATTATTATTATTATTATTATTATTATTTTTTTTTTTTTTGAGACGGAGTTTCGCTCTCCTTACCCAGGCTGGAATGCAATGGCGCCATCTCGGCTCACCGCAACCTCCGCCTCCTGGGTTCAGGCAATTCTCCTGCCTCAGCCTCCCGAGTAGCTGGGATTACAGGCACGTGCCACCATGCCCAGCTAATTTTTTGTATTTTTAGTAGAGACGGGGTTTCACCATGTTGACCAGGATGGTCTCGATCTCTTGACCTCGTGATCCACCCGCCTCGGCCTCCCAAAGTGCTGGGATTACAGGCGTGAGCCACCGCGCCCGGCCAGTTTCTTCTTTTGAATGGTGTCTGGCTAGTCTGTTCGTTCATGGGCATCGTGTTGGTGCTGTATTCCTGAGAGGCTGTGGGGTTACGGATTGGGGTTAGAGGCTGTGGGCTGTGCTCTGTCTGGCACTATTTGCTGCATTAAGGAGGCAGTCTTTTGGATTTTCATTTTTAAAATTTGTATTTTTTATTATTTTGTATTTTTTGAGACAGGGTCTCGCTCTGTCACCTAGGCTGGAGTGCAGCCATGACCTCCCTGGCAAGCAGTCCTCCCACGTAAGCCTCCCAAGTAGCTGGGACTGCAGCCAAGTGCCTGGCTAATTGTGTTTATTTTTTGTGGAGGTGGGGTCTCTCTGTGTTGCTCAGGCTGGTCTCGAACTCCTAGGCTCAAGTGATCCTCTCACATCAGCCTCCCAAAGTGCTGAGATTACAGACTTGAGCCACAGTGCCTGGCCTGGTTTTTCATGACACGAATACAAACTCTGATTGTTTCAGTTTCACCAGCCCCACGTAGCTCTCAGGTCTTCAAAGGCAAAGCCGGTAAGGGACGGAGAGGAAAGAGCAGAGTGGCCTGGGACACACTGAAGGAAGGAGGGGAGGCCGCTGTGGAGCTCAGGGACCTGGAGGGAGGGCCGGGGGTGGGACAGGGCACACCGCTGCACGCTGCTTTCCTGAGGTGGCCACCTGACCTCTGACTTAGAAACACAGTGGATTCACGCCAGGCCACTGTGGCCGTCCCGGTTCACGGCTGGAGTGTGGAAATACCTGACCTTTGCTCTCTAGGTGACATGTGACCTGGACGGCTGATCAGCTCCAGATTCTAATGAACTCTCCTCCATGTCAGGCTTTTTTTGTAGGCCCTGGAAACAGACTGGGAGAGCCGATCCCCATTTCCAAGGCCCACGAGCACATTTTTGGAATGGTCCTGATGAACGACTGGAGTGGTAATCACTGGCCCTCTGCTCCTGTGGAGACGGGCGGGAGGAGGCTGGGGATGTGGGACAGTTTCATAGCAGCCAAAGATGTGGCGCTGGTCCAACGTGGCAGGTGACGCGGTGACTGAGAGCGTGGGTTTGGGTATCAGGCAGACTTCCAGCTCTGAGAACTCAGGCCATTCACTTAACCCCTCCGAGCTCCAGTCTCCTCATGAGTGGAGAGGGACGTGGCCGACACCGTAACTAATATTTACTGAGCACTTACGGCTCAGGCCCTGTGCTTAACACCCGACATCTGTCCTCCTGCTGGTCCTACATGGTATGTGCCGTATTATCATTCTCATTTTACAGATGAGAAACTGAGGCACAGAGAGATTTGAATTAGTTCTTGAACTACGATTTGAAGCAAAACAGTCCAACGTCTCAGCCTGAGCTCTCAGCCCTTTGCCGCACGTCGAGGGAAGGTGGCACCGTAAGCTCCAGGAATTGTCTCTCTCATAGTCTGGAGATGAGTTTTCCCGCCACTTCCTGGGACTTATGGTGCCATCTTCCTCCCATGTGTTGCAAAGGATCGCCATTTGGTCATCCTTCTGTTTGCTGTAACCTGGCACAGTGTCCTCAAAGAACCTCTGTATTTGGTGTTGAATGATCTCGCCCCTTGGTCCGGGGGCAGCCTGGCTGGGCTGAGCTTTGTGGAGAGGGCTGTGCTGGGTGCTTCGCTCCTTGGTCAAGGGCAGGAGGAGGTCTTGGAAGAGGCCCTGATCAGCCTTTGTAAGTCCCGCGTCTGCCCTTCTTCTGCAGCACGAGACATTCAGAAGTGGGAGTATGTCCCTCTTGGGCCATTCCTTGGGAAGAGTTTTGGGACCACCATCTCTCCGTGGGTGGTGCCCATGGATGCTCTCATGCCCTTTGTTGTGCCTAACCCAGAGCAGGTAAGCACACTCTCTGAGGAAGCCCCCAAATCCAGCCCTGCTGCCTCTGAGGCTGCGTGCCCACTGAGTGGACATGCCAGGCATGCACACCTGCATCGGGAGGGAAGCTCTGTGCCCACGGCATGCCCACAGCAGAGTGCCGGGGAGTTCCCAGCCACAGTTACCTCCAGGCAGCCATGGCACCATTCTCCTTTATGGTTTCCCCGACCCTGGCACGGTTCTTGGAGGAAACACAGAATTTCGTAACCTCAAGAATCTTCCAACACCAGGGGAGCTGGCCCGCGGGTGGAGAAAGAGTCCTGGCAGGAACCAGCATTGCACAGCCTCCCAGGGCGCCATCAAATCGTGCTGTGTGCAAATGGCGCCGCCCGGAGCCCAACTCTTAGAATGCACTTTGGAGCCCGCAGCGAGGGCGTCCTGGCACCACTGGGCCCCGTCTCAATCCTCCCTTCTCAGCCTGTTGCAGTCTGCCCCACTCCATCTCTGGCAACACCTGGCCAGAGTCACCTGGGTCCCGATAGCCAGTGCCATGACCTTGTGTCCCCTTCAGCATGGACTTCCTGTGGCCCCTCTTGTTGACGTTCCCTCACCCCTTGGCTTCTGGCATGTGACCTGTCCTCGTCCTCCAGTGTCTCTGGGTCCCCACGATGCCCCTCTCCAATTCTGACCTCTTTGTGGGGATCCAGGCCGAGCTCCCCGCCATGTGCACGTCCTCCCTTGAGCGGCTCCGCACCCACGTGCTGGGGGCCTCTCCCACCACCTGGGACAGCGCCCGCACCCACGCTGCCCTCCCCTGCTCCTTGGCCTCTGGGGCCATCTCCTATTTGCTGAGCTACAAACAACCTGAGGTCTTCCCCTGCGAGCCGGTTCCAGCGGCGTCCTGCAGGGCTTTCATGCTCGCCCCTTACTCTCTCCTCACTTCAGCACCCCTGCCCCCCGCCGGGCGTTTTCAGCCCCCAGGACTTGATTTTCTCTGTAGCCAGCAGTGGTCTTTCTAGTCTCCCTGGGGCTGCAAGGCCACAGCCTCACCCTGCTTGTCCTCCAGTCATCTGCCCTCTTCGGGGTCTGGTCACCGGGCTTTGCCCTGGCTGTGATGTCTGGGCTCCCCTTCCTCCGTGGCCGTCTTCCCGAACACCATTTATGTCCAAGCATCACTACTGTTACCCCTTCTGAACTATTATTTACTTAACATTTTTCTTCAGAGTAGCTCCCAGCTTAACACTTAATCATATATTAAGAAGGAAGCTTTGAATTCCTACTGGCATCACTAGCTGCACCATTTCATAACAATTAAAATCACCAAAAACGATCTCATGTCCCACTGTGACTCATGTACCATGCTTTGGAAAACACTGCTTTTGGCCGACGGGCAGACGCTCTGGCCCAGCCATCCAAGCTGCCCACCTCCTAGCTGGCTCCAGCACCAGCCGGGGCTGCCCGCCTCTGCTGTGACCCCTCTGCCTTCCAGGGTCCCTACGATGCCCTTTCAGACCCCTGCCTTTCCTCACAGGCCGCGCTTCGTTCCCCATCTCGGTCCATCTGCTGCCCACCTTCCCTTAATCTGCCTTCGAGTGGCTTTTAGGGACATCTCTGGTTTGACTCCTGTGACCTTTGACCTGGTGATGCCCCTTCCATGGCTGCTTTTCCTGGAGCCCCACAGTGTGATCCACTCACTGCTGTTAAGGGACGCAGCGCTGGGTCCCTGGAGACGGAACGCTCCTGCTGTCTCAGACCCTCTGCCTGGGGGACCCGGCTGGTCTGGGGCCCAGCTTGGGTGAGCTCAGCCCACCTGCCAGTGACCTCTGTGCTGTGCTTTGCCCTCCCAGGACCCCAGGCCCTTGCCGTATCTCTGCCATGACCAGCCCTACACATTTGACATCAACCTCTCTGTTGCCCTGAAAGGTATGTCGTGGGAGGATTGATGTGACCAGGAGCTCTGAGGGCATGTGTGTCCGTGTGCCTTGACCTGAAGGCTCCTGAGCTTTGGCACGGGTTGGGGCACATGCTACAGCCCTGGAGACTGCATGGCTCTTCTAAAGGAAAGAGGAAGGGAGGGGATGCCCTTGTGCTCACTGGGTCCACAGGGCGTTGGCATCTCACTCGGCACTCAATGATAGGGCTGGAAGCGGGAGTGCACGACCTCCATCTTCCACATCAACCCCCTCTCCAGCCTCCCCAGGGGCTGCCTGGCCCCTGCTCACATACCCCCGCTGACCCTCACTCCTGTGAGGGTCAGTTTCAGTGAGTGCCTTTTTGAAAGCCTGTCCTTGTGGGTCTGCTCGCAGGAGGCTTGGCTGAGTCCCTGGGGCCACACAGAGCCCGCGCACAAGGCCTCAGATTCCCACCCTGGGCCAACCCAAGAGCCTTGCAGACAGGCCCCCGATCCCCTCCCTGGGCCAGCCCTGAGAGAGACAGGGCCCACCTCTCCCTGTGGCTATTCAGCCCAGCTCCTCGAACAGCCCCGCAGGGCATTGGTGATAAAGAGACTGGCTCTGCAGGCCGTGACTGCTGCTCAGCTGTGGGACTTTGGGCAAGTTGCCCAGCCTGTCTGTGTCCTCGTTTGTCATCTGTGAAATGGGATCGTAACGGCCTGGATGTCACGGTGCATCGTGAGGGCCAAACATGTCAATTCCTGTAAAGGTGTAGGGCAGGGTCTATACCTAGGAAGAGTCAGGTGTCACTTCCAGTCCCACGAGGGCCCTCAGGTAGGGAGGGTCCTAGCCACACTTGGCCACGCCTCCTTTCAGCTCCATTCCTTTCTTCCATCTGCACACTCCAGGCTCTGCCATGTCTGTGTCATTGCCAGTTCCAGGGTCTCAGCCCTTCATGAGGCAGTTCCTGGTAGGAGGCTCAGTACCCTGCCAGAGCACGGAGCTGTCGCCGTGGGAGCAGGATGCTCCACAGAGGGCTGCCAGGAAGAGCCTCCTGGCTGCCCAGGGCCCTCTGGGAAGCCGTGCTGAGCCTCTCTTTCACATTCCAGGTCGGGAAACTGAGGCTCAGAGAGGAAAAGGATTCACCTGAGCCACCTATCTGGCTGATGGCAGGGCTGGGACTCATCCCAGTGTCACGAGTTCTAGGCTAGCCTCCTGCCACCCATAGTGCGTGCTTGGAGTGTACTTTCTGTCTGGTTTCATTCTAGATATTTCTTTCTGGTTGCCTAGAGGTGAACCCACCTGGGGAGGGCACTGGTGGAGAAAGGACTAGATGAGACAGAAAGCGCGGTGTCCGGAGATGTAGTCACGTACAGTTCTGATGTCCTGAGATGGGATCTGGGCAGAAGGGTCTGGGGAGGAGCAGGCTTGGGGGACCCAGACCTTGCATGGCTGAAGAGCACACCTGTTCTGTGCCACCTCAGAGGGGAAGTTAGGATCCAGGGAAGAAGCCAGGTTTTGAGGAAGTGGAAGAGCTTTCTACTTCTTAGCGCTGTTCAGAAGTGGAACAGCGACAGCCCGGTACCTTGTGAGCGTGTAGTAGGTGTTTAGTAAACATCGTTTTGTACATTGTGAAGTGGCACGCTGCTCATCTCTGGAGGAGCATGGCGGGGGACAGATGGTCCAGCTATCCGGAGGGCTCCTGAGGGGACAGCAGATTATCCTCGATCAAAGATCACAAGTAGCCTCCAAATGGTACACTTGTCTCCAGTGGATCTGTGGGTGCTGGGATCATTGCGTTAAGAAGGATTATGAGGCTGCATCTGGACCCAGAGCAAATGTGTGCTGTGATCAGTTAATGCTGCCTGCTGTGGGCGTGGGAGGAGGAGGTGATACCTCCTTTCATGCATTGGCCAACCCTGGACATCCCGGTTCTGATGTCCTGGGAGCTGATTGTTTCACGGACTCTAAGTGAAATCACGTTGGACAATGGGAAGCTTCAGCCACAGAACCATTCTTTTTTTATTTTCCTCCCTGATGAATGGAATTAAGTCTTCATTGATATTGCTTCTCTTTCCATCAGGAGAAGGAATGAGCCAGGCGGCTACCATATGCAAGTCCAATTTTAAGGTGAGTTTTGACACTGATCAGACTGCTTCTTAGAATTGAGGGGAAGAGAGACTTTTCTTCCTGTCAGGAACAGGAGGAGAGCATTCCTTTTGGGATGTGATGATGGTTCAGCCTGTGGGCCTGGAGCTTCCACGGCCTGTCTCTTTCAGAGTTCTCTCAAGATAGAGGCTGCATAAATGTGGCCAGTGGTATTCTCGGGGGACAATAGGTGTTTCTGTATAGGTCTAGTCCCTGGTTTATCCTGTCCTGCCAGGGGCTGTATTCAGGAGAGTGACTTATTTATTTATTTATTTTTTGAGACAGTTTCGCTCTTGTTACCCAGGCTGGAGCACAATGGCGCGATCTTGGCTCACCGCAACTTCTGCCTCCTGGGTTCAGGCAATTCTCCTGTCTCAGCCTCCCGAGTAGCTGGGATTACAGGCACGTGCCACCATGCCCAGCTAATTTTTGTATTTTTAGTAAAGACGGGGTTTCACCATGTTGACCAGGATGGTCTCGATCTCTTGACCTCGTGATCCACCCGCCTCCGCCTCCCAAAGTGCTGGTGACTTATTTTTTAAGTGAACTTTTAACTGAAGCACAATACACATTGATAAAAAATGCACACATTACTGTACTCCCAGCACTTTGGGAAGCTGAGGTGGGAGGATCACTTAAGCCTAGGAGTTTGAGACCAGCCTGGGCACCATAATGAGACCTTGTCTCTGCAAAAAAATTAAAAAATCAGCCAGGTGTGGTAGCATGCACCTGTGGTCCCAGCTGCTTGGGAGACTGAGGCTGGAGGATTGCTTAAGCCCAGGAAGTCGAGGCTGCAATGAGCTGTGATCACGCCACTGAAATCCAGCATGTATGACCGAGCCAGACCCTATTTCAGAAAACAAACATTTAAAAAGTATATATTATACATGTACAGCTTGAGGGGTTTTCCTAAAATGAACGTGCCTGTGCAGCCAGCACCCAGCTCAGAAACAGGAAATTTCCAGCACCTCAGCAGCCCCCTGGGCCCCTCCAGGTCACTTTTCACTTCCTCCGGCAAAGGTCACTCCTCTCCTGACCTCTATTTCCATACATTAATTTTTTTTTTCTATTTTTCAGTTTTGTAGAAACGGAATCCTACAGTACCATGTATTCTTTTCTACTGGCTCGTTTGAGTGTTGTATTTCTGAGATTCGACCCTGTTGCCCTTTGCTGTGATAGCCCATTTTTCTCCTTGCCTTATAGTGTTGCACTGGATAAATATTCCGCAATTGACTTATTTTTTAAGTCACGTCAATTCCACAGTGGATGGACATTTGGCTGTCTCCATTTTTTTGGCCTATCATAGAGTTGCCGTGAATGTTTTAGTGCACACGTTTTTGTGCACATATATGCGCATTTCTGTTGAGTGTATGTCCAGCAGCAGACTAGCTGGTCATCGTGTACACGTGGATTCAGCCCAGTAGCGCTTCCAGACAGTTTTCTGAAGTGGTTCTACCAGTCTGTACTCCCGCTAGCAGCGTGTGAGCGTTTTGGCTGCTCCTCATCCTCGTCAGCTCTGGGGGTGTTTGCCTTTTCCTTCGAACCACGCCGGGGATAGTGACTTCGGTCTGCATTTCCCTCCTGACTCATGAGCTGGGCATGTTGGTCATCTGTTTATTATTCATTTGTTTCCTGATCTTTTGAATATCTCCCGAATCACTGTATTCCCAGTCCCCCTAGTTTCCCATCTACTGTAATATTATTCTGGGTTCCTCAGGCTAGTAAGAAGAAATAAAGGGGTCTCCTTACGGGAACTTGTGGACAAGAATCCATCTCTCGGGTTTCCTATGCCGAGATGTTGTGGCTGTAGGAATGTGGGTGTGAGAAGCTGTGGCCTGGGGCAGGCGTGGGCGTGCCTTGCCTCTGAGCATCTCTGTGGGCATCTCCTTGGTCTCCTCTGCCCACAGCCTGACCTCCGTAGTTCTCCCTCGATCCTCGGCCGGCCCTGATACCATGTTTGAATCATTCAGCTCCATTGCCCCATGTCCACGCCAAGGCCTGGAATGGGAGAGTGGGAGTGAGGCCTTTGCTCATGAGAAGCCCATGCGGGACTGGAGGGCGTTCCCAGGGCCAGTGCAGTGTTGGACACACGGGCATGCTGCGGGCTGAGGGACTGAGCAGCGAGGTCAGCCCTGAGGGGATGCTGCTTGGAGGAGGTGGTCGCGCAGGCTTGAGGTAGCGGAAGAGCTGGAGGTCGGAGCTGGTGATGGAGATGGCAGAGCTTGGGGGAGGCCTCTGGGCAGCTCTCCAGGACAGCGTGCCCTTGCTCTCAGGGACTGAAGAGACCTGGCTGGGGGAGCTGGGGACCAGGGAAAGGCCAAGGAAGGCTGTCGTGAGCAGGGCGGGCTGTGCCTAGCTGCCTCCGGGGTGCGGGGCTGAGCTGACTCCGGGGTGCGGGGCTGAGCTGCTCCAGGGTGCGGGGCTGAGCTGACTCCGGGGTGCGGGGCTGAGCCTGCAGCTGCTCATTCCACCTCGTATCCATCGCCCGCAGTACATGTACTGGACGATGCTGCAGCAGCTCACTCACCACTCTGTCAATGGCTGCAACCTGCGGCCGGGGGACCTCCTGGCTTCTGGGACCATCAGCGGGCCGGTGAGTACCCATCTGCACTGAGGGCTGCCCACGCAGAGCACGCCTGCTCCCCATGTAGCCCCGAGGGTCCTCAGCTCACCCTCAAGAAGGGGTTTCAGGCCTGAGGTGGGCGTGGCACACAACTCTGTCTTCCTCATAGCCTTCCTCTCTGGGTGCAGGAGGGGCTTCTCATCCAAATTCAAACCTAAAGAGATGGTGCGAGAGCGGCAGCCTGGGTCTGTGCCTCCATGGGGAGCATTGCAGTGACACCTGGGGAGGAGTCAGGAGATGGCCGTTGTGTCTTGGTTGTCACCATGTCACACTGTACCCTCCCAGGGTGAGGTGGCCATGCAGCTGTGCCCCTTCCCACCCACCCGTCCCCCTGTAAGTCTGCGGGAGTCGCAGAACCTTCAGAGATGTGCCCGTCACTGCCCAGGGGGCCTGGCTGAGCCCTGTTGCTCCCAAAGCTGTGGCTTCCTGACGGGAGGGTATTAAGGATCATGGGCTCTGGGCAAACTGCAGCCTCCACAGCGGGGGTGGGGTGGGCGCTGCAGGAGGCACTGGGCACTCTGATCGGGGATTCACTGATTCCTAAACAAGCGATGTCTCTAGTGAAGGAAGAACAGGCTGTCCCCGCAGGAAGAACGGGCAGAGTTCCAAGTCTCGAGGGCACCTCTGCAGTGACCCACCAAGGCCGAGGCAGGGTCTCTGAGGGGCATGCGGTCCCCCTGCCACTGCTGGGGACTCTCAGGTCTTGCTGAGCAGGGTCCATGCCAGAGCCAAGGCATACATTCATGTTACCCCTTCTTCCCTTTCCTGTGATGAAGGAGCCAGAAAGCTTCGGCTCCATGTTGGAACTGTCATGGAGGGGAACGAAGCCCATAGAGCTGGGGAACGGACAGACCAGGAAGTTTCTGCTGGACGGGGATGAAGTCATCATAACAGGTGAGGGCTGCCAAACCTCACGGCTCGGCTTCCTCTGCGCCCGCCGTGCACTGTTCTAGCCGTGGAGCGCTCCCACCTGGCCACAAAGCCATCTGTCCTAAAGCATCGTCACTCTGCCTCCCAGAGTCTCTGTCTGCTTGTTCTGTGCTTCCCCACAGCCATGGCGACCCGGGACGTCAAGAGTGAGTCTCCCCAGGCCAGAAATTCTGTAGACATTCTGCTTGGTCTCCCTGCTCTCTGAGCAAAGTTATAAAATACTGGCAGGTTCCTCAGGGTCTCGACTTTGCAGCAAACCCCCTGTGCAGAAACTCAGTGGCCTATGACTAGGATCAAGGAAGGTTCAGCTGAGTTAGTGACTGAGGCTTCTCAGCAGCCCATTCGAAGGAGGTGAGGGTGCCTTTTAAGTCTTCTGGGGATGGCGGGGCGGTGGGGTGGGCGGGGAGTGGAATTCTGCTTACCACATTTTCCTAATAGAGGGGAAGGGCACCATAATGGTTGGGAAAGAGTCAAGTTGAACTCCCAGGTGCCCCGCCAGCTGCGTGACCTTCATTAAGTTATTTAACCTTTCTGAGTCTCAGCTTTCCTCATCTTTAATTTTTTTTTTTCAAGATGGAGTCTTGCTCTGTCACACAGTCTGGAGTGCAGTGGCACCATCTTGGCTCACTGCAACCTCTGCTTCCCAGGTTCAAGCGATTCTCCGGCCTCAGCCTCCCAAGTGGCTGCGATGACAGGCCTGCTAATTGTGTATATGTCAGCTTCCCTGCTTAACTAAGAGCTTGTAATAGTTTCCTAGTACATCCGGCTAATTTTTGTGTTTTTAGTAGAGGTGGGGTTTCACCATGTTGGCCAGGCTGGTTTCGAACTCCTGACCTTGTGATCTGTCCACCTCGGCCTCCCAAAGTGCCGGGACTATAGATGTGAGCCACCACACCTGGCCTTCCTTATCTTTAAAATGGAGCAAATGCAATAGTTAACCTCACAGCATTGTTATAAAGATGAAATGAACTCGTTCGTTCCCTTAGTAGACATTTATTGAGTGCCTACACTGAGTCCCATCCTGGAGTTCTGGTGATGAAAAAGACAAATGAAGTCTGCTCTTCTGGGTTTATGTTCCAGTGTCGTCATGACTGTACCGTTTCACAGATGAGAAAGCGAAGGCATAGTGGGGTTAAATGACTTGCCCAGGATCTTGTAGCCAATAAATAATGACATCTGTTTCCCCTCCAGGCAGTTTATCTTCAGAACCTCCGTGTTTAACACCTTTGATAGTGTCTAAAGCACTTATCAGAGGGCTTGTTACCTTGTGAGTGCTTAAAAATGGTGATGATGGTCAGCTTTTCATAGTCATCTTTATTGCCATTGCTGTTTTTTCCAGAACCCAGTTTTTAGAAGGATGTGCCTCTTGACCCCTTCTTCTTCTTTTTTTTTTTTAGACAGAGTCTCACTCTGTCGCCCCGGCTGGAGTGCAGTGGGGGGATCTTGGCCCACTGCAACCTCCGCCTCCTGGGTTCAAGTGATTCTCCTGCCTCAGCCTCCCAAGTAGCTGAGACTACAGTCGCGTGCCACCACACCCAGCTAATTTTTGTATTTTTAGTAGAGATGGGGTTTCATCTTGTTGGCCAGGGTGGTCTCGATCTCGTGACCTTGTGATCTGCCCACCTCGGCATCTGAAAGAGTTGGGATTACAGGGGTGAGCCACTGCACCCAGCCTGGTCCCTTCTTAATGGGATCCCTACATGAAGGGCAGGAATCAGCGGCACCTGGTGGCCCACGGAGCAGCCCCCCAGGGCGAGGTGGTGCCTGGCTTCTGCACTCAACACTCCGTGTCCTGCTCTCCACCCGCTGACCACACATTTCCCTCGGGATGCCTGATGGTCACCCGTGCCCCTCCTTCCTTGACTGTCTTGGTACGGCTGACAATCTGTGGGCTGGAAACTGGCACCCATTTCATCAGCACTATCGGGCATTGTTGGAAAATGCCCTGCCGTCTCTGTGCCGCGGACCCACTCCACAGCACCACCCTTCCAGGCCTGGAATCCTGGAGGAGCTTTTGCACCAGGCCTCTACAATCCATCCTGCTCATGGTGCCTGAAGAATGAGGCTTCATGTTTGCTTTTCCCATTGCTCTTCTGCTCAAGGTCTTCTCACAGATCCTGTTTCATCAGGTCAATATCCTCCTCTCTGAATCTGCTCTACGCACTCAGTTCTGTTCTAATACGTAACCCTCTGTGATAAGGGAGCTGCTTTTCTCATTGCCTGCAAACCTTCGGATATATGCTGGCTCAGCCCAAATGTTGCCTTCTCTGCTTGCTCAGGTAGAATCAATCTCTCTGTCCTCTCTGCTAGCAATTCATGGAAGACACAGAATTCTGATTAATTGTGATTAAAACGTGTCAGTTTCCATGCTTAACTAAAAGCTTGTGTTAGTTTCCTGTGGCTGCAGTAACATAATACTGCAAACTTTGTGGCTTAAAACAACCAAAACGTATTCTCTCACAGCTCTGTAAGGTGTAAGTTCAAACCACACGTGCTGGCAGTGCCGCGCTCCTGGAAATTCTGGGAAGGGTCTGCTCCTTGCCTCTCCCAGCTTCTGGTGGAAGCCTCTATGGCTTGTGGTCACATCACACGGATCTCTGCCCCCATGGTCACATCTGCCTCATCTCCTTTGCCTCTCTCTTATAACACACACGTGACAGTATTTGGGACTCACCTAGAAGTCTCCTCATTTTAACATTCTAACTTAATCACATCTCCAAAAAATGTACCATATAAGGCAACATTCACAGGTCCTAGGGATTTAGGTTCTGATGTCTTTGGGGACTATACATTCGTCCACTGCAGAACCCTTGGAGAGCAAAGTTCAGTCCAAGTAGCAGCCACGTGGAGCATGCTCAGTGTGGCTGTTGGTTAGTTCATTGAATCAAGTGGATTTGGTAGAGAAGAGGCAGGAAGAGCTCAAAACAGCATATGATACCCATTATTAGGCAAAAACCCATTTTGCTCCCATTTCTGCAGCCTAATTATACCTCTCTAATTCGAATTTGACAATATTTACCGAATCTCTGCTAGGGGCCAGCCATATTGTAGGCATGTCCACCTTCCTTATTTCATTTTTTTTTTTTTTTTTGAGACAGAGTTTCGCTCTTGTTGCCCAGGCTGGAGTGCAATGGCGCGATCTTGGCTCACCGCAACCTCCGCCTCCTGGGTTCAGGCAATTCTCCTGCCTCAGCCTCCTGAGTAGCTGGGATTACAGGCACTTGCCACCATGCCCAGCTAATTTTTTTGTATTTTTAGTAGAGACGGGGTTTCACCGTGTTGACCAGGATGGTCTCGATCTCTTGACCTCGTGATCCACCCGCCTTGGCCTCCCAAAGTGCTGGGATTACAGGCTTGAGCCACCGTGCCTGGCCACGTGTTCTTGACATTTGAGTCAGAGAAGGCAGGAGAAAGAAGCCAAGACGCCCTGAGAGTCATTTCCACGTTTGTTTGTGTCCACAATGCCTTGCTCCGAAGGATTTTTGGAGGCCAGCAGAAGAATTCAGGGAAAGGCAGTTCCTTGGCTCTGAGGAAGCACATGTTGGCAAGTGGAGAGGGAAATGGGAACAGATGGGCGAAATCCCCTGGAACCAAGAAAGAAGAATTATAATTTGCTAAGAGGAGAGGCATACATTATGTATTCATACAAAGAAAAAAAAGAATTTCTCAAGTGAGTGCATATTGCTGAAATTTGGGCTGTGTGTTTACGGGGGAAGGGAGGGGACAAGCAGAGGAGCGGGTAGGTGGAGGCGGCGTGTTAGCTGTGTTACCTTGTGCAAAGGTTTCCTGAGAGCCGCCCGCGTTCCATGACCTCTCCGGGCGCATGGTCCTGCTGGGCTGCTTTCTTGCTTGAAAGCCACACGTCGTTTCTTCGGCTCTTCCTGGCTTTTCTTTTCCTTCTCCGACTGTACTAGCCTTATGGCTGCCTCTCATTTCCCTGCTTTCTCATCACGGATGTTCATTTCCCCTATCAATTTCTTTTTTTTGAGACGGAGTTTTGCTCTTGTTACCCAGGCTGGAGTGCAATGGCGCGATCTCGGCTCACCGCAACCTCCGCCTCCTGGGTTCAGGCGATTCTCCTGCCTCAGCCTCCTGAGTAGCTGGGATTACAGGCACGCGCCACCATGCCCAGCTAATTTTTTGTATCTTTAGTAGAGACGGGGTTTCACCATGTTGACCAGGATGGTCTCGATCTCTTGACCTCGTGATCCACCCGCCTCGGCCTCCCAAAGTGCTGGGATTACAGGCTTGAGCCACCGTGCCCGGCTCCCCTATCAATTTCTAACCACTGTAAACGCGATGGAACATTCAGAAGTGCTGCCCTAGCCAACACAGCAGCATTTGCCACAGACCAGATACCTGCGGTACATTTCCTCTCTTTTTTTTCGAGACAGAGTCTCACGCTGTCGTCAGGGCTGGAGTGCAGTGGCGCGATCTTGGCTCACTGCAACCTTCACTGAACTCTTGAGTTCAAGTGATTCTCCTGCCTCAGCCTCCCAAGTAGCTGGGATTACAGGCAAGCACCACCACGCCCAGCTAATTTTTGTATTTTTTTTGTAGAGATGGGGTTTTACCATGTTGGCCAGGTTGTTCTCGAACTCCTGACCTCAGGTGATCTGCCCACCTCAGCCTCCCAAAGTGCTGGGATTACAGGTGTGAGCCACCGTGCCCAGCAATACATTTTCTATTCCAAACAAGGCAGCTACTTTTATTATCTCTATTTTTCAGATGTGGAAACTGAGGCCCAGAAAGGTGCATACTTACCCAGGATCTCACAGGCGATAAAGGTTGGAGCCAGGGTTTGAACCCAGGCAGCTGGGCTCCAGGAGCTGTGCTCTGAACTCTTGTGTCCTCTTGCCTCTTTAAATGGCGCAATGAAATTCTGATTTCTGAGTCCAAAAAACCACAAAATGTTCAGCAAGGGAACAGGGGAAGTAAACAAACCAATCAACATCAGCAAAATCTCTGATGGTCGTGGTGTAACTCATCCATCTCCTAGTCTCGCTCACAAGCCCCATCTGGTGTTCAGTTTGCAACTTGCAAGAGTGAGTTCTTGCAGGCGCTTGCACTGGCGGCTCTGCACGGCTGCACACGTGCGCTTCTCACTCTCCTTCAGATCTTTGATGTGCTGATAGCTGTGGTTGGTTGTGGCTTCTTTCTTGGTATCTGCCATTATTGGGAAACAACATCTGAGCCAAAGTCTTCCGTTTCTTTCCCTGCGTCTCTCAGTGGTGTGTCGTCCCCCTGGGCTTCCTGGGTCTCTGTTTATTCCCGTTTCTCTACCCAGCGTTATCGCTTCCCTTGCCTGGTACGGAATTCCTGGGCAAGGCTGGCAGGGGTCCCAGGGTGTAGAAGTGATGACCCTTCTCCTTCAGGGCCATGGTCGGGAGAAGGCTCTTTAAAAATGCCGCAGTTCTGAGTTAGTTGTTTTGATGGATGTTTAATAAATTTCTGCCGGGAGCCAGTTTTACTTTAATAGGCTTTTTTTTTTTTTCCCCCACCAGTGGTGTGGCTGTTTCTGAGCATTGAGATGGAAAAGTGATTGACAGGAAAATAATGAAACTGAGCAACAGAATAGGCGGGGGTGTCGCTCTCAACAAAGGGTGTCCCTGTGGGTTGTCAGCATGTGGGTCTTGGGGTGCATCCAGCTGGGGAGGCTGGCTCGCCTGTGCTGGTACCAGGGAGGGGGAGAGGCCCCAGGACCAAAACTTCTGGGGATGCCACCGAAGTTTTCAAGCTGCTGCCTTTCCAGAGAAGGAGAGTGGTCAGAGCGGCCTGAGCTGGGAGGCCTGTTCAGAGGAGACAGGCTGGGTGAGCGGCTGCTGAGCAGGGACAGCCATGAGGACACCTCAGGGAAGCTGTACCCTTTTGGGCCGGGATGGCTCGTGGAAGATGTCGCTGACCCCATCGCATAGGTCCACCCTTGGTGTCTGGGTCCAGATGGCCATTAGCTTCTCCGCACTGTGCTCGGATTTCTTTCTCTTGGCTTCTGGGATCTTGTAATGCTTCATTGCTCCTCTTCACGTTGGGTAGCGGGAGGCACAGCTCCAGGTTTTGGGCTTGCTTCTAGCAGGTGAAGGGGTGCGTTTTTGTAACTCAGGGTCAGGGGCATCCTCAGAAGTGGCGTTTGCCTCCATCCTGGGCCTGGTGCCTTAGCGGTACCCTGGCACTGCCTTTTCTGGCTTTCACGTGGCCTGGGGCCCTTGAGAAGCAATTCAGTCCAGGTGTCAGAGGGCCTCTGTATAGATTTGATTCTGATAAGTGACAGTTGCTGAAAACTCCTCTGTGTCACCTCATTGCCTTTAGAATGACGTTCAAACCCCTTAGCATGGCTTCTCAGAGCCCTTGGTAACCTGACTTCTTAGGGAACCCCAAAGGACAGCCTCACTGTCCTTGGATGTGACAAATGTATCTCACGGCTGAACCTCCGGGCCTTTGAACATGCCCTTCCCTCTGTCTGGAATGCCTGTGTGTTTCCTAACGAACTCGTAGCTACCCGTCAAGGCCCAGCTCAGATGTCCCCCTTCCTGCCCCCTTTCCCTCCCTGCTCCTCATGCAGCACTTTGTAGGCTTTTCTCTGTATCTCTAATCCAGACCTGGCACTCC
Source organism: Saimiri boliviensis (assembly GCF_048565385.1). Classification (NCBI taxonomy): domain Eukaryota; kingdom Metazoa; phylum Chordata; class Mammalia; order Primates; family Cebidae; genus Saimiri; species Saimiri boliviensis. The sequence continues at coordinate 125,989,910 of NC_133453.1, forward strand.
CTCTAAGTGGACGCCTCTCAAAGGAAGACACGGGCTTTTCTCTGCTTTTCCATCAGCCTTGTTAAAATGGAATTAAATGAATGCAGCTAATGTTTCTGAGATGTGCTGGGAATTCCACCCAAATATTTAGTCTAATCCTTACAGCCTTGAGAGATAAGCATTGCTTTTCTTGTTTGTAGATGAGGGAGCTGAGTTTTTTTTTTTTTTTGAGACAGAGTTGTTTCGCTCTTGTTACCCAGGCTGGAGTGCAATGGCGCCATCTCGGCTCACCGCAACCTCCGCCTCCTGGGTTCAGGCAATTCTCCTGCCTCAGCCTCCTGAGTAGCTGGGATTACAGGCACGCGCCACCACGCCAGCTAGTTTTTTGTATTTTTAGTAGAGACGGGGTTTCACCATGTTGACCAGGATGGTCTCGATCTCTCGACCTCGTGATCCACCTGCCTCGGCCTCCCAAAGTGCTGGGATTACAGGCTTGAGCCACCGCGCCCGGCAAGGGAGCCGAGTTCTGAAGTCAAACAGCTTGTCCCCTGCCACCCAGCTCATAATGATTACAATGGCTGACACTTACAGAGTATTATGGGCTGGACACTGTTCTCAGAGTTTCCTGTGCGTTTGCTTCCACCATCCTTGCAGCAGTACTGTGGGGTGGGCACTATCATTAGATCCATTGCACAGATGAAGAAACTGAGGTCTGGAGGGACCCATGGTCACAGAGCCAATACATGGAGGAGCCAGGCTTTGAATTCAGGCATCCTGGCTTCAGGCTAATGGGCAGAGCTAGGATTTGAACCCAGACCCATGTGGGAAGGGTTGACCACTGTATTAGTCTATTTTCACACTGCTGATAAAGACATACCCAAGGCTGGGTAATTTATAAAGAAAAAGAGGTTTAGCTGGGCGCGGTGGCTCACGCCTGTAATCCCATCACTTTGGGAGGCTGAGGCGGGTGGATCACGAGGTCAAGAGGTCGAGACCATCCTGGTCAACATGGTGAAACCCCGCCTCTATTAAAAATACAAGAATTAGCTGGGCATGGTGGCACGTGCCTGCAATCCCAGCTACTCGGGGGGCTGAGGCAGGAGAATTGCTTGAACCCAGGAAGCAGAGGTTGTGGTGAGCCGAGATCACGCCATTGCACTCCAGCCTGGGTAACAAGAGCGAAATTCCGTCTAAAAAAAAGAAAAAAAGAAAGAAAAAGAGGTTTAATGGACTCACATTGCACATGGCTGGGAGGCCTCACTGTCATGGTGGCATGGGAAAGGCACATCTTACATGGTGGCAGGCAAGAGACAATGAGAGCCAAGCGAAAAGCGGAAACCCCCTATAAAAACATCAGCTCTCATGAGACTTATTCGCTATCACGAGCCCAGCATGGGGGAAACTGTCCATGATTCAATCATCTCCCACCATGTCCTCCCACAACACATGGGAATTATGGGAGCTGTAATTCAAAATGAGGCTTGGTGGGGGACACAGCCAAACCGTGTCAGCCACAAGACAGCTGCTGAGCCTTGCAGTGCCTCTGAGGATCCCTGGCTGCGGGGTGGGCCCAGGTTTTAGTCCACGTGCCCCTGCCTGAGACTCTGCCCAGCTTCTGTGGAGGGTTATTCTTGTGTTTAAGATACGTGTGTGTGATTCTGATGGCACCTTCCTGCCTCGGGCCAGCTGTGTGCTGACGGGCACTGCCGCTGCCTAGGTGTTGATAAAGCCCAGCAACTTTGTGACTGATCCTTGTCCTCCTCTGTTCCAGGGCACTGCCAGGGGGACGGTTACCGCATCGGCTTTGGCCAGTGTGCCGGAAAAGTGCTGCCCGCTCTCTTGCCAGCATGAGATTTTTCTCTGCTCTTCTGGAAACAGGGCTCAAGCACCCCTCCCAGCCCTGTGACTGGAGTCCTTCCTCGGGCTGTAGGCCCGCACCTTCATTCAGTGACAAATAAAGCCATTGTGCTCGGAGGCCCATACAGCTGCAGGCTGATCTGCTTACAATCGTGATTTGATCCAGTGGGTCAAGGAGTGTACAGCTTCCCTGCCAGACATTCATTCATATGTTTTCTTACTCTTATTAGTGAGGTCTGGGGTCTCTGTGGGGTTTCTTATTGGACATCTCAGGCCTCCGGTTATCCCACAGAATACGGAAAGAGAGTGGGACCTGTAGTCATCAGGGTTCTCCGGAGAAATAGGCCGAGGAGAAAGAGAGTCATTGATGGATTGATTTTGAGCAAATTGGCTTAGGGGACTCTGGAGAGTGGCAAGTCTAAAACCTGCCGGGTGGGTTGCTGGCTGGAGACTCAAGGAAGAGCTGCAGTTTGAGGCTGAAGCAGTCAGCTGCCAGAATTCCCTCTTCCTCCGGGAAGTCAGTCATTGCTCGGTGAAGGCCTTTGACTTATTAGATGAGGCCCAGCTACACTGTGGCGGGTTGTCTGCCTTACTCCGCTGATTAAGTGTTAATTTCACCTAAAAAAAATACCTTCCCAGAAACGTGTAGAATAATATTTCAGCAAATAATATTTCTAGGCAAATGAATACATAAAATTGCCCATCACAGCAGCCTCCGTGTCCAGTATTACTTGGGGCTAACTGATGAGCTCATATGGGCTGCAGGCCTGGTTCCTGGGTCCTGTGGCTGTGTCTCCACACTGTAAGCTTTGGGAAGAGCCTCCGGGTCACAGGTGCACACTCGAACTGTGATGATGGCAGAAAAGGACCACGTTTTTCACCTTTTACAAGCCCACGAGAGTCAGGAGAGTGCCCTGTCTCTTCTGCCCCAGTCAATTGCACACAGGCAGCCCTGGTCCTGCCCTGGTCCCTGGGTGAGTACAGCAGGGGATATTGCCCAGTGACCTTCCCTGGGCCTGATGAGCCTTATACCAGGGGCTGGGAGGACGGATGAGGAGGCAGAGGACATCCATCAGATCATACCATTCATTCATTCATTCACTCAGCAAATCTGTTTTGGGCACCTTCTCTGTGTTCAGCACCATTCTAAGGACAAGAGGGATGACAATCAACAGAATAGCCCACGTGAAGCTTACGTTCAAGTGGAAAGAGACAGGCAATAAACAAGGAGAAGATATGACAGATGGTGACACGTTTTATGGACTGTTTGGGGATGTGGATGCTATTGCAAATGGGGTCAGAGAAGGCCTTAATCCCATAGTATTTTTCTGCTAGAGAGCTGAAGGGGTGAGGGGAGCAGGCTAGTTGGATATCTGGGGGCCGAGTCCTCCAGGCACAGGAATCAGCCAGTGCAAAGCTGGGAGAATGGAATATGCTTATCATTTCTAAAGAACATCAAGGAGGCTGGTATTTCTCTTTTACATAAAAACAATCTGGGGCGGGCGTGGTGGCTCACGCCTGTAATCCCAGCACTTTGGGGGATTACAGGTGGATCACGAGGTCAGGAGTTTGAGACCAGCCTAACCAACATGGTGAAACCTCGTCTCTACTAAAAATACAAAAATTAGCTGGGCGTGGTGGCACACGCCTGTAATCGCAGCTACGCAGGAGGCTGAGGCAGAATTGCCTGAACCTGGGAGGCAGAGGTTGCAGTGAGCCAAGATCGTGCCACTGCACTCCAGCCTGGGCAACAGAGCAACAGAGTGAGACTTTGTCTCCAAAAAAGCAATCTGGACAGTGTCATTAAAGATACCTCTGCTCTGCCATCCTCAGCCTGTGGTTTTCAGTCTCAGGGTTACTTCATGGTACTAAATGGCTGCTGGAGCTCCAACCAGTATACCTAAGTTCCAGGACAGCAGAAAGAGACAACAAAGAGGTGAGGACTGGGAGGATGAAAGGGCAGAAGAGCCCTCCTTCCTCCTGAGTTAGGCCACTTAAAGCAGCTTTCCTGGTAATCCCATACCACACATTCCTTACATTTCATCGGTGAGAATTTGGTCACAAGGCCACACCTCCTTACCAGAAAAGCTGGAAATATAGTCTTTCATCTAAACACATTGCTTGCCTTGTGAAAATTAGTTTGATGGCTCTAAAAGAAGTGGAGAATGGGTATGGGGTGGGGACAATTAATCTCTGCTACACGCAGGCTGGGAAGCATCACAGTCGGAGGCGGAACTGCTCTCAGTGGACTTTTCTTCCGAGAGCTCTGCTCCAGGGCCATGTTCCCCAGGGCTTTGCCAGTTTCAGTGGAAATGCTGTAAGGGGCAGATGTCAGCAGGATCTCCCAGATGCTACTCTCCAGATAAGAGTGATACGAACACTTCTTTGAATTTGGAAGACCAAAACCTTGCTCAGGATTTTTGTGAATTCCTGGGGCTTATGTTCCCCGGGCTACGTCTACTTCTGTTGACTCAGCTAAAACCCCCGCTCTCTAGGCTGTGTTCTGAGATTGTTCCTAAAGCTTTCTCTCTTGGCATCAACCTGCAGGAGTGACTCATCTTTTTCTCAAAGCCCTCCCCTGCACTTGGATAAAAGGCTCTCATGCTCCGCACAGTAGGGCTTTACTGGAGGTCTCTGGGTCATGGGCAAAGGCCACTTAAAATCATTAATCCACTTGTCCCTACTGGCACCAGAGAATGCCGACGTCATCTGTTGAGATCACAAGCCTATCCCCTTGTTGGGCATTTAATGCGCTTAAAGGGTTTGGTGATCTTGGGAGAACCCACCGGACTGTCCCAGAGTCTGAACCACACACAGGGCAGAAAAAACCAGAAGCGTTCTGGGCACCAGATTCACTTAAGAAACCAAACTGATGGGTGTTAGTGCCGGGTCCAGCCTGGGCTTTACATGGCAATTACTTTTGCTTCATCTTCGGCGACAAGCACCCCTGTTTGACTGTCTCCAGCTCCGGAAATGCTCACTGCCAGCGCCACGTGACAGGTGACTTTAATGGCCTTTAGTTTTGGAGATCTAATTTATTGAAACCTATCTGGGTGTAATAACGTGAAATAAAGAAACATGACTTTCAAGGCTGACTTTCCTTTTTGACAGTGGTATTTGAAGCACTTGAGGCTTGTTGACCAGGTGAATGGAGCTTGCAGATGGAATGATGGGTAATTAAGGCAGGCTGACCGTAGTTATGACTATGTCTTCCTTATTCATTCATATTCCATTTATTCTTCCTGTTTTTGACTAGTAGTGCATTCGAAATATACATGGATGACCGTAGAACTGAGAGGAGAATTCATCTGAAACTTTATCTGACCAGGAGGAACCAGCTCAGAGGCGTTTCTGGCAGGAGGGGCCCACCGCAGGGTGGCAGGGGAGCCAGGCTCAGAGGCACGCCACTGGGCTGGGCCAGGGCAGGCACTAGATTCCAGGGTCTGGGAGCCCCTGTCCCTGTTGCAGAGGGGAGTGGAGGAAGAGGAGCCCTGTTGCTCTCACTGTGGGACTTCTCTGTCCCGAGGCCTCTCACACATGCTGTACACACTGTACAAGAAATAAATACTTTTGACACACGACATTGAGAGCTCCCCTGGGGGTGAATGTAGACTTGAACCAAGACAATGTTTTTGGGGACAAGGGGACTGCAGGGATTTTTTCTGTTTTTGTTTTGTTTTGTTTTGTTTTTTATTTTTGAGAAAGGGTCTCACTCTGTCACCAGGCTGGCATGGAGTGGCACTATCTCTGCCCACTGCAGACTTGATGTCTCAGGCTCAGATGATCTTCCCACCTCAGCCTCCCAAGTACCTAGGACGGCAGGGGCACACCACTGTGCCCAGGTGATTTTTTGATTTTTTGTGGAGACGGGATCTCACAATATTGCACCAGGCTGGTCTTGAACTCCTGTGCTCCGTGATCCTCCCTCTTTGGCCTCCCAAAGTCCCGGGATTACAGGCATGAGGCACCATGCCTGGCAACTTTGGGATGTGAAGTATCATAATTAATATTATTTCAAAGATTCCTGACACCAAAATGGATCTCAAAAGTGGTTCTATTTTTACATTTTCTCCCTTTCTTTCTTTCTTTCTTTCTTTCTTTTTTTTTTTTTTTTTTTGAGACAGAGTTTCACTCTTGTTACCCAGGCTGGAGTGCAATGGCGCGATCTCGGCTCACTGCAACCTCCGCCTCCCAGGTTCAAGCAATTCTCCTGCCTCAGCCTCCTGACTAGCTGGGATTACAGGCACGCACCAACATGCCCAGCTAATTTTTTGTATTTTTATTAGAGACGGGGTTTCACCATGTTGACCAGGATGGTCTCGATCTCTTGACCTCGTGATCCACCCGCCTCGGCCTCCCAAAGTGCTGGGATTACAGGCTTGAGCCACCGTGCCCGGCCTCTCCCTTTCTTTAGTTGGGAAACATATTCCTTTTAGCAACCCTAGAAAAATGAATGTGGCAGGGTTGTATCCTGAAGCCCTGAGAAAAGCATCTTTTTGCATAAAATCTTTCAGTGACTTCACCTGGGGCAGGTGACTTCACCTGGGGCAGAGGAAGAATCCTTCCTCTCACACACACTGTTACTATCTTCAGGATTATAACTAGTTAGATCCTAGGATAACTAGTTACTATCTTCAAGATCATAACTAGTTAGATCCTAGTTTTGGCCAGAGGGAGAAGGGCAAGATAAACATGCAAACAGTTACAGAATCCTTCCAATTCGTATTATCCGGAGTCTAGTGAGCATGTACAGGAATAGATTCCAAGAGACTTAGACCAAGGAAGATGTAAGGTAGGAATTTATTGATGTTCCTATACTCGTGGAGGATTCTGGACTTAAGTTGGCTTGACCTGGGAGTGGGGTAAACTGTCTGCTGAGCTGATCTGCTTAGTTGGAATCTAAACTCAGCAAGTGTACTTCAGTCAGTGAGGTTGAGGTAACTGCAATTTCCCTGGAATCCTTCAGGGGAAGGAGCTTGGAGGCCCAGGGAGATGGGAATGTTGGAGTGGGTTCATTATGTTGCCCCAGAGCATACCTCTCTGGAGGGCCCGGAGGACAATCCCTGTAACAAAGCGTTAAGAAGTGTGTTGTTAAGGGGAGTCCTAGCATATATATATATATATATATTTTTTTTTTTTTTTTTTTTTTTGAGATGGAGTCTTGCTCTGTTGCAGGCTGGAGTGCAGTGGCGCAATCTCGGCTCACTGCAACCTCCGCCTCCTGGGTTCAAGCGATTCTTCTGCCTCAGCCTCCCGAGTAGCTGGGACCACAGGCACGCGCCACCACGCCCGGCTAATTTTGTTGTATTTTTAGTAGAGACGGGGTTTCACCATGTTGGCCAGGACGGTCTCGATCTCTTGACCTTGTGATCCACCCGCCTCGGCCTCCCAAAGTGCTGGGATTACAGGCGTGAGACCCCGCGCCCGGCCCTAGCATTCTTTTAAGAGCTATCCTCTGTAGGGTAGGGATAGCAATGGAAGTTGAGGCTGTAGTATTTGGTTCTCAGATTTGCATAGTTAACACGGAGTTCTGTGGACAGGGAGATGATTGGGTGGTGCTTAATCATAAGAGACAAGGTGAGTACAACTGCCATAAAAATCAGCGCAGACTGGCAGTCAGAATGTTCTGGACCACTGGGATCAGTGGTATGCGTGATTGACTCGTGGTAACTAGAAATGAAACAGATGCATCGCCTATACAGGCGGAAATAATTCTAGGTCTTATGGAACAAAATTTGACTTGGGTCGTGCTAGTGAGGACCATGACCATTTTTACACCCACACCTAACCCCATTCATAGACTTGGGTCCCTCAAGGGACAGAGAGCCTTTGAGGAAGACCTGTCTGCTCTGGGCATACGTTTATATTTTAAATCTTCCTCTAAGCATTTCCCAGAGGGACCCATGACCATTTGTCAGGGTGCTCACGCACTGAGAAAAAGGAAATACCAAGACTTTGCGGCAGTTTGAAAACAGTCAGATCTGAAGCTAATCTCTGAAGACCCCAAATGGCACCATGATCCACTGGTCAGCGTGGGTGTCTAAGGTTGCCCGAGAGCACCTCCTAGTGGGTCCGGCGGGATCACAGACCTATCCTAGGGCCTTGCCTGGTCCTGAACTGTGCAGTCAGCAAAGGTGTACTTAGTAACTGGTGAAGTCACCACGTTTGTCTTTGGACCCGTGGAGTGAGGGCTATTATTGTAGAAGGGGCCCCATGGAAGCCCTTGAAACTGCCAAAATAGTAAACCAAAAAACAATACTGCATCTTCGTAGCAATTGAATTGTGTCCCCGTCAAAGACTTGCGATGCAGGACAGGTGGTTCTAACCACATCTAATTGGGAACCAAGTCTCCTTCCTATAGCAGCATTAATATTTCAGTCACCTGTATGGCTTATGCAAAAGCCAGGTGGGTCCTAGAGAATGACTGTGGATTTTCATAAACAGTCAGGAATTGATACCGTTTCAGAAGTTGTTCTGGATGCGGTATCTTTATTAGGGAAGGTCCACTAGCCCCTGGCACCTGGTATTGTGCCAGGCGACTAGAACAGTAACTCTCAAAGGGCAGTCCCTGGATCAGCAGCGTCTGTGTCACCTTGGAATGTGTTTGATGCACAATTAATAGAGCTCCACTGAAGACCACCTCAATTAAAAATTCTAGGGGGCTCACCAGATGCGTTAGAACAAGCCGTCCAGGTGATTCTGATGCGTACCAAAGTTTGAGAACTATGGTATTACAAATAGTTTCTATTGCAACACAATCGATATGGATAATCAGAAGGAGTTCACCTTCACCTGTGGTGTACCCCAAATGCATGACCTCAGGGATCTACCAATCCTCTTTCTCTCTGTCATATTACATGAGACCCTTGTCATCTTGACAGCCCATGGAACTTTATGATCGTCTGCTATATTGATAACATTATGCTAATTGGATCTGGTGAATGAGAACTAGCAAGAGCCATACTGCCACGTGCTTGCCAGAGCAGGGAAAAAAACACGTGGAAATTCGGTGATCTGCCACATTGGGGAAATTTCTTGGGTTCTAGCAGTCTGAACTTGGAATATCCCCACTAAGATGAGAAATATGTCGCTTCAACTTGTGACTTGCACCATAAAGAAAGAGGCTCAACAGTTGATGGATCTCTGGACTTTTGAGGCAAAGTATAGAACGTTTATGTGTGTGTCTGATGCATTTACTGGGTACATCATAAGATTGCTGGTTTTGAATGGAGCCCAGAAAAATAAAGGGCTCTAGAAAAGGTATACCCGGCCGGGCGCGGTGGCTCAAGCCTGTAATCCCAGCACTATGGGAGGCCGAGGTGGGTGGATCATGAGGTCAAGAGATCGAGACCATCCTGGTCAACATGGTGAAACCCCGTCTCTACTAAAAATACAAAAAATTAGCTGGACCTGGTGGTGCGTGCCTGTAATCCCAGCTACTCAGGAGGCTGAGGCAGAGAATTGCCTGAACCCAGGAGGTGGAGGTTATGGTGAGCCGAGATCACGCCATTGCACTCCAGCCTGGGTAACAAGAGTGAAACTCCGTCTCAAAAAAAAGAAAAGAAAAGAAAAGATATACCCAGACTGTGATCTGTGATGAAAGCTACTCTGCCATTTGAACCTTAAGATCAGCAGATCCAATGGTACTGGAAGTGTCTGTTGTCAATGGGGGTGCTGTATGGAATTCCGAACCATCTCCAATAGGAGAATCACAGTATCCATCCAACTGAACAGGATGGGGAGAGAGGGTCCAGAAAAGACCTATTTGAAGGAGCCCTGGGTGTCAAGATATTCAAGGACCATCTAAATATCTACCAGAGGGTATCCACTGCAGAAAAGGCTCTTGGTCATCAGGTAGATAAGATGACTCAGCCTGTGTTTGTAAGCCTCTTCCTCTGTCTACTCTGGTGTTTGCTCAATGACATCGTGAACAAAGTGACCGTAGTGGAAGGGATAGAGGCTATCAACACTATGGGCTCTCCCTTGCTAAGGTCCACGGGTCTCCATAACTTCTGGATATGTAGCCTTCCAATGAAGGAGACCAATGCTAAGCCCCTGATATAGCTCCATTCCCGGGATGGGTGGTGGGAGAAAGAACAGCCACTTGGTAGCAGATTAATTTCATTAAGTCCTTTTCTTTACGGAGGGCAGTAGGAATAGACACATCCAGATACGGATTTGCCATCCCTGTCCCTCCCTGCCATTTGTGCTGTTTCATTCTGTTCATTTGGTGCTGCTAAAACAGAAGAGCACAGACTGGGTAATTTGTAACGAGTAGAAATTTATTTGGCTTATGACTATGAAGACTGCAAAATCCAAGATCAAGGAACCGGCATTTGGTGAGGGCCTTCGTGCTGCATCATAAACATGGAGGAAGGTATCACATGGGCAAGAGAAAAAGGGACCAAACTCCCCCTTTCATAACAAACCCACTCTCAAGATAACAGCATTAATCATTCATTTCGCCCTCATGGCCAAATCATCTCTCCTTGCGCCGCCCCCCCCCAATGCTATTGCATTGGGAATCAAGTTTCCAACATACGAATGTTAGGGGACACATTCAAATCGTAGCACACTCATCTCAGCATATCCCACAAACATGGCATTTAACCAAGAAACCTCAGCTTTTGTGGGTTTGGAACGCTCTAGTGAGCAAGAACTGCTTCCACCTGGGAATACGGTTAGGGGTTTGTTAAATCGGAAGATGGTCTTGTGCCCTCTGGGGCTCCTTATGTTGAAACAGTAGGCAGAGAGGGATCACCTTACTGTCAGGATGGTTTACCCCAATATCCAAGGGAAAGTGAGGTTTCTGCTATGCAATAGGGCCAAGGAGGACTAGCTTTGGAACCCAGGGATTCACTAGGGCTCTTGGTACTCACTGTATGTCTTGTCTTCATTCTGTAAGCCCGAGGTAGGGGCATGAAATTAGATTTCCTTTTTTTTTTTTTTTTTTTTTTTTTGAGACAGAGTTTCGCTCTTGTTACCCAGGCTGGAGTGCAATGGGGCGATCTCGGCTCACCGCAACCTCCGCCTCCTGGGTTCAGGCAATTCTCCTGCCTCAGCCTCCTGAGTAGCTGGGATTACAGGCACGCGCCACAATACCTAGCTAATTTTTTGTGTTTTTAGTAGAGACGGGGTTTCACTGTGTTGACCAGGACGGTCTCAATCTCTTGACCTTGTGATCCACCCGCCTCGGCCTCCCAAAGTGCTGGGATTACAGGCTTGAGCCACCGCGCCTGGCTCGAAATTAGATTTCTACCAAGCTCCCCAGAGACGCCAGTGCTGTCCATCCTTAAACTATAGTTGAAGTAGTGTTGTCTTAGAGCAGCTGTTATTCTTTCTGAGAGTTTTACAGTGCTTCCAGGTGAGATCTTCAAGGACTCTTCATGTTCTTGAGGAATCCGTGGCTACTGTGGCAACTCAATAAAGACAGGGCACTAAGAATTTGGATCCTCTGTGGATGCACATCTGCGCCATTCCACCATATAAAATTCTCTGACAGCTAAGGGACTGCCAGAAGGTAGAGGGGCTCTGGAATGAATGATGGGAGAACAGGACCACAGTCACCACTCTGCGCCCCATGAGTAGCCACAGAAAGGGGCACCAGCAGTGTGCTTTACAGGAAGTGTTCCGCGTGCCCAGGAGTGGCTACATGATGATTTAAGTTGCAGGTGGGAGTGGGTCTAAATTGCTATGACCCTCCCAAACAATATGGCAGCTGGTGAGGCTTTATGTTTTCCTTGCGTTGGGGACAAAATATTTTTCTCCCATCTAAGCAAAGTGGGTGAATGCCTGCTAAGTGGTAATAGGATGAATCGTGCTGGTTTTTCGTCTTTTGCTCCAGGGTGCTGCAGGTATAGACTGTATCACCCAGGGTCCCCTGACCTTTAGCTTTTGTTCTTTTTGGCCAGTGGAAGACCCAGACAGGAGATTGGAGGGCAGGAGGCAAGAGGTCAAGGCGTTTATGCCCCAGCTGTCTTCCTACTGAGCTGCAGTTTGCGCAGGAGTTTTGATCCTCCCCCTGTGGCCAGGGCTTTCATTGGCTTACTCCTTCTCCATTGCTATGGCTCTCCCTGGGTTCTAGACCCTTCTCCTTGTCTCTTCAGGCTGAGATGGTGATGGCTTGTGGCCTGCCTGTCCCTGGGTAGTTTGCTCTCATTTTTTAATTTTTAGAGACAGCATCTCTCTCTGTCACCCAGGCTGGAGTGCCGTACTGTGATCCCAGCACATTGTAACCTCAAACTTGTGGACTCAAGTGATCCTCCCACCTCAGACTCCTGAGTAGCTGGGACTATAGGCGTGCAACACCACACCCAGCTAATTTTTTAAAAAAGTTTTAATTTTTTGTAGATAAGCAGTGTCTTGCTTATGTTGCCCAGGCTGGTTTCAAACTCCTGGGCTCACGCGATCTGCCTGCCTTGGCTTCCCAAAGTGCTAGGATTACAGACATGAGCTACCTTGCCTGGCCATCCCTGGGTGTTTTACTGTTCCCTGTTGTTTTCCGTGCCCTTGCCTAACCTCCGTAAATATTTTCATTAAACTATCTTCAATCAGCGCTTTGTGTGTGCCATCTCTTTCTTGCCAAGACGCTGAAAGGCTCCAAGGAGAACCCTCCTAAAGGGAGAGAGTCTTTGCCGATGACCATCAAGCACGTAAGTGGGGGCTGGTGTAGCTGAGGCTATGTGTCCCTCTGGACACAGACAACCTGTCTTTGTGCTATGATTGACCAGAATAGCTGGGTACGTGGATGTGGACCCAGATAACTCCGTGTGGGCACCTCTCCACAGACTGGGCAACAGGGCATTGCAGGTGGGCATTGACCATGCATGGCAGAACCAGTCCTTAACAGCAAGACCTAGGGCTGGGAAACCACACTAGTGGACACACTAAGCTTTGCAATTCTCTTCATTTGGCGTTTGAAACCAGGACCAGCCCCTTTTGGATTGATTTAGCCTCCGAAGTTCTGAAAATCCAATGAGACAGGGAGACACTGGTCTTTTCAACTCGATAAGTACATGTCAACATTCAATCAACTAATTGGAAAAAGTGAAATAGCTATGATGGGAATGACATGCCAGGATGGTACAGCTAGGGTCCCACTATGCATATCCACCTCTCTGAGCATCCTTAGGGGCCATATTTCTTCTAAGGACCATCATTCTGAACTCCTGGTTCTGCATATTTCTGCCACCCCGCTTGTCTCTGGGGCTGCTGGCCCCTCCCAGATTGTATTTCCCCACATGACCTGCCACTGAGGTGCCTTCCATTGTCCCAAATACCACTGCTGCAGAGCGGATCGTATATCAGACTTTAGAGAGGGCTTGGGGTGACGTGAAGGGAGTGTGGCTGAGCACAGTACAAGCAGCAACTTAAAACTGGCCACTAGACACCATCGCCTGGAAAACCCACCACCCGTTCTCTGCTTTGGAGAGTTCCTCTCCAGACTGTGTTCTCTTTAAGTCCTGGGTTGTGGCCAACTCCATGGGCCTCCCATCCAACAACTGAGCATGAGATTCCCGTTGCTTTTTTCTCCTTAATACGGTCCAGTTCTTAGACGGTCTCCCTCCCCGACCTGCTCCATGTGTCTCTTAGATAGAGGGAGTGTACTGTAAATATCTACTCTCCCCTGTCCTAAGCAAGCTCCCAGGGTTATCATATCTATCTTGACCTTTCCTTTTTGGTTGGAACATGTATAACAGGGAAAATGAAAGAAATCCAAGTATTTAATAATAGGAGTCTACATAACTGTATATGTGCACTAAATGTGTTTTATGACCATTAAGATGACAAGTGTGAATGATGTGACAGCAACATGAAAGTATACTCGTGGCGGCGCCGGGCCGGGTGGGGCGGGATGGCGGCGGCCACCGCGCTGCTGCAGGCCGGCCTGGCGCGGGTGCTCTTCTACCCGACGCTGCTCTACACCCTGTTCCGGGGAAAGGTGCCGGGTCGGGCGCACAGGGACTGGTACCACCGCATCGACCCTACAGTGCTGCTGGGCGCGCTGCCGTTGCGGAACATGACGCGCCAGGTGAGCCGGGCTGGGGAGCCCGGGTCCCTGCCCAGTCCCCGCCGCGCCATCCCTATCGGGCCGCTGGGGCCTGCGCCATCCTTGTTGAGCCACCTCTTTGCCTCGGCAGCTGGTACAGGACGAGAACGTGCGCGGGGTGATCACCATGAACGAGGAATATGAGACAAGATTCCTGTGCAACTCTTCACAGGAGTGGAAGAGACTAGGAGTCGAGCAGCTGCGGCTCAGCACAGTAGACATGACTGGGATCCCCACTTTGGCCAACCTCCAGAAGGGAGTCCAATTTGCTCTCAAGTACCAGTCGCTGGGTCAATGTGTCTACGTACATTGTAAGGCTGGGCGTTCCAGGAGTGCCACTATGGTGGCAGCATACCTGATTCAGGTACAAAAGTTTTTTCTGGGCCAGGCATCATGGCAGGCGCCTATAATCCTAGCACTTTGGGAGGCTGAGGTGGGAGGATGGCTTGGGCCCAGGAGTTTGAGATCAGCCTGGGCAACTGGCAAAACTATCTCTACAAAAACTACAAAAAGGTAGCTGGACATGGTGGTGTGCATCTGTAATCCCAGCTACTTGGGAGGCTGAAATGGGAGGATCACTTGAGCCTGGTAGATAGAGGCTGCAGTGAGCTGTGCTTTGCGCCACTGCACTCCAGCATGGCCGACAGAGTGAAACCCTGTCTCAAAAAATAAAAAGGTCGGCCGGATGCAGTGGCTTAAGCCTGTAATCCCAGCACTTCGGGAGGCCGAGGCGGGTAGATCACAAGGTCAAGAGATCAAGACCATCCCGGTCAACATGGTGAAACCCCGTCTCTACTAAAAATACAAAAAATTAGCTGGGCATGGTGGCACGTGCCTATAATCCCAGCTACTCAGGAGGATGAGGCAGGAGAATTGCCTGAACCCAGAAGGTGGAGGTTGCGGTGAGCCGAGATTGTGCCATTGCACTCCAGCCTGGACAACAAGAGTGAAACTCCATCTCAAAAAAAAATAAATAAAAATAAAAAGGTAAAAAAAAAAAAAAAAAAAAAAGAAAGTATACTCGTGATGTAATGTTTGGAGAAACAGTATGATAGAAAGTTATATAACAGATGGCTTTTATGAAAAAAAATCTTGCTTGAGGACTGATTAGAAGGGAATATATGGACACAAAATGAAAACTGCTGTTTTTTGGAGGCTTGGGATGATGGGAGTGCTTTTCATATTCCCACCTTTCCTGAAATGTTACTATTTCTGTTGCCATCAAATGAATCAAGAGATAAGGTGAAAAGTATTAGCAAATCTGAGTGTAGAAAAGAATTAATAAGGAGCAAGGAATTCTCAGGCAGTGCCTATTAATCTTTAATGTGCGTATGAACCACCAAGGGAATCTTGTTAATGTACATTCTGTACGTAGGCCTGGAGGGGGCCGTGAGTTTGGATTTCTAACAAGCTCCTCAAATATTGCAGAGGCTGTTTGTCCTTCAACCACGGTTTGAGTAGCACTGCCCTGGAACACCCTCTTTTTCACCGCTGAGGGTTCTAAAGTGTGCCCAGGGGAGGTCTGCAAGACCTTTTCTTTTTCCTGAGGTCTGTTATTAGCTGACTGGGAGTTGGTTCTAGTTTACGTTGGAAATACATGCTGATGAGCTTTTCACAGAAGCGCCTGGCACCTCAAAGGTAGGCTTCAGAGTGAGGGCTGCTGCGGCTGAACCCCAGGCAATGCACAAGAGTTTTGCTTTAGATCCTCTCTCTTCTGTGGGGCCTGCATCTCGGTTCACTGCCTTTGCCAGCTGTCCCTTTGTACATCTCACAATAGTGGGGGTGGGGAGTAGGAGAGGGATGACAACTGGATAGCCCCTGAAATGTGGCCTGAACAGCTGTGGCCTTGTCCACATTCAGGGGGTCACCTCGTAGTGACAGTGCTTTGGAAACCTGTTTTCCAGGTAGTCTGGGCTGTGCTGGGGACTAATGGCTGGGACGAAGACCATGAGAAAGATGGCTTGAGCTTCTTCACAGCTGCAGGTCTCTTGGATGGGGATGGAAGGCCACACCTTGGAGGGATAAAATAAATGCACTCAGGCCGGGCGCGGTGGCTCAAGCCTGTAATCCCAGCACTTTGGGAGGCCGAGGCGGGTGGATCACGAGATCGAGAGATCGAGACCATCCTGGTCAACATGGTGAAACCCTGTCTCTACTAAAAATACAAAAAATCAGCTGGGCATGGTGGCGCGTGCCTGTAATCCCAGCTACTCAGGAGGCTGAGGCAGGAGAATCGCCTGAACCCAGGAGGCGGAGGTTGCGGTGAGCCGAGATCGCGCCATTGCACTCCAGCCTGGGTAACAAGAGCGAAACTCCGTCTCAAAAATAAATAAATAAATAAATAAATAAATAAATAAATAAATGCACTCAGAGGAACGGGAGCACAGGTGCTCCAGTTTAACTTCGTATCATGTTATGGGAAAACTGATGACAATGAGAATTATGTAAATTAGTAGACACCATATCCCTGGAAGTCAGGGGCTGGGGAAGGCTGCTGTGAGTATTCCTCTGACCACGTGATTCTGGCTGGGAGATTTGGCCTGTAGGAAGCATCCCTCAGAAGTTGAGGAAAGCTGAGGGTTCCAGGCTCTGTAGGGGCTGGGAGCACCTGGAACCTCTGCTCCTCCCAGCTCAGAACCCTGGCTTCTCCTGGGGTGGTGAATTCAAGAACACTCATGTTTGCTTGTGTTCTCTCATTTCATCCTCACAACAACCTTGTGAGGTAGATATTATTCCCTCACTTTACAGATGAGGAAATTGGGGCTCAGAGAGGCTGAGTGAGTTATTTGGGGTCCTATAACAAGGAAGCAGAGGAATTGGGACTTGGGACCAGCTTTGTAGGCTCTGCTCCAATAATCTTGCTGCAAGGTCACAGATGTAGGTGATGGACTTCGAGTCGGGGAGAGGGCAGAAAGAGGTGGGAGGAGGGAGGGCTTGAGAAGTCATCGTCGTCAACTTCTTCCTTGTCCCCCAACCCCCACTATGGCACATTTATAGCACATTCACTCTCATTTCCTCCCTTTTGTTCACATGAGGTATAGGCAAAAAATAAAACTTTAAAGATGACAAGGCTTTTCCTATCTTACAATGAGGAAACAGAGGCACGGAGAGGTGAAGTGACTTGCTCAAGGTCACGCAGTAACCTGACTGGTAAACACAGGACCAGAACCCAGGTCTCCCCGTTCAATATCCATCCAACTTTTTGAAGACTGTGCACCCTCAAAAAGTTTACTGGGTGCAATAATTTTGTGCGAAGAAAAATTGGCAAAAAAAA
Source organism: Saimiri boliviensis (assembly GCF_048565385.1). Taxonomy (NCBI): domain Eukaryota; kingdom Metazoa; phylum Chordata; class Mammalia; order Primates; family Cebidae; genus Saimiri; species Saimiri boliviensis. The sequence goes on from NC_133453.1 coordinate 126,007,069, forward strand.
ATTCAATGTCCAACCAAAGGAGGTGATTGTTTAACCATGACTTACCCAGCCGATGGGCTACGCTTCAGTCACGAAAACTTGCAGCTAAGAAAAGCGTTTGATGTAATGGAGAAGCATTCATGCTATCATATGAGGTGGCACAACGTCATGCATAGAGTATGAATTTGACTAAAAAATACAAGTAAAAAGGTTGGAAGAAAATATATCAAAATGGTGGTTTCTGGGAAGTGGGATTATAAGTGTGATTTCCCCTCTTTCTTCCTATTTATCTGCATTTTTCCAAGTTTCTAAAATGTGCATTTTATTTATAACAGGAAAAATATATCCCTCTATAGTTTAAAAAAATACTGCTTGGAAGCAGCCCATATCCTGTGCCTTTTGTGAGTTTTCAGGTGAGACTCCCTCAACCTGCTTTTCCCCTCACTGCCGCTCCATTGCTAGTCCATAGCCCCGGGGAGGGGCTGGGGTTCATGTGGGACCTCTTGGCTGGCAGCCTCCATGTGCTACTTTGCATTTTAAGGACAGAGAGTCTCCTCAAGATGAGACTACTGTTGTGCGATGGGCCGGGGGGTGGGGCATCTGTTCTGGATCCGGTTCCCAAAGGTGCCCAGGAGTCTGGGCCGGTGACTCCCCCCACTGGAACCCCAGCATCCTGGGCCCTGGTCCAGGGCCTTTATTCCCTGGCTGCTCCGTGGTTGCAACCCCCATGGTACCCGGGCATTCCACGCTGGCGCTCCAGGGAGGGCGGGCAAGGCTAAGCTGCACCTTCTCCTGCCCTGGGTGGTCAGATTCATTCCTTCCTCTGTGGGATGGCAGGCTGGCAAGGGACTCAGAGGTGCACCCTGGGGCACTGCCACCCAGAGAGCGCCAGGTCCATCACCCGCCTAGCCTCAGTCATCCAGGTGCTGCTCCTCCCAGGTGGATGTGGGGATGGCGCTGTAAGGGTCCATGATGACCTTGGCACAGCGGATGATCATGACCACAAGGAAGAGGCAGAGGAAGACGAAGCAGGCCAAGGTCAGCCCTTTGTCCACGTCGACATAGACGGGCTCGGGCGTGGGCTCCTCCATCTCGTGGCAGCGGCTGTGGGCTGCTCCTCCTCCGCCTCGGGCTTGACCCGTACCATTTTCCACCCCTGCAGAGAGAGCCACGGCAGTGGGGAAGGGAGGGCATGGTCACGTGCCTGGGGTGGTTGCAGGGCGCCAACCTCTGCTCCCTCTCATCTGCTACCCTGCACCCAGAGCTTGCTGCCCAAACCCGCCCTGCAGGAGGGTAGGGGGATGGGCACATATGGACTCACATGGTCACAGCCTGAAGCCTTGTAGGTAACCAGAGTCTCTAGCAGGGCGAGCCAGTGCCTCCCCAGGCTGGGGCGGGAGAGGTGACAGATGAGTCCCAGCAGGCATAGGACTAGGGTGGGGCTGAGGGCTGGGTGGGGATGGAGGCCCCTTCAGGAAGGCAGTTAGAATAATGCTTTCCATTTAGCCAAGCCGCTATCTGAGGGTGATCGGAAAGCATTTCAGAAACTGGGTAATTATTATAGATATGCATATATGTTACACACAGGGTCTCACTCCGTTGCTCAGGCTAGAGTGGAGTGGCACAATCACAACTCCCTGCAGCCTCAAACGCCTGGCTCAAGCAATCCTCCTACCTCGGCCTCTCAAAGCGCTGGGATTACAGGCATGAACCACTGTGCCTGGTCTATTATGTTTTTTAAAGCATAAGAACCTAAAGATTTTAAATAAAACCTGTTATGGAAAACCACAGAGGAACAGACTGAGGAGGGGCTGCTGTCACAGAACAGAGTGAGAGCCTGAAGGGACTATATCCCCTCCCTGCTGCAGGGACTCACAGGGACTCTCCAGAGACTTCTGCTGATGCCCAGCACCGGGCCTGGAAACTCTAAGTGTGATGGGAAGACCAGCTCACACGGAAGAATCCCAGCTCTAACCATCGCTAGGACTCTAGCTAGCGCTAGTGCCTACACTGACACATCGTTCATTCATTTTGAGATGATTTGCCAGCTTCTCTGGGTCCTGATTTCCTTCCCGCTGAGGACAGGTGACTATACCTCCTTCACAGGGATGTGAGGACCAAATGCAGTCCTTGGCTCCAGTGGACGGCCGGTACATCCTTTGAATGAACTGGGAGTTGGAGGAGCTGGCTGGGAGGGGGCAGGCAGCTCCCCAAGTTCAGCTGCCAGGGACAGCTTTAGGCGGAGGGACGTCTGCTGCTCCCTCTCCCCACACATAGCATTCACCTCCATCCTTATCCCTGAACTAGTGGAGTGCTTGAGCTCTACACTGGCTTCATGTTCTGTTTGTTATTTAAAGCTCATGAGAGCCCTGGAAGCAAGTTACCCAGGCATCAATAAACCCATTTGATAAATGTGGAAACTGAGGCACGGAGCAGGGAAATGATGTACCCAAGGTCCCACGTCCCACACCCTAGGTCTCTAGATGTCTCTACCTCCTCTAGGGTGGCTCCATCTTTCTTACCCAGCCTGGAGCTTCAGGAAGATACCTGTCTGTGCAAGCTTAGAGCCCGCTAGCTGGGGAATTTCTGGAACCACAGTCAACCACGGCTTCCCCTCTCTTAGACCTTGTCTCAGCCCTCACCACGCTCGGGGACACTGACCTGCTGACTGGAGTGGTCACCACTTCATAAGGACCCTGGCTGTTCCAGGAGGCACGGGGAGCGGTCAGGCATTGTGGGGGTCGCCCAAGGACAGCAGTGGCCTTTCACTGAGAGCAGGCTCTGTGCTGGCTGGCGGGGGCACTGGAGTGTGACTGGAATAGAAAGGGACAAAGAAGACTAGTTATTTCCTGAGGTGCCCAGCTCCAGACTGGATCCGGACTGGACTAGGCAGCTCCTCCCTGGGCATGGAGGTGGGAGCTGCCACACTCTGTCGTTTGATGCTGATTTCTTCTCTCTTTTTAAAATACAACAACTTTCATACCTGTAATCCCAGAGCTTTGAGAGGCTGAGGTGGGAGGACTGTTTGAGCTCAGGAGTTTGAGACCAGCATGGCAAAATCCCGTCTCTACAAAAAATACAAAAAAATTTAGCCAGGCATGGTGGTGCATGCCTGTAATCTCAGCTGTTCAGGAGGCTGAGGCAGGAGAATCGCTTGAATCCAGGAGGTGGAGGTTGCGGTGAGCCAAGATCGCGCCATTGCACTCCAGCCTGGGTGACAGAGTGAGACTTTGTCTCCCGCCCAAAAAAAAGAAAAAAAGAAAAATACACACACTCACACAACACACACATATAAGCTTTAAAAAAAATGTGGCTGCATACACATAACACATAACATAAAATCTACTGTTTTGACCTTTTTTTTTTTTTTTGAGAAGTCTTTCTCTGTAGCCAGGCTGGAGTGCAGTGGTGTAATCTCGGCTCACTGTAACCTCCACCTCCCGAGTTCAAGAGATTCTCCTCAGCCTCCTGAGTAGCTGGGACTACAGGCGCATGCCACCACCCCCAAGTAATTTTTTTGTATTTTTAGTAGAGATGGGGTTTCACCGTGTTAGCCAGGATGGTCTCAATCTCCTGACCTCGTGATCCACCTGCCTCAGCCTCCCAAAGTGCTGGGATTACGGGCATGAGCCACCATACCTGGCCCACAATCTTGAAAACAGAGCTATCCTTTATTTTTGCCAATTTGAAAAAATTTGTTATCTAGAAGCATTTTTTTCTTAACATCTTAAAACAAACATTTTCAAACACACAGAGAAGTTGAAAGAATTATACAGTAAACACATATATACCCACCACCTAGATTCTATAGTTGTTAACATTTTGCTGCATTTAAAAAATTTCGAATTTATGTACCTATCCATCCTTTTTATTTTTTGAATTCATTTCAAAGTAAGATGCAAACATGAGTACACTTCACTGCAAACCACTTCAGCATGTGTATTATGAACTAGAATTCAATATTTGTTTATAGATTTCTTAAAAGGCAAAATTTACATGCAGTGAAAGGTACAAATATTAAATTCATCATTTTTGAGATTTTATGAATGCATACACCCTTGCCGCTCTCAGAGTAATTTTCATTTATCTTAATGAAGTTAAGCATCTTTGCATGTGTTTAAGATTCATTTGTTCAGCCGGGCGCCGTGGCTCAAGCCTGTAATCCCAGCACTTTGGGAGGCCGAGGCGGGTGGATCACGAGGTCAAAAGATCGAGACCATCCTGGTCAACATGGTGAAACCCCGTCTCTACTAAAAAATACAAAAAATTAGCTGGGCATAGTGGTGCGTGCCTGTAATCCCAGCTACTCAGGAGGCTGAGGCAGGAGAATTGCCTGAACCCAGGAGGCGGAGGTTGTGGTGAGCCGAGATCACGCCATTGCACTCCAGCCTGGGTAACAAGAGTGAAACTCTGTCTCAAAACAACAGCAACAACAACAACAACAACAACAACAACAACAACAAACAAGATTCATTTGTTCTTCCTTTTTTGTGAACTCTCTGTTAATATTTTTTATCTATTTTTCTATTGAGTTTTTGGTATCTCTCTTTTTTGGCCTTGGAAGCAGAGTGTTGTGATTAATATACTCATTTTATTTACTTTTATTTTTATTTTCTTTATTTCTTTTTTGTTTTTGAGACAGAGTCTCAATCTGTCGCCCTGGCTGGAGTGCAGTGATGCGATCTCGGCTCACTGCAACCTCCGCTTCCAGGGTTTTAGTGATTCTTCTGCCTCAGCTTCCTAAGGAGCTGGGACCACAGGCATGTGCCACCATGCCCAGCTAATTTTTTCTGTTTTTAGGAGAGAAAAGATTTCACCCTGTTAGCCAGGATGGTCTTGATCTCCTGACCTCATGATTTGCTGGCCTCAGCCTCCCAAATTGCTGGGATTACAGGCATTTTATTACTGTCTTTCCTATATCCCTGATTCCTACCCTTATTTCTTATTTCCTCTTCTGCTAATTTTAGTCACTGGTATTAGCTTTCTAGTTATTTCCCTTTGTTCTTTTAAATGTACATTAGTTTCTGTAATTTGAATTGTCGACTTTAGATGCATTTTTATTCCCAGCTGTAAGACATTAAGAAATTAGGGAGCTTATTCTAATTTCCACCTCCTTTTCCCATTCTCTTCCCATTGTCAGTTTGTTCCATTATTTCTACATGGTTAGGATATGTAACATTTATGTGTTATTTTTTGCTTTTATGTCTACCTTAGTTTTCATTCTCAGTTTTATGATGACATCTATTTAAGGCTCTCCACCAGTCCTTTGCCTGAAGTTTTCCTATCACCTCTTGTTTGACTGTAGACTGTTGTCTAACATGTGCTTCAGGAAGATGTCATGTGAATAATATTCCCTAAGGTCTTGTCTTCTTTGAAGGAAATGTGCATTTTTCTCTGCCTGCTTTAAATATTTTCTCTTTGTCTTTGGTTTTCAGCAGTTTTGCTGTGCATGTACCTAAATGTGGTTTTCTCTATATTTTCTAACTTAGTGTTTGTATTTCTTCTTGAATGTTACTCAATGTCAGCTTTTGAAAATTCTGGGCTCTTTCCTCTTTAAATATTCACGTGTACCATTTTATCTCTCTTCCCTTTCTGGTGCTCCAGGTACACTTAGACCTTTTCACTGTATCACAGTTTCATTTGTTATGCTTTCTTCCTTTTTTTTTTTTTTCTCTTTTTATGCTGTAGTCTGAATATTTTCTATGGAGCTAACTGCAGGTTCATTAACCTTGCCTTTTACTATGTCCCAACAGCTGTTAAATCTACCATTTGATTTTTTTTTTTTTTTTTTTTTTTTTTTTTTTTTTTGAGACGGAGTTTTGCTCTTGTTGCCCAGGCTGGAGTGCAATGGCACGATCTTGGCTCACCGCAACCTCTGCCTCCTGGGTTCAGGCAATTCTCCTGCCTCAGCCTCCCGAGTAGCTGGGATTACAGGCACACGCCACCATGCCCAGCTAATTTTTTGTATTTTTAGTAGAGATGGGATTTCACTATGTTGACCAAGATGGTCTCGATCTCTTGACCTCGTGATCCACCCGCCTCGGCCTCCCAAAGTGCTGGGATTACAGGCTTGAGCCACCGCGCCCGGCTTCCATTTGATGTTTTAAAAAAATTTTCAGCTCTCCAGTGCTATTTTCTACCTTGCCACTGATATAATTTTTTAAGTCCATATTTGATAACTCCAATATCTAGGTCATCTGTGGGTCTGTTTCTATTGTTTATTTTTTCTTTTGGTTCAGTTTCTTGATATACCTGAACAACATTTCAGTGAGTTACTGAGCACTGATATAAAACATTGTAGCAGCTCAGGGTGATGTTATTTTGCTGCAGAGAGGATTCACCACTTTCTCTGGTAAACAGCTATCATGCAAGTAGATCACCTCCGTTCAATAAGGGGCTGAACCCACTTGAGGTGGAGTTCACTCATGGTAAACAAGACTGTGTCTATCTTTGGATTGACAATACTCCTGGGGTGTTGCACTCCAGGGTTCCAAGCTGAGATCCTGGGATGTTTACTTGGGCTGTTCCTTTCTTGGCATAGCTTAGATTCTAGTTTTTCTCCTTAAGTGCCTTGAGACAGCTGATAATTGCCTGGGGGAAATTATTCAGGATTATCCAGCAACCGGTTTTTGATTCTGTGTTGTGGAATGCAAGTGTGTGAAACTTAAGAACATTGGCCATTTGCTAATAGTCACTCATGACTATGATGCCAGGCCTGGGGATGAGGAAATCGGTGTCTGGTCAACGTTCTGCAGTTCCTTTGCCCTGGGATGTTGAAAGATGTTCACTGGAGTATCGTAACAGTGAAAAACAGGGAACAAAATGAATTTCTGTCAATAATGGAATGGTTAAAACAGCGATGGTATATCTGTGTCATGAAATACTTTTTTTTTTTTTTGACATGGAGTCTCACTCTGTCTCCAGGCTGGAGTACAGTGGCACAATCTCATCTCACTGCAGCCTCCACATCCCGGGTTCAAGTGATTCTCCTGCCTCAGCCTCCCAGCCTCTCCTTCCTGGAGTGTGCCACCATGCCCAGCTAATTTTTGTATTTTTAGTAGAGACAGGGTTTTACCATATTGGCCAGGATGGTCTTGATCTCTTGACTTCCTGATTTGCCTGCCTTGGCCTCCCAAAGTGCTGGGATTATCGGCATGAGCCACAGCGCTCAGCTGAAATATTCTTAGTTCATTGGAAACACATATGTGCACACACACATATGCACATACACACAATAGAGGGCAAGAACTTCTGTTAAGTAAAAAAGTAAGTTGACAAGCGATATCACAAATAGGATATCATTTATGCAAAATAAAGAAATTATTACTTTTATATGTAAAATATGCACGTACTGGGGGTGGGAGGTCAGTGTTCTATACTCGCTACTAGGTCAAGACCTGCTCCTGCTTTAATTGCTTTTTTGTTTGAGAAATTTAAGACCTGGAAAAATACAAACAATACAATAAGTACTTAACGTTTCCATGGTGCAGAATTTGCAATTATTACGTCATCGTTTTTGCATTGCCTTTTGCTTTTTAAAAAATAAATCCTGGTATTGTAACTCCTAACGTATAGAAGCATTCCTCACACCCTCTCCAGCAGCATCACCCTCATGAGTGTGGTGTGCGCTTTCTCCTTCAGGCATCCACAGAACCTCTAGGGTTCCTTGGACCATACTTTGAAAACATGGATCTAATCCACCTCCCTCTATTTCACAGATGAAGAGACTGGAGTGTAGGGAGAGGCAGGGTTTTGCTCAGAGTCTCAGAGCAATAGCACAGCAGAATTTGGAGAAGCCCATGTTTCTGACTCACGCCTGTGCCCTGGGCCCTGCAGCATGGATTCCACACAGTCATTTAGTGACTGCTAGGGAAAGATGAATGTGTAAGGGAGTCCTGCTCCCATGTTTCATAGTAGGACTCAGCCTAGCCTCTCAAACCCTGATTCTGAAATCCCAGGCACTGCCTTTGTAGCAGGAGCGGCTGCGAGAAACAGACCTCTCAAACACGGAGCTGAGAAGGAAGGGGTGATTTATTCGGCCGCAAGCAAGGTGGCGGAGTTGCCTAACAGCCGAGCTCATCTAATGAAGGAAGCCTCTGCCTTTATATAGGCTTACAACTCTAGATATTACACGTGAAAGGGTCTTAGGTTTACAGTTTTAGAAATGACATGTGACAGGATCTTGTTCTTATACCTCTAGAATTTACATGTGAAAGGGTCTTGGGTTTAGGAATAGGCGTGGGGTATAGTGGGTTTGATCGTGTCTAAGTAAAAACAATGCCTTCTGGAAAGATTCCTCCACACCACACCTGCAATCTATAAGAGAGCGATGAAGGTTGGTCTGGTCTGTCAGCCTTTACTTCTATTGAAATGCAGTGTGGAAGTCAAGACGCGGATGGTCTTAGGGGTTTAAGGGTGATTAAGGGTCTCCTCCCACCTTACGTTAATATCAGATAACTGCATACAGATTGCAGGGATCAGATCTCACAGGGATCACCTTGTGATCCTCCCCTATTTTGTCTGGAAACGGGACTGGATCCTATAACCTGGCGACGTATCCCAGGAGAGGATTCTCACTGTCTCTCAGATCCTTCTGGTTGGGGTGAATGCCAAGAATGTGGGCTCGAAAACCAGATTTGCTTTTCTGCCTTGCAGATGGAATGTGCTCATTAACCTTAATTACCAGGCGGGCATAAGTCCTATCCAGCTCTGCTTCGAAGCAAGGACACAACATCCAGGAGAGAAGGCAACACTGAACTCAGCTGCAGTTCCCTGAGAGCTCAGCTGCTGGCCTTTCCGCTGGCCAGCTCAGTGGGCCCCAGCATAACTGCATCGTCCTTCAGCATGAGCCTGTACGAGCCAAGAGCTCCATCTGCCCTGTTCTTGCGGCAGCGGGAGGTGGATTTGCTTCAGAGTTAGGGACTCTGACTTGGGCAAATGAGTGCGCCTCAAGGAAAGTGGTCTCTGGGCTGACCCAGTGTATCTGTCAAAGCGTGGAGGTTTAAGGTTGGGTTGTAGCAGATCCAAATGGAAAAGCATCCTGCCAACCGCTGTGAGAAAGCCACGGGACACAGTGAAGAATCCAAACAGAGACCTGGAATCAAGCATCCGAATCAGGATTTTAGGAAAAAAAAACAAAAAAAACTAGCAGCAAGGCAATCACCATGCAAAGGGGGCACAAATAGGGGATCTGTGTACAAATTGGTGTATTACCCCAGGGCTGGGCGTGAGGTGCTCAGGGAAGACGCATATATCTGAATAATCTCACCCCATCCTCTATCTTTTACAACTATCCCTTAGGTAAACCTAAGCCAGACTCACTTGTAGCTTTGGTGATTTACTAAAATGCCAATGAGGGCAATTTTTCATTTGAAAAATATGACACCTTATTTGTACTTTTAAAGCACATATGTTTGGGAGGCCGAGGCGGGTGGATCACGCGGTCAAGAGATCGAGACCATCCTGGTCAACATAGTGAAACTCTGTACTAAAAATACAAAAAATTAGCTGGGCATGGTGGCGCGTGCCTGTAATCCCAGCTACTCAGGAGGCTGAGGCAGGAGAATTGCCCGAACTCAGGAGGCGGAGGTTGCGGTGAGCCAAGATCACGCCATTGCACTCCAGCCTGGGTAACAAGAGCGAAACTCCATCTCAAAAAAAAAAAAAAAAAAAGCATACATGTAACTATTAATCTAAATCAAACTTAAACTCAATTTCAAAAAGTTACAGAAGATTACAAATGTGCTCAATGCAGATAAGAAAAAGATGTCCTCAGCATTTGGGCTATGTTTAAGGAATTTTGCCCCGATCATCTGCTAATGGAAATGCAGGCCTGGCCAGGCAGGCCTTTTCTTCCACCGGCCTCTGGATCTCCCCAGATCCATCTGTTCTCCTTAATCATCTGCCCTTCTTAATGTTTTCTTCTTTATTCTCTGGGGGCACGATGGGCCAGGCTTGTTCTAACCAGTCCACTGAAGTTTAGTATTAAACATAGATACTAAATTAAATATTAATACTAGTAAGTATTAGTACTCATTAAGTATTTTCCCCAAAGCGTGAGTAAGACTCTTTCCACCTTAGTCTGCTTTATTCAAACCACAGTGAGCCAGAAGCTGTTCCTCCCTTTTGTGGCTTTCTCTTCCCTCTGGCACTGGAGAACTTGGCATGGGTAGGAGGAGAGGGACTTGCCTGTTCTGTCCCACGTCTTGACTCGGCTTCTGTTGTGTCACCTTGCTCCCTCAGACATGTATTTAATGAAATGGTGAGACAGTACATGCTACATGGTGTATGGAGCTTTGTTATTTGAAGATCTGTGAAAGGCACCAGTTCAAGGCCATCCCTTGCCTGAACAGTTCAGAATCAGCAGCTCACTTTCTATGCTGATGTATTTCCTTATTTCTGTATGTGTGTGTCTTAGTCTGCTCAGGCTACTGTAGCAAAATGCCATAGACTGGGCGGATTAAACAGCAGAAATTTATTTCCTCGCCTATCTGGAGGCTGGAATTCCCAGGTCAGGGTCTGGCAGGGCTGCCCGTTCCTGAGGGCTCTCCTGGCCTGCAGGCAGCCGTCTTCTTACTGTGTGCACAAGGCCTTTCCTAGGTGTGTGGCTTCTTGTAAAGCCACCAAATTGATTGGATTGGGCCCCACCCTATGACTCATGGAACCTTAATCACCTCCTAACAGGCTTATCTTCAAACACACTCACATTGGGGGTTTGCGGATGATGAGTTTGGAGGAGGAGGGAGCAAAATTCGGTCCATAGTAATGAGATCCTTGAGGGCAGAGTCTGAGTCTGCTGAGGGGCACTGCCTCCCTGGAGCCGGGCCAGGCCCGCACCTGTCAGGCCGGCTCACAGTAAGTGTCAGAAGGTGAAATCCAGTGCCTGGCGGGTGCCCACCAGCCCCGACAGTAGGAAGAGGAAGGGTCTGAGAAAGCACACCGCTTCTCGCTGTGGGGATAAACAGCACGCTGCAGTGACATTATGAATTCACTCGGGGTAAGAAGAACCCGAGCTGACCACGTGCAATCATCAGCTGGGTCTATAAATAGAAGTGCAGCTATTATGAAAGGTGACCTGTCAGAATCACTTCCCCAAACTGACAGATGGGTTAAGTGGATGGCATTTGCTCAGGACGGAGGAGATGTTTGGTGTCATAGCCCCCTACCAACCACGTTGTTCTGTGGGACTGCGATTGGTGGCCTCACTCCTCTACCAGAACAATTAACAGACCTGTCGGGGGAGGTGATGAGTATACGTTAACAGATAATTAAAACCATGACAATCAGCAGGGCGGAAAAGACGCTTGGAGAGGATGGGCTTATTGGAACACTGTGTTTAAGACTTGTTATCTTCTGATATTTAAATACCCCATCCTCTAAGAAACCTCCCAGAGAACGGAGGCAGTATGAGCTAGCACCGTTTTAGATGAAAGGAAGAAAAGAAGGTATTTCTGCCAAGAGAATGCATTGTCATTGTATCGTAGTTCTATGAACCACCATACCAATTCTGCTGTGTCATTTTATGATCATGCTGTCGCTGTGGGTCTTACGCAGATCTCCTTGGATTCCCTTTGCCATTTGGTACGCGCAGCACTCAGACTCTGAATGTTCTTTATTCTTTTTCTTATAGCAGGTCACACTTACAACTCCAGAGAAGACTATCCTTAGGCTACTAGAGTTGCTTCACCCATGTATGTAGAGAGCTGGACGTGCTTGGGAGTTATGTCACCCTAGGGTGGCCCGTAGCTAATGGCTAGCTCGTGCAGGAGTTAGCTCAGTGGGCTAGTGAAAGTCTAGCTCCCTGGTCTCGAGGCAGGAAGAATTCTGTTGTGTAATTTACGCTACAGAGGATATAGCCAAAGGTGATATTAACAGCATCAAGAAACAGCGTCAAGAAACTCCAGAAGATCAGATTAGTATAGGTAAACGTGGAAATTAGTAATTCACAAAACACAAAACCAACACAGTTAAAAATCAACCCTAGAGCAAAGTTCTTTAAAATATTTGAACCTGGACAAACTTCTGGCAAGTTTAATCTGGTTAAAAAGAGAACAAATACACACCATTAGGAATGAGAAACAGGATATAACCACAGATATGATACAAAGGAGATGAAAAATAGAAAGAGACCTTCCTATGAAAACTCTGCCATTACACTGGAAGACTTGAATGATACGGATGTTTTCCAGAAAAATTTAAATAGTCAAAATTGGATCAATGAAATGGGAAACCCAAATTAAACAATCTCGATGGGGTGTTTGTCAAGAGTGTTAACTTAGCCCCAGCTGGGCCCCAGTATACCCGCCAGACCATGAAGTCACCCAGTGTTCTAGTACATCATGACCTACACACGAAATGCCTGCAGACTGGGGGTATCATTTCTTGTTCTGAGAGCTGGGGGAATCCTGATGGCCACGATTAGAGTTCCTCCTTGCCCCTTTGGGGTGCAAACACATTTCCTGTGAGTACTTCCACTGAACAGCTCAAGCTCCAATATTGACTATTTTGATTATGTTTATGATGAAGGAAGTCCCCAAAGTGCTTATCTATGAACAGAGAGCCAGTTTATTCATGCCTTCCAGATGGAGCGCTCCTCTCCTTGAGGACAAAGGATGTCACATCACCAAGAGAAGGAGATTAGGAAGTCTATTCCAGTCCCTGCCACAGTGGCTCTGCATGGGTGGTCCTTCAAGGTGTGGGAAGGGGGCTTTCTGATCTTCTTCACCTCTTTTAAGTTATAAAATCATGCTTCAGTGAACATTCCTATACAGGTACACTTGGGTGAGGATTTTTCTGGGTTATGTTAATTGGCATGAAATTTCTGAGTTGTAGCCTAGGCATATCTCTAACTTTAGTAGACACTGCCAATGATCCCCCCAAGTGGTTATTCCTAATCTCACAGTCACCAGCAGTCCTTGGAAGCTCCTGCCACATCACAGCCTTGGCATAAGCTGCTATTACCAGATGTGAACGTCTCCCATCATGGTGCGTGTGAATGGTATGTCAGTACGGATTTAATTTGCATTTCTCTGCTTTCTAATGACGTGGTGCATCTTTTTACAATTTTGGGGGGCATTTAGTTTTCCCCTTTATAAATTACTATGTTAATTTTCTTTTTCTTGTTTGCCTTTTAGGCTTTATCTTTATTCTAAATATCATTTCTCCACTGGTTTTGCGCTTTGCTATTCTACGCCCAACCCCCCATAATCTGTGGCTTGCTTTTCAAACTTGTTCTTAGAATCTTATTTGTTCTTGTTCAGATGTTTCAATTTTTTTTTTTTTTTTTTTGAGACGGAGTTTCACTCTTGTTGCTCAGGCTGGAGTGCAATGGCGTGACCTTGGCTCACCGCAACCTCCGCCTCCTGGGTTCAGGTGATTCTCCTGCCTCAGCCTCCCGAGTTGCTGGGGATTATAGGCGCGAGCCACCACACCTGGCTAATTTTGTATTTTTAGTAGAGAGAGGGTTTGGCCATGTTTGTCAAGTTGGTCTCGAATTCCTGACCTCAGGTGATCCACTCGCCTGGGCCTCCCAAAGTGCTGGGAGTTACAGGCGTGAGCCATCAATGTTTCAAATGTTAATGTTGTAAGCCACATTAATCTTTTCTTTTATAATTTATGCTTTTTGTGACTTCTTAAATCCTTTTCTGTCCGACGTCAAATGTACAGTCATCTATCTGCCTATCTATCTAAGAATTCTACAACTTTGTTTTTCACATTTAGGTTTATAATCCATCTGAGATAGATTTTCCTGTGTGGGGTTTATATTTATGTCTTCCCCATGGATAGACAATTGTCTCATCCCCATTTATCGACTAATCTGTCTTTCCCAGAACAAATGCTCTGCCTCATTTAGGAGACAGTCCACTCCTGAGGCCCTGTGGCAAGTAGAAAGCCTTTCCTATGAAAAGAACACTCTCAGAGTGAATTCTCCCATTTCTCCAGCTCCCTGAGAGCTGAGTGATCCAGGGTTCCTCTGGCCTGACACTCTGACCCAGGAGGCCTTCTGCTGCTCTGCCAGGGACAATCATCCACTCCTTTCCTGACAAGGATCAACCTTTGACTTGAGAGTCAAGCCTTCAGCCATCGATTGTCAATCTGACACCATCTGCTTTCAATCTTCCCGAAATTCCTATACCTGTCTGCTGCATTGAGAACACCCTGACTTGCTTTCCATGACTGCTATAGACTTTTCATCTATTTTGTATTTCTTTGGTAACTTCAGTGGGATGTAAAGAGAGAAGAGAAGGAAAAGAATAATGAATTCACCATCCTGGAATCCTGCCACATGAGCAGGATTCTTTCCCCATCTCTTTGCTCTCTGCCTTTCAACTAGTCTTTTCTTCGTATCTTATTCATAGGGATCATGGTTTATTGAGTTTTATTGAGCGTACATAGCAGATGCTGTTTAAAATTTACTTCTGTTTTGTGAAATACATCATTTTCTACAAGTTTCCTCTGGCTCTCGAATTCTAGCATTCTTTAAAATGCTACAAAGGAAAGCAAATCAAACAAACAACTGGTACACAAGTAGTGTGATCACGGTACCTTTGACATGAAAGAAAATTGCACCCCTGTTTCCTGTAACAGATTGAATATCCTTTATAGGCACCTGCCTCACTGCGTAATGAAGGTAACTTACTCATATCACAATCTTCCACACTTAAAAGTCTCTTTTCAGTTTAAATAGTCATCCAGTTTTCTCACCAGGGGTGATTTCAATGATAAACATGATTTATTTAGGTAAACATGCAGGCTTTCAGAATTCTGCCTATTCTTTCTCTTCCTCAAGTAGACATCTGAATATAAAAGGGCTTATTACAGGGTCAAACATTGGAGATACTGTGGGTTCTATTCTAGACTACCACAATTAAGTGACTATTACAATAAAGCGAGTCACAGGAAGTTTTTGGTTTCATAGTGCATGTCAAAGTTATGTGTAAACTATATTGTAGTATATTAAGCACATAATAGCATTACATCTGAAAAATGTACATAACTTAATTTAAAAATACTGGCTGGGCGAGGTGGCTCACACCTGTAACCCCACGTGTATACCTATGTAACAAACCTGCGTGTTCTGCACGAGTACCCCAGAACTTCAAGTACAATTTTTAAAAAGTTAAATATAAAGAAATAAAGGTTGGTGAGTTACTTCCTAGATACTTTTATAGACAGTCCCCGAATTGATTAACTAATTGCTAGGATGACTTTCTATAATTCTGAAGTTGGTAGGATTGCGTCGGGTAGAAAATCAGTTCTGTTTCCAGATCCACAGCAGTGTAATCATCCATTTAATCTTGCTGGGCTGGCAAGTGTGATGACATGTGTCTAAAAGCCTCTTGGAAGGTGGGGGTGGTGTCTCCATTGATAAGAAGGAGTACTTTTAATTCCTATTACTTAAGTATTCACAACCTCCCACAAACATAAGCACACGCTCACACACTTCTGAGCGGGCATTATAAACGTCAGCCCAACACCCTACCGTGATACCCTGTTTGATTCCGGGTATTGTTAATATTCTTTCTCATTTGCTTCACCAGTTTACCAATCTTATTAAACTTTTTTTTTTTTTTTAAGACGGAGTTTCGCTCTTGTTACCCAGGCTGGAGTGCAATGGCACGATCTTGGCTCACCGCAGCCTCCGCCTCCTGGGTTCAGGCAATTATCCTGCCTCAGCCTCCTGAGTAACTGGGATTACAGGCACACGCCACCACGCCCAGCTAATTTTTTGTGTTTTTAGTAGAGACAGGGTTTCACCATGTTGACCAGGATGGTCTTGATCTCTTGACCTCATGATCCACCCGCCTTGGCCTCCCAAAGTGCTGGGATTACAGGCTTGAGCCACCGCGCCTGGCCTTTTTTTAACCTTATTAAGCTGGAAGCTTACATCACTAATTTTAGAACTTTCTTCTTTTCCAACATATACATCTGGAGCTATAAATGTGTCCCCAAGTAGTGTTTTGGCTGTAACCCACAAGCTCAAAGTATTTTCTAATTGATGCTGTGATTTATTCTTTGACTCATGGGTATTTAAAAGTGTGTTGTTTAATTCGGCTGGGTGCAGTGGCTCATGCCTGTAATCTCAGCACTCTGGGAGGCTGAGGTGGGAGGATCACCTGAAGTCAGGAGTTTGAGACCATCCCGGCCAACATGGTGAAACCCGTCTCTACTAAAAATACAAAAATTAGTTGGGCATGGTGGCGCACACCTGTAGTCCCAGGTACTCTGGAGGCTGAGGCAGGAGAATTGCTTGAACTCTAGAGGCGGAGGTGTCAGTGAGCCGAGATCTTGCCGCTGCACTCCAGCCTGGACCACAGAGCAAGACTCCATCCCAAAAAAGAAAAAAAAAAATGTGTGTTGCCTAATTTCCAAACATTTAGAGATGTGTGTGTGCGCACACGCGCGCATGTGTGTGTCTGTGTGTATGTCTTTTTGTTATTGCTGTCTAGTTTAATTCTGCTCTGGAGTCTGATCACCACTTCTCTGTGCCCACGTCTCTGCAGGTTCACATGCGCAGTCTTTAAGATGGCTGAGTCCCACGTGGTCAAGCCCTCAATACTCCCTCAACTTATCCCATGCACCTTGCTCCATCCAAATCTGAGCTAGAAGAGAAACTGAACAACAGTGCCTTGCTACCTTCTCTCTCTCTCTCTTTTACCATCATCTCTGTCATTTCTATCCTTCATTAAAAAAAAAAAAAAAAAAAAAAAAAAAACTTCCCCTGTGTCAACTTCTTCTTCCTGAACTCAGCTAATAGCTCATGAACACCACAAACACCACTCTAAACCATGGGAGAAATTTATGAGCCAACTCCTCTAAATTGGTCCATGATATGCTAAATAAAGAAGGAAATAAGGAAGTGAGGAAAATTTCTTCTCGAGAAAATAGCTGGCTTGCAAGGCTATTATTCTGCTGCATAATCGTATTTTTGATTGTCAGGAACTGACTATTCCTGTGGCCCTTTTCTGCATGCC
Organism: Saimiri boliviensis; assembly: GCF_048565385.1. Lineage (NCBI taxonomy): Eukaryota > Metazoa > Chordata > Mammalia > Primates > Cebidae > Saimiri > Saimiri boliviensis. The sequence continues at coordinate 126,024,021 of NC_133453.1, forward strand.
TCCCGCAACAGTCTAATCTCCTTCCAGGCAGAGTGTTGCCCAGGAGGAACGGGGCTGGCAGTCACATACCCAGGAATGAGAAAGAGAAAAGCATATTAACTTTTATTAAAAAATTTTCCGCCAGGCACGGTGGCTCAAGCCTGTAATCCCAGCACTTTGGGAGCCGAGGCGGGTGGATCATGAGGTCAAGAGATTGAGACCATCCTGGTCAACACGGTGAAACCCCGTCTCTACTAAAAATACAAAAAAATTAGCTGGGCATGGTGGCACGTGCCTGTAATCCCAGCTACTCAGGAGGCTGAGGCAGGAGAATCGCCTGAACCCAGGAGGCGGAGGTTGCGGTGAGCCGAGATCGCGCCATTGCACTCCAGCCTGGGTAACAAGAGTGAAACTCCGTCTCAAAAAAAAAAAAAAAAAAAAAAAAATTTCCATCTCACAACAAGAGAAAGGCCTGTCCACGCAGAGAACAGCAGCTGCTGTTTGTGCATAATTTATATTTTGGAAGAGGTGTTTCCATTCACAGTGTTGTTTAAGCATTAGCAATTGGGCTGTTACGGTTATCCGGCTAACCCGGTTCACAATGGTCCCAGTCTCAGGCACTTGGATGGCCTGGAGCTTCTGGAGCCACAGTGGGACTTGGCCATGGGGATCAGTAATGGTTCTGGTTGTGGCTGGAGAGAAAGACTGGGGATGGGCATAAGGGGAGTGAGTCTAGATGATGTGTGGCGGGGTATCTGACTGTGACACCCCCGGAATGCTGGCAACATGCAATTGATCAACGGAGAGAGGAGGAGAGTTGTGGGCCAGGCAGTGAGGATGCGCCACGTGGGACATTATCCCAGACCAAAAGAGATAACATCTGGCTTCTGCATACCTCCCTGCCACCGATCCTTTTCAGTCACAGAGGAATCGCTTACAGAGTCTCATGTATCGAGAGCTATCCGACTATCTCAGATCAGACCGGTGGCCAAAGGAGTGTTCAAGAAATCGAGCTTATGTTTCTAATCTGATTGTAATTTCATCAGTGGCCCCTGTGTGATTATTTCCCTTTTGCTTTACTTAACACTAACAAAGAGCCTTTAATGAATTTTTTTGTTCGTTTTTAATGGAAAGAATCAACCTTTCTTCTTCAAATAATGAAGCTGAGTGGAACGCCACGCCTGAGCAGGAGACTCGTCCTGACTCTTGCTCAAAGCGCCTTTTCATTCAAGCCCTTTAAAGCCCCAACAGCAGCCTCGGGCCCAGGCCTCCCTGAACCTGTGCTGCTCTGTGCCCTGCAGCCCCCCAATAAAACGCTCCATCTCCCCAAAGCGTCAGCAGGTTCACGAGACAGTCAGGTAGCCTCAGGTGTGTATGCCTTTGCAAGGGTTTCCCATCACCATAGTTACAATCCCAAAGCCTTTCCAAGTGAAAAACAGAAGCCAGACCCTTGCAGAACATTTCCTTTTCAGCAGGAGACGCTTGGAAATTCAGGTCCTGGGCATAATGTCCAGGGTCAGGTTTGGGCTCCCTAACTACCGGCAGTGTGATGTTAGATGAACAATGCAACTTCTTTCAGTCTCTGTTTCCTTCTTTTTAAAACGGAGAAAAAACATGCCAGTGAATTTCACTGCATCTCTGGAAAGAATAAATGAGCATATACTTCTAAAGTGCTTAGCATAGTTACTTAGCATGATAACACATTCACTCAGTTAAAGTATTAGCTGTTGTTTCTACTTTTGTTCTCACAGTTTGCTCTCTAGGTGCCCAAGGCTCCAATCTGCCTGCAGGAGTGCAAGATGCTCCTGTCCTTCAGGCTGCAAACTGCCTGGCTCCGGGTGGCTTCCACAGAACGCAGCCCCTGGTTTCCTCCAGCAATGAGACATCACTCAATGACCAAGTCTCCCAAGGATTCTTCCTTCCTGCCCAAAGTGAGCTCAGAGGGCTGGGGGCTGTGCCATGCCGGGCTGATTCTGCTCTACAAAGAGACTGGGGGAGCTAGACAAGCCCACTTCTCCCACAGCGACTCAGACAAAGGCAACGTGCAAGCGACTGACTTGGCTGTCTCGCAGAGTAATTAATCTCCCTGAAATTAATGGCCCCTCAAAGGCAGGCAGCTGCAGTGGCTGTGCACATCTGAATCGCAGGATTCATCTGCATCCGTGGACATTTATCAGGACAGACGACACCCTGTGGGTGCCCATGGCCCTCAGGAACCCATACCACTTGCCCACGGGTTCCGTAAGCACTCAGGAATGGGGTCACTATCATGGTGCCCCCCGCCTACCTCCTCCATTGCCATTACAGAGGTAAAAAAGCTGTCCCTCAGAAGAGAAGCTAGGTGACCTTGAGCAAGTGAGTGAGCCTGGGTCCTCTCCAGCAAAACCGGCACATTGCTTTGGAGGATTAGGTCCTTTGTGCACAGAGCTTCATGCAGAAATAAGAAAACAAAGAAAACCCAGCCATCTTCCTTCAACGCATGTACAGACTTCTTGGGGGAAGGCTTTGGGAATAGAGATTGATTATGGAAACCTGACATTTTAGAGGCTGTTCGTCTGAGACCAGGGGACGTTTAGATGAAATTTAGAAAACGAATTATTAAATATGTTTTATTTTTATCCAAGCGATGGGCTAAATCAGTACGGTGATTACGGTCAGGGATGGGTGGGAATCAGGGCAGAGGCTGGGTCAGGGATAGGTTGAGATGGAGCTGTGTATTACACAGAACATCCAGAAATAACATATATGATTCCACAATTTGAACATGCTTTTTTTCTTTCTTTTTTTTTTTTTTTTTTTGAGACGGAGTCTCGCTCTGTTGCCCTGGCTGGAGTGCAGTGGTATGATCTCAGCTCACTGCAACCTCTGCCTCCCGTGTTCAAGTGATTCTCCTGCTTCAGCCTCCCAGGTAGCTGGGAATACAGGTGCGTGCCACTGTGCCTGGCAAATTTTTGTATTTCTGGCAGAGATGGGGTTTCACCATGTTGACCAGGCTTGGTCTCGAACTCCTCAGGTGATCTCCCAGCCTTGGCGTCTCAAAGGGCTGGGATTACAAGCGTGAGCCACTGCTTCTGGCCTGAACATGCTCTTTTGATGGCGCTGTGTTCCATCGCCTGTGTCAAAACGTTCCCTTTCTCTAAACAGCTGCACAGTGGACAATCACTCAGGCCAGTTGGGGACAGAAACCTGCCGTGTTTTGTTTCCTGCGTTTGGGGCATGGCCTTCTTCAATGAAGCAGAGACAGCAAGATGCAGCCGCAGCTGAGGTTCAGGCCTGGGTCTGGGTTATGACTCTGCCCCTGGTGGCTGTGTGACCTTGAGCGGGCTGCAAGACTTCGCCGTGTCCAGCAAGCAGGGCTCTTCCTCCGCCTCTCAGCTGCTCTTCCCTGGAGGGTTGTGGGGGAGGCAAGGACAGGGGTCCTTGCACAGTTTCAGCCACAGAGCTCCGGCAGCTCTCCCAGCCTGGCAGAGCAGAGGGAGAACTGGCCTCCTGTGTTCCTCTGTCTCGGGTATCCTATGGCGTCGACTGTCAGGGGCTGGCAGGACCTAAGAGCCCGAGCCCCAGAAGCTGAGGGAGCAAGTTTCTCTCTCCAGACACCCAAAGTACATCATAAGGCCAGCTACGGAAGGGACGGAGGGCAGGCGCCCTCCCAATCCAAGGGCTGCAGTGCACGTGTGCCCTGGCGGAGCGCTGAGGACGACTGGCGTCTTGGCTTAGCATCTCTGAAAGAGCTCGCCCTAAATTGTGCTCATTTGCATAACCTAGTTGTGGGCTTGGTTGACAGGGACAGCAAGCATGCGGGGAGTGGCATAACCAGATTGTGGAAGGCTGCAGGGGAAATCAAGCCCCAGTTACCGTTTTCAGCCTTAACTCTCTCCGGAGGGCCAATCTTGCCAGTAGGACATCTTCACCAGGATGGCCTGGGTTTTTGCTTTCGGCTCCATAAACTCGTCATCATGTAGTTCTGTAGTTATCACCTGGAACCACCTCCCCGCTACCCACCTGCCTCCATCACCCTGTCATCCCTTCTTCTCCTCAACAGGCATGAATGTGGCTCTGTCCCTCACGGATCGGGTAACCTGACACAAATCATTCATCCCTTTGAACCTCACCTTGCTCATCTGCAAAATGGGGATACTAAGTAACCACCTCATGGGATGATGATGAGAACTTAGAGGAATTAATATATAAAAAGCACTTAGAAGAATGTCGGGTTTCTAGAAAGCACTACATAAATATCCCTCAGCCAGCTTTCCGTCTGGACTTACCTTGTGCTGGGAACCGTACTAGATTCTGAAAATTGGAACTCTTAGCACGACACTTCCCAGAACGCACTTGATGGAACAGGGTGGAGAACACCCCAGGGATGCTCAGCCTGGTGGGACCTATGTCATGGTCCCCTCTGGGATATTCTCACTGCGTTTGAAAAAGGACCACCTTCATTTTTCTTCCTTTAGAGGTCGGCCAGCTGCTTGTTTTTGTACAGACCATAAATAAGAATGGTTTCTATTTTTTCAATGGTAGGAAACAGATTAAAACCATGACATATGAGAATCAGGTGATATTCGGGCTTCAGTGAATGTACAGGTTCATGGGAACACAGTGTGCCTGTTCATTTACACGCCGTCTATGGCTGCATTTGCACCGCGACAGGCAGAATTGAGTAGTAGGGACAGAAACTACGTAGCCCTCAAAGCCCAGAATAGTTTCTCTCTGGGACTTGACAGAAAAAGCGTGCTAATTTCTGGGTGAAAGGTTCTGAGACATCCAGTTTAGCTATTTTACAGCCAGTGTTTCCTAGATTTTGTGATGTTTGCATCAACCACGGTGGTCCGGTAAGGTTATAATGGAGCTGAGCTGGGTGTGGTGGCTCACACCTGTAATCCCAGCACTTTGGGAGGCTGAGGCAGGTGGATCACCTGAGGTCATGAGTTCGAGACCAACCTGGGTAACATGGTGAAACTGAAATCCCGTCTCTACTAAATATACAAATTGGCCTGGCATGGTGATGTGCACCTGTAATCCCAGCTACTTGGGAGGCTGAGACAGGAGAATTGCTTGAACCCGGGAGGTGGAGGTTGCAGTGAGCTGATATCATGCCACCGCACTCCAGCCTGGGTGACACAGTGGGACTCTGTCTCAAAATAAAAAAAAAAGATGATAATGGAGGTGAAAAATTCCTATCACTTAGTGGCAAGGTAATCCTCTTAACATCATAATGCAATGCATTACTCACATGTTTGTGGCAATGCTGGTGTAAACAAACCCACACCACTGTCAGTCTATAAAAGCATCACACTTACAATTCTGTCTAGTACATATGCAAACATGTTACTGGTTTATGTATTTGCTATACTATTTACTCTCATTTAAGAGGATACTCCTGCTTATTAAGAAAACAGTTAATGATACAACAGCCTCAGGCAGGTCCTTCAGGAAGTATTCCAGAAGCAAGCATTGTTATCTCAGGAGATGACAGTTCCATGTGTGTGACTGCCCTGAACACCTTCCAGTGGGACGGGGCAGCGAAAGAGACGCTGACGCTCCCGACCCTGAAGGCTCAGGCTCATGTGTGTGTGTGTCTTAGTTTTTTAACAAAAAAATTTAAAGATTATAAAATAAAAATAGAATAAAATAAAAACATTTGAAGTAGAAAAAGGCTTAGAGAATAAGACTATAAGAAACAAAATATTTTTGTAAAATATTATGTATGCTATGCTTGGGTTTCAAGCTAATTTTATCACAAAACAGTCAAGAAGTTAAAACAGGCTGGGCACTGTGGCTCATGCCTGTAATCTCAGCACTTTGGGAGGCTGAGGCAGGCCGAAGTTAGAGACCAGCCTGGCTAACATGGCAAAACCCTGTCTTGTTGTTGTTGTTGTTGCTTTAAAGACGGGGTTTCACCATGTTGGTCAGGCTGGTCTTGAACTCCCGACCTTAGGTGATCCACCCGCCTTGGCCTCCAAAGTGCTTGAATTATAGGTGTGAGCCACTACGCCCGGCCAACCCTGTCTTTATTAAGCATACAAAAATTAGCTGGGTGTGAGGGCCTGTGCCTGTAATCCCAGCTACTTTGGAGGCTGAGGTAGGAAAATCACTTGAACGTGGGAGGTGGAGGTTGCAGTGAGCTGAGATTGTGTCACGGCACTCTAGCCTGGACGACAGAGTGAGACTCCATCTCAAAAAAGAAAAAAAAAAAAAAAAGAAAAGTTAAAACAATTTAAGTTTATCAAGCAAAACGTGATAGTAAGCTGTTAATTTATTATGAAAGAAATAAACATTTTGAAATAAATTCATGTAGCCTAAGTATACGGTATTTATAAAGCCTGTAGTACAATAATGCCCTAGGCCAAATTCACTCCTCACTCATTCAGTGACTTGCCCAGAGCAACTTCCAGCTCATGGAAAGTGTGCTGTACCACTTTTGATCTGTTATACCATATTTTTACTATACCCTTTCTACGTTTAGATATGTTCAGACATAGAACTACTTCACATTGTGTTACAATTGTGTCACATGATTTTTTTTTTTTTTTTTTTGAGACGGAGTTTCGCTCTTGTTACCCAGGCTGGAGTGCAATGGTGCGATCTCGGCTCACCACAACCTCCGCCTCCAGGGTTCAGGCAATTCTCCTGCCTCAGCCTCCTGAGTAGCTGGGATTACAGGCACGCGCCACCATGCCCAGATGATTTTTTTTTGTATTTTTAGTAGAGACGGGGTTTTACCATGTTGACCAGGATGGTCTTGATCTCTTGACCTCGTGATCCACCCGCCTCGGCCTCCCGAAGTGCTGGGATTACAGGCGTTAGCCGCCGCGCCCGGCAAAACCATTCTTCTTTCACAGGCTGTCCAATGACAAGCAGCAGTCCAACCACGTGAAACACTGAACAGGTCTGACAACTGCTTACAGTCGTCAGTACAGTCACGCGCTGCACGGGTCTGTAGCCCAGGAGCGATTGGCTACCCCGTACAGCCGATCACCAACTCTCTACGGGTCCCCATCGTCCAGAAGCCAGTCCTTCCAGTCAAGCATTCAAGGATCACTGTGCCCTGGCTCCACCCAAGCCTCTCTCCTTGTGATGTCTATGATATTTTTATCTTGTTTGACAGGGTGTGTGGTGGGCTCTGGTGTCTACGGCTGTGTAAGCACAGGCTGTGACGTTCACATAGCAGCGACATCCCCCAAGGACACGTTTCTCAGGATGGACTCCGCTGTTAAGCACCACACGACAGAACTGAACTGTATCTTCTGATTTCTTTCATGTCAGACCTGTTGACATCTGAGCAATCAGTGTCAGAGCCCTCCTTGACCCCTCCCTTTCGCCCACACCCACACCCATGCCAGGCCTGGAGGTTCTGCCATCTGAAGCCCTTCCCACCAGCTCTGGCTTTCCAGGCCCTCCCTGAGCCCCACAGTCCTCTGGGCCCGGGTCCCTCGTACCGTCTCTCGCTCTCCACCTCGCCACCCTACTCCCTCTGGCGGTGACCACCTACCCTTAATGGCTGCATGAATCACTGTGATGGTTAATACTGAGTGTCAACTTGATTGGATGGAAGGATACAAAGTATTGATCTGGTGTGTCTGTGAGGGTGTTGCCAAAAGAGATAAACATTTGAGTCAGTGGGCTGGGGAAGGCAGACCCACCCTTAACCTGGCGGGTACAATCTAATCAGCTGCCAGCAAATATAAAGCAGGCAGAAAAACGTGACAAGGCGAGATGGGTCTGGTCTCTGGGCCTACATCTTCCTCCCACGCTGGATGCTTCCTGACCCTGAACATCTGACTCCAAGTCCTTCAGTTTTGGGACTCGGACTGGCTCTCCCTGCTTCTCAGCTTGCAGACAGCCTATTGTGGGACCCTGTGACTGTGTAAGTCAATACTTAATAAGCTCCCCTTTATATACATGTACAAGTATATCCTATTAGTTCTGCCCTTCTAAGAGAACCATGACTGACAGAATCACCCACTCACTACGGGTCCCCATCGTCCACAGAGGCCAGTCCTTCCAGCCGAGCATTCAAGGATCACTGTGCCCTGGCTCCACCCAAGCCTCTCTCCTTGTGATGTCTATGATATTTTTATCTTATTTGACAGTTAAAAAAATTAAATCCTAGGGCTGGGCGTGGTGGCTCACACCTGTAATCCCAGCACTTTGGGAGGCCAAGGTGGGTGGATCACGAGGTCAAGAGATCGAGACCATCCTGGTCAACATGGTGAAATCCCGTCTCTACTAAAAATACAAAAAATCAGCTGGGCATGGAGGCGCATGCCTGTGGTCCCAGCTACTCGGGAGGCTGAGGCAGGAGAGTTGCCTGAACCCAGGAGGCGGAGGTTGCAGTGAGCCGAGATCGCGCCATTGCACTCCAGCCTGGGTAACAAGAGCAAAACTCCGTCTCAAAAAAAAAAAAAAAAAAATTAAATCCTTTTTATTATTGATAATTTGCTGTTATTTTCTTATCCCAAAATTCACTTTTGTGCTTACTTTTGTTTTCATAATTTTGGATTACTTTATTAAAGAGGGCTCCCCAAATCGCATAAACTTTATTGCTCATAAAACGTGAATTTGCCCCTGTCCCCCATCTCCAACTAGGGCCAAGGTCTCCCTCTCTCTACCACTCTGTTTTCCTGTTCTGCCAGGAGTCCCAGATGGGAACATGGCGTAGGTCCCTTAACCAATCCACAAGCCTGCACTATTTGCTAAATTGAAATTGCATGCTTGACTTACTGCTGTGTGCCTGCCAACACCCCTCACCACCCACCAAATAAAAAGCTCTTAGCAATGGAATCAGTTCCTAATCACTGTGCAGTGAAAAGTCTCTCCCGGAGACTCTTCTGGAAGTTCTGAGAACTTTCCAGACATCTGTTAAAAGGAACAGGATTTTGGAAGCTAATTTGTTTAACTGATTCATTGATAAGAGCTCTTGAAAATGCATCTGTTTATTGGAGACACTTTGTACAAGATATAAAAATCAGTGGCCAATGTCACATTCAAGGGAAGATAAATCCAGTGAATACAGATTTCAGTAGCTGCTAATGAGGGATGTTACTTCCTCGTAACCAGGCAGCCATCTGAACCTCAATCAAAGCACCCGGACATCCTGGTACCCAGAGAATCCCCAGGACAAAGCTGGCTTCCTTTGCCTTTTCATCCTGCTCTGTGCCAGGCTACGAAGGGAACCCTCTAGGGAGACAAGTTTGACAGAGACAAGTTTACTGCAGAAAAAGTGCAGACATGCTGCTGCTCATGGAATCCTTAAATTGGCGCGTGATACACATTTTGTGGATGCCTCTCGCATCCTTACCTTCCCTTGTGAGGGGAGTCTGCTATCCCTGTGTTATAAACAAAGAGATGGGGACACTTACCAGCCAACGAGGGCCAAGAGATGGAAGCAGGAGCTGTGCACGTATCTGCGGGCAGCAAAGTCCCGTGTGTGACTCCCCAGACCACTCGCCAGGGTCAGGATTCAGGAGCTCAGGGAAGAAAGGCTCTGCAGCACCATTGTCTGAGAAGGATTCTCTTCCTTTCCTGCCTCCTATTCCTTCGTTTCTTAGAAATTATTCTCCAAACACCTGGTTTCTCAAACGAAATCGGAACTTTTCCCATTTTCATGCCTTTGTTCAACAGACCGTTCTCTGTAGAGAGCCCATGGTCCCTAGGAAATTGTTCAAGGCCACGTTCAAGTACCACCTGCTCTGATCTGAATTGAGGACCCCCTTTTGGGTTTCTGACGCCCCTTTGCTCGACAGGCTAAGACACATAAAGGCTTCAGCTGCCAGGAGGGCAGGCACCCCCATTCACCTTTGCTTCTCTGCTCTGCAGGGCAGGGTTGGCCATGCCCAGGGAGGACAGCAAGCCTGGCTCTGTGTCCTACCCTCTCCCCCAGAGCTTGGAGGATGGAATAGGCCCTCATGCCCGTAGAGACCCCAGGTGCCACGGAGGTCACTGGCCCTTGGGGGAGACAGCTGCTCATTGGCCCACCCTCCCTTCCACCCACAGCACCCCATTTCCTGGAAGCCTGCCTGGTACAGATTGAAGAAGGGGAAGCAGATATACCGAACTCAAATTCTCCCCATCCCACCCACAGAAAAACCCACATACGCAAAACGGTTAAGTCCTTTTCCCTGCCTAGCTTCAAAACGCTTTCATGTCCGTTATCCCACTTTTTCATTCCAATAGTGCTCTTGTGAAGTAGTCAGAGCTGTGAGCGTTCCTGCTTTACAGATGAGGAAACCGAGACTCAGAGAGGCCGCCTGCTCTGGACAGGACATTCCCGTATCGTAGGTGGGAAACTGAGTCTCTTCATTTTAGGCTACGTAGGTTGAGAAGACTTGGGGAAAGTCTCTACCCTGAAAGAGACAGAGTGGCTGCACTTTGACCTGCCTCGTGGTCATTCTGAGTGGCTGTCCCCTCTGCTGAAAGGCAGGAAGGAGAGGGGAGGTCCTAAAATGGGTTCCCGCACCCCAGGTGTCCACGCTGTGCTTTGAAAACTTGAAGGCAAGTTAGAAGTCTTGGAAATCTGCAGAAACTCTCCTGGTCCGCAAGGGGATTCCTGTGAGCCTGGGTAAGAAGCTGCACCATGTGGAAGCCTTACCACGGAGATCTCAGGGTTTAGACACTCTGGGCAGGAGGCAGAGGCAGAGATACGGCCCCACCTGGCTCCCCCTCGCCAGAACAGCTCTGAGTTGTCTGTTTTCTACATTAGGGCATCACAGGGGGCTGTATTTGAAACAAGTTCCACCTCCCTTGGAGTGTGTGAATCTGCATGAACACCTCACTCACCAAGGCCAAGGGAAAGGTGTGTAAATCTCAGGTCCTAACGCGGTTGGCCCTCTGTTAGATCTGGGCAAAGCTGTGCTATGTTTGGGCTGCAGACTGGCTTTAGATTTAATTTTATTTCATCTTAAAAGAGTTGGCCCTTGGAGGAGTTCACATAAAATTCAGGACTTCTGCTTTTGAAAGGTTGTCTGGCATCCCTGGGGCTGCCTTTCTGACCCACAACGTGCAGCTGGAGCTGAGCCACCAGAGCCCCTTTTACAGTGCTCACGGGGTTGGTTTTTCAAGGGCCTCACCCCTCCCTATGGCTCAGATCCAGCCAGCATTGGTCACTTATGCCATCTGCCCAGCCTCTGTAGGCATCCGATTTGACCATCTCATGCATGTGTGGCTTTAAGGAAGCAGGATGTGAGTGAGAACTTGCAATCTTCGTTTCACGTGGAGCTCAGGAGCCTTGGACTCGTAACAGACTTGATCAGTGATCACATGAGCGGCAGCTCCGTCTGCCAACCCTCTGATTCCTTTGAACCACCTCCTCCTCACTCAGGAAGGAAACCGTGCCAAGGGCATCTGGCTGTTTCCCTTGACCTGCCACCCAGAACAGATGCCAGTCAGTGCTGCCAGCCAGGCCCAGCTTTGGGAGTCTCAGGGTCTCCTACGTGGCCTAGCTGTTAAGGGCTGTGTTAAGCCATCCCAGGCCGGTGAACACAAAGTTACGTTCCCAAGGTATACCTACCAAGCCTGGGACATGGTGTAAGCTGTGCAGTAGGTAGAGGCTACTCCAATGGGTACTAAGACACTTTCCTGCACAAGGAACTCCCTTGAGTTCTGAGTCAGGCCCTAAGAGCCCTAAAAGGGAAGGCATGATGGCTACTCGTGGGGTGAGTGGTGAGAGGTGGGGGCAGGCAGAACCCTGCAATGGCAGAGTCTTCACAGGGTGGTGCCCCAGGGTAATAGCAGATGCCTTGGACAAGAGGTCAGAGTTATTTTCTAGGGCTGGGCAGGTGGTAGTTCACTAAGAGAATCCAGACTATTCACTATCATCATCTTCCCTCCTTTCTTCCTGCAAAAGTCAGCTACGAAGGCGTCTTTCTCCTCACACCCCAGGGGTAAATGATGCCTTTCAACTGAGAGCCAGAGAGACAAGGCAGACTGAGTGAGCAGATGAGGTGGTCTCACACGGGCCTCAGTCCATCAGTCACCAGCGAGGCGAGTCCCTTCAGTCTCTGAGTCTCTATGCCCTTTTCATGATAACGGAGCAATGACACCCTTCTTTTGGGGCTGCTGGCTTAGATGGTATAGTCAACAGGGACGAGCATTTTGCGTAAGTGGAAAGAGCTGTGTCAACAGCTCCTGGGAGGAGAGCGGTGGGTGTTGGAGGAGTCTGATGCTCTGGGCCATCTGGAAGGCAACAAGCAGTCAGGCTCTGCTGAAGTCCACCGCGGCGCCCAGGGCTCAGCCGCCCTGCCTCCTCCATCTCCTGCCTGTCTGCATCTGTGGGGGGAAGACTGACTTTTCCCATCCTGCTCACCAAGGAGGTGGGAAATGGGATCAGTCCAGCCATTGTTATTAATTACCTTTCTCTCTTTAGAGTGCTTGAAAGTGTCTGCTTGTTTTCTGCTGAACATAAGTAATCCTACTCACGCTCTGCTAATGCCTTCTTTCCTCTGAGCCTAGCAAGTGAGATTTAAATGAACAGATGAGCTCTGAAAATTTATGTGCAAAGCCCACGTCCAGGACAGTGAGCGATATGCTGTCAAAGGATGTATAAAAGTCAGCTGAAGCTATAATGATCCTTAGATTATTCTTGAAAAATTGAACCATGAGGAGGCAGAGTCCAACACAAGGTTGGCCGAGGGAGGCTGGGCTGGGAACCACCTGCTCTCAGGCTGAGTCACTGGCTGGACCCCGTTCTTCCAGGGGGATGTGCAGCATGTGATGAGGTCTCTAGTTCGGAAAAAGTAAAAGAGCACCCTAACTGAAGAACAGGCCGACTCTCCTTTGAGTCTGTGCAGAAGGCCTCACACCAGAGTGGTACAGGGTGAACCAGTCAGCAGGGACTTGGGTGGCTTTGATCAGCTCCGGCTGCAAGGAGGAGTAAATCAGCCCCAGACACTGCCCTCTGTGGTTGGGGCAAAGGTGACACAAATCACTCGGAATTGTGTTTCTTTTCTTTTTTTTTTTTTTTTTTGAGACGAGTTTCGCTCTTGTTGCCCAGGCTGGAGTGCAATGGCGCGATCTCGGCTTACCGCAACCTCCGCCTCCTGGGTTCAGGCAATTCTCCTGCCTCACCCTCCTGAGTAGCTGGGATTACAGGCACGCACCACCATGCCCAGATAATTTTTTTGCATTTTTAGTAGAGACGGGGTTTCACTATGTTGACCAGGATGGTCTCGATCTCTTGACCTCGTGATCCACCCGCCTCGGCCTCCCAAAGTGCTGGGACTACAGGCTTGAGCCACCGCGCCCTGCTCGGAATTGTGTTTCTAGTAAGTTTCCTGGGGATGCTGATGCTGACCCTGTGGGCTAGACCTTTCCTGCAGAGAAGGGCAAGTTCAGCCCCTAACACTGTCAGGCACCTTAAACCACACAAAGCACCTTCCGGTACACAGGCTCATCATCTCGTCTGCATTCTACCAGCCTCCACTGAGCTGGAACCGAGTGTAAGGATTGAGAGCCGGGCCTGGAGCTGGTCCTTGGGTTTTGAATCCCAGCCCAAATCCCGTTTATCAGCAATATGACTTGGGTGAATTTATTCACCTCTGTGTGCCTCGGACTTCTCCTGGGTAAAATGGGGGTGAAGATGAGGGTACCGGCCTCACAGAGTCAGTGTGAGGATCAGAGGCATGACTTTACGGAAAGCCCAGAGAACAGAACCTACGGGGAGGGATGGTAAGAGTAACACCAGCGGCTACCACGATCATGCAATCCCTCCACAAGCAATAGCTCATAGCTGAACAGTTTGGGGCCGCGGATACCTCTCAGTGTGCAGGCATCAAGACCTCTAGGCTCTGCCCCGACCAGCCTCACCGGGCACCTTGCCAGTAGCAAGCTTGTAAGATGTAAACACCGTTCCCGAAGAGACAATTCTGGTTCTTTATTCGTAAATCGTTACGGTCGTTTATTTCGCTTACGATTCTAGAGGGTGGCTGGATTCAGCTGGGCAGTTTCCGCATGGAGCTCTGTTGTATAGCTACTTTCAGATCCTGGTTGGGACAGCTGGCTCCTGACGTGGCAGCTCCAGGCTCCAAGAGCACGTGTCTCAGGAGAGCCTGGCAGAAGCCATGTGGCCTTTTCTGCCCCAGCCCTGAAGTCATGCAGTATCACTTCCACCTCATTTTATACATCGAGGTGGCCACAGAAGCCCACCCAGGTTCAAGGTCAGGGGGCGTGGACTCCACCTCTTGGTGGATTGATGGTCAAGGAACTGTGGACATATTTTAAAACCACTCTGAGGCTCTCACCCTTCCCACCCTTCTCTGCTTCCACCCTCTCCCGGTGAAATGCCAGCTGCCTACCTCTGCTGCCCACATCTGTCCCTTGTTCAAAACCTCATCAAACTCCACTTTCTCCAAGATCTTCCCTGGCCACCCCCGAAGCTATTGATGGACAACCCCCCCCCCCGCCCGCAAGCCTCATGAACATAATTTATTGGGGGTCATTCTCACAGATTCCAATGTTGTCATGAAAATCAAATAAACAACCACAACACCAGAAAAGCACCAGGGGGGCAGGCTGGAGGTGACATTAGCATGGCCATTATGTGTCTGAGATCACACACAGGTAGTTGTCATTTTCTTCTTTTAAAAATTTCAGTATTCCAAAAACTTCCACATAGCACATCTAGAACTTATAATCTACAATCAGAAAAACATTTTTTTCCCAAAAAGTAAGCTTAAAAAAAAATGGTAAACATTTCTTGCTCTGAATTAAAAGGATTCAGCTGTTAAGCTATTAAAATCTTTGTCCTCCAAAGGAGCAAATTTTCTGAAATTCCAAAGTTCAATTCATATAAAGGTGGAAAAAATACTATAGGAGATCAGATAGGAACAGAGAGAAACTTCCTAGTGCGTAGATTGAAATTGGAGTAATTATGGACTTTTGTTGTGGAAGAATCATGGTTAAAAGATACCCTGGCATCAGATCTGGGCTTAGCTGTTTGTCCTTTTGTGATTTTCCACGGCTGGTACCATGAAGATCGGAGCCACATGAGCCTGGACAGGGAAGCTTTGGCTACAGGCAATGTACAGCAGACCACGTCGTGACGTTGGTGGAAGCAGGAAATTATGAAGTGCCCTTGTGTGAAACCCACTGTGGGAGTTAATGTGTCTCTCTACATTTAGAAGGAGAAAGAGGGCATCCATTTCTCTGCCCAGGCAGAACGAGCTGTGGACTTTGGGAGATTTGGAGTTTGAGTCAAGCAGCTACGCAAACTGTGCTAATTTGTCCAAGCTGGGTCAGTGATTCTCAGACATTAGAGTCTAATGTTTATCATGCCTAATAATCTCTCACGGAGTTTGTTTAAAAAGGTCCATTACCAGCTCTGCGCCAGGAAATTCTGACTCAGGGACCTGAGGTTGGGCCCCTGAATCTGCATTTGGCAATGACCTTATGGTTGATCCTTTGGGCGTTTCTCTGCTGCCCACTTACGCGGAAAGGTTTGTTCTCACAGTTAGATTCAGATGTCACATCCATTGTCTCAGGCCTGCTGTGTGACAGGCACGGTGCTGGTTAATTTCATAGATTCTCCTCTGCCAGCCTTTCTTAAGACTTAGGAGGCCAGTCTTCCTCTTTCCATTTCACCCATGAGAAACTTGAGGCTCAAAGCAGAGGGGAGATGTGTCTGTGGTCTCACAGCTGGAAGTGGCAGAGTTAAGATTTGAAGCCAGGTCAGGTGAATTTGATAACCCGGAGGTTCCCATGCTCCCCTAGGAGAATATCTCCAAGCTTCCACAATTTGTGAGTCCAACTGCTAAGGAATTGATGGCTAGATCTCTCTCTTCCCCATCCTTCCAACGTCTCAGCAACATTCCACATTAAGGAGGTGCCTTAAATTTTCCCTCATCTCCCCCACCTATGCTTCTGGGGTGCCTCTAAGAGGGGAGCCTTTTGTCTTGTGTGAACAGACAAAGGGTTAAAGTAAAAGGCTTTGTTGCTGATCTCCAGCGGAGGCAGACGTCTCCTCCTTGGAATCAGAGGTGAAGAATCTCTCTTCCGAATTGCAGGGGTTGGGTGGTCCTGGGGA
The DNA here is from genome assembly GCF_048565385.1 of Saimiri boliviensis. NCBI lineage: Eukaryota > Metazoa > Chordata > Mammalia > Primates > Cebidae > Saimiri > Saimiri boliviensis. The sequence continues at coordinate 126,040,021 of NC_133453.1, forward strand.
GGGTAGGGAGTGGGAGTGGTAATGGAGGAATTCAATTGTAGGTTGCGATCTGACCCTCAGAACACTCCAAGCCACCCTCCCCACACTATCATAGAAACCCACTATCTTTCTGAGGAGTATCATCAGAAACCAGAGACACCGCTGAACAAGAACACAAATTTTAGGAGAGTTAGATTTCACTGGGCATGCATATTGATTAGCAATAATTTCTTTGTTCACATGGAAATGTGGCCACTAGGGAGAAGCAGGATTTTTGCAGTTCAGTTTCTTAAAGGTAGCAACTTCCCTCTATTCTTCCGCAGACACTGAGAATGAATATATTAACATTTTAACTGGGGCCCAGGGAACGAGAACATGCTTTGACTATCACCTAACAGTTCTGCTGTGTTGTTGACGCTGACGGAACCCAGGTCACTTCTTGGGAGCTGAATCTAGAATGGCAATTTGTCAAGTCAATGGATCTAGTGAAAAAGTCCAAAACATCAGCTATTGTAGAGGGTTCCAGGCTTATCTTCCCAGAGGAGGGTCATCTTGGGAGCTCAATAGCCTACTCACGATGGAGAGGATGCCCTCCCATGCCCTCCAGGGACCTGAGGCTGGTGGCTGTTCTCAAGCTCACTGCTGTACCAGCTGAGACTATGCCCTCTCACATACAATGAACCAACTCTAAAGTCTCATTGTCTCTGGTGTCCTGGTCTGCAAGTCATACCTGATTGGATGCAGGCAGCCCAACCTGGGCACAGCCATGTTCTCTCAGGCCTAGTAGGATGCATCCAGATAGCCTGCTTCTGATGTGGTGAATCCTGGGGCATGTTTGCCTGCACAGGGGTCAGTTCTATAGATGTTCTTATGGCTTACCAGAGAGGCAGGGGAAATGGTAAGGAGAGAAAGAAAGGTACATTAGGGAAACACTTTCAGGAGTTTTGCCACCATGTTACCCTTCTGGCTTAAAACTCCTCAATGTCTTCCCATTATCTACAGTCACCCAACTGGACCATTTCCCAGGCCAGCCCCAGAAGTTATAGAAGAGGATTCTGAAGCCTCGTTCTGGCTCCGTGGGAAGGAGTTTCGTGATTGATTAGCAATGTCTGCTCTGGGCAAGAGAGGGAGGCGGGGCACATGCATGCCACTTCTTTGCAGTTTTCTAGAACACAGGGAGCTCCGCCTGAGCCAAGAAGTCAGGGTAGCTGGAGGGAACTGGATATGATGGTAAAGGCCACTTGTCAGCTATTAATGTCAGCCTCTAAATAACAAACAGATGTCAGTATACCTGCCACCTCTGGTCAACTCGTGGTAGCCACATGGGCATGGAGATTCATGTCTATGGAAAGGACATGGTATTTCAGTCACCCATGTCTGCTGCCAGCCCGGGTTACAGGAGTGGCAGCACAATTCCCAGTCTTTTTTTGAATTTTTTTTTTTTTGTAGAGACAGGGTCTTTTTTATTTATTATTATTATTTATTATTTTTTTAAATTGCATTTTAGGTTTTGGGGCACATGTGAAGAACATGCAAGATTGTTGCATAGGTACACACGTGGCAGTGTGATTTGCTGCCTTCCTCCCCTTCACCTATATCTGGCATTTCTCCCCATGCTATCTCTCCCCACCTCCCCACCCCACACTGTCCCTCCCCTATTTCCCCCCAACAGACCCCAGTGTGTGATGCTCCCCTGCCTGTGTCCATGTGTTCTCATTGTTCAACATCCACCCGTGAGTGAGAACATGCAGTGTTTGATTTTCTGCTCTTGTGTCAGTTTGCTGAGAATGATGGTTTCCAGGTTCATCCATGTCCCTACAAAGGACATGAACTCATCGTTTTTGATGGCTGCATAATATTCCATGGTGTATATGTGCCACATTTTCCCGAGACAGGATCTTACTATCTTGCCCAGGCTGGAGTGCAATGGCGCAATCACAGTTCACTGCAGCCTTGAACTCCTGGGCTCAAGTGATCCTCCTGTCTCAGTTTCCCAAGTAGCTGAGACTACAGGCATGCACCACCATGCCTGGCTAATTTTCTAAACAATGTTTTGTGGAGATAAGGTCTCACTATGTTGCCCAGACTGGTCTCAAACTCCTGGCTTCAAACCATTCTCCTGCCTTGGCCTCCCAAAGTGCTGAGCCACTGTGCCCAGCCTTGACTCCTTGTCTTTCTGACCCTGCTCCAATCTCAGGGGAACTCGGCTCTTTTTCATCATGCCAACCTAAGGCCAGGGATAGAATGCCATTTTGGAGTCTGTGGGATTCTATAGGGCAAGGTCACCAAGAGTCGGATCTTTTAGACAAAGGATACAAAATTCCCGTAAAGACAGAGCATAAACTCTGTAGTGAATATGAAATCTATGCCTTGAGGCCATTTACTGAGACCCCAGGGTCACACCTTCTGTCAGTGGGAAATCTGAGAGCTCGAGTTTAAATGAGAAAGGTTCCTTTCTTTTTATTCCCCTGTCTGGGCCTGAGGGCCAGGGTGATGATGTGGCCATGAGGAGAGAGCCAGGGAGGTGCCTGCTCAGCTTTCAGACTAGACTTTGAGTGAGGGCTAAAAGCAGAACTGGGCCAGCAAGCAGGCAGGGCACCAGCAAAGGGGCTTGAAGCCACAGCCACAGAAACACCAGAGGATGCTCATGTGCGTGGAAGCTTCTGTGCTGCAGGGGCCTGTTAGAACCTGCAGCTCTAGGGGTGAGTGATGGGCTGGGGATTCTTGGGTTATGTATCCCAACTTAATCCTTCCCATCCATGATACTGTTTTCTTTTTTCCCTCTGAATGTGTTTTTCCAGGGGCTTCCACCTGGGGAGACCTGAAGCATCACAGTCACTGGGACACAGCAGGGACCCTTCTTGGAATGCCCAGACCTAGAGACACGTGTTGGAGAACACACAGCGGAAATCTACAGAGCACTGAGGCCCATAAAGAAGCGGAAGGAACGGACTCTGGAAGGGAATGGTTTACAAGGGCGGTTTGTGAAACACCTATTAAGTGCCAGGCGCTCACACACATCAGCTATGAGTCCCACAGCAACCCAGCAAGGAAGGTGATGCTGGCCTAAGTGAAAAACGTGGAAGCTGAGTCTCAGAGGCACTGAGGAGCATCCAGGAGGTAACTAACACAGCCGTGGGGCTTACAGAGGGGCCAACACATGGATCATCTCCCTCCGTGGAACTGCTCATCACAAATTAATCGTAGCTACATTTTGTTTTAATGCTACATTTTTTTTCTGGCCACATATAAGGGCCAGAAATTTGCTATAATTTTCCACATTTATTTGGGTTAGAGACATACTATGCTCTATGCATTCATTACTTGTGTGCTGTTCAAAAATCATAAATAGTATTACTGGGAAAACTGATTGGGAAAAAATCCTCTGGAACAAGAATATATGAATGCAACCATCACACAGAATAAATAAACAGCTTACCCACAATTTCTCTTTTGGATAAATGTAAAGTCATTAGTTTCAGAACAGTTTTCCCAAGGAGGTAAGATTTTTCTTTTTCTCCCTAATGCCTCCCCAAAGCTGGTACATATCTTATGCTGAGCCATCCCTGAAAAGGACTTTATATCAAAGACATTTTTCCCTGTGCAACCCCATACAATAGGGACACATAGTTGAGAAGAACATAGGCTTCAAAACCAGGCGACCCCTGCTCAGAATCCTAATTTTCCTATCTCAGTTAATCTTGGGTCATCCAAGTTGCTTCTCTGATCATTAATTTCCTCATCAGGAAAATGGGGTTAATAATCCTGAGAATTAAATGATGGAATGCATAAAATGCTTAGTATGGACTAACTGCTTAATAAATGGAACTGATTTTTAGGTATTGATGGTTCCGGGGTTTTACAAATAAGAGGACTGAAGATCAAAAAGGTGGCTTGCTTAAGGTCATCTGACTAGTGGCAGAGCCGGGACTAAATGCTGATCTGTCCCCCACAAATGCCAGCGTTCCTTCTCCACTGATGTTCACAAGGCCACTGATATTCACAGTGCTGATCTTGAGTTGTCAAGAAACACACAAATTCCCCATCACTGATTCCCAGCAGCCGATTGTAGGAAGCATGTAATGTGCTTTAGAAATACTTCCATCCAACACAGTTCTAAATGTTGTCACCTTTAATAGCAAATGCAAGTTATCTAAAAAGTGCCCTGACATGGACCAGTTCCAGAGCCTTCAATGCCCAAATTCAGAGTCACTATGATCTTCTTCTGCATCAGAACTTGTTAGCAACATTAACCTCGGTCTTGGAACCATGTCAGTTTTATAAACATTGTTCTTTCTATTGTGGAAAGACAGGATAGTTTAAGGACATTTTCCTTGATATCATTTCATATTCTATTTAAGTCATGAAAATAGGATTGAATTTGTGTAATATTACACACAAACTACCTTAGGGTTGTGGATTTTTAGTCTCTGCTATAATAGTGTGTCCTGATAGTGTAAATATTTGTTGGAGAAAGATTAACCAGCAAGGCAGTATATTCAGAATGGCTGCCTCTTTCATTAACCCTGTAAGGAAAGAAACTGGAAAGATACGCAATTCTGTAAATCACAATTTATAAGCAATTAAACGTCTAGTTGAGCTAGTTTCTTTTTTCAGGTCCATTAAAGTTTACATTATTTTTAAATAACTCCTTTTCTGCCATAACATTATTTTAAATCTGCATCTTAAACATGTAAAGGCCAGAAATTTGCTGTAAGTTTCCACATTTATTTGGGTTAGAGACACATTATACTCTATGCATTCATTACTTGTGTGCTGTTCAAAAATCATAAATAGTATTACTGGGAAAACTGATTGGGAAATGAATCCTTTGGAACAAGAATATATGAATGCAATGATTACACAGAATAAATAAACAGCTTACCCACAATTTCTCTTCTGGATAAATATAAAGTCATTAGTTTCAGAACAGTTTTCCCAAGGAGGTAAGATTTTGCTTTTTTTCCCTCATGCCTCCTCAAAGCTGGTACATATCTTATGCTGAGCCATCCCTGAAAAGGTAGCTTTAATCAAAACCCGATCTATAAATCACCTTTAAAGCCTTGGATGTTTGGCTTTATGAGGTCTTAAACACACTTTGCAGGTCCACAAAGATCGTAAATCAGATTAGTGCAGTTCCTCTCGAGAGGTGGCTTAATGAGGGAGAGGGAAGTACAGAAGACTCCAACTCCAGAGCCGGGGACTACACCCCCTAGTTCACAGATATATATTTTATGGAAAAGGGTAAGATTATATCACAGTGTCAAGCCAGAAACGCAAATCCTCTGATCAGAATCAGGGTAGGACTGAGAAGAACCTGCTGGCCACGCACCAGTGGGTTAGAATGGAACTTCTCCCCGACGAAGGCAGCACGGGCTTCGATGGGGTATTTTTCCTGGCTCCCGAACCACGTCTGACAGGCCACTGCGGCCCTATTGCACCGCCAGTGTGGACTTTCTAACAGTTTCCTTTCCAGAACTTTCCCTGCGGGCATGGAGAAGCTTACCAAATTCGGCTCCATAATACTTGTCCCAAAATTAGAACCCAGGATCATTCTCCACGCCTCCACTGATAGGGAAAAATACACGAAAGCGTGGATTAGAGCCTTTGCCACGGATGAGAACAAAATCCAACGGAGACTTGACGTTTCTTTAGAAAGGCTGCCACCGACTGAACTTTTCCCAGAAGTTACATCAGTGCTGACCTTCATCAGTTACATTGAGAAAAAATCTGTTCTATGTGACCGTCGGCCACAGGAGACAGAATTTTAGGCACCGAACTTGACGAGAAGGACTTTCTAACTTTGATTCAGTTTCAACTCACACTCCCCCAGCCCCTCCGTGGCAGAGAGGCCTGGCCCCCCGAATGGGGAGGTGAGGCTCGGAGCAGAGGGGGGTGCCCGGGCGCAGCGCACACTCTGGCGTCTGAGCCCCGAGCCCCGAGCCCCGCAGTGGACTTCCGTGCGGCGCGCACCGAGGCTGCCGTCACCTGCCGCGCGGTCCGGCCCTCCCCGCCGACCCAGGCGCACCCCGGGCGCAGCGCCGCCGAAGAGGGCACCGGCCCGGGTGTCCACGCGGGTCCCATCGCGGCCGCGGCGGGGCTCGGCCCGGCTTCAGCGAGCAGATCCTCCACCCGCGGCCGGTGACCCGCGCGACGCCCCGGCGGCACCGACGATGCTGCGCCCCGGCCCCGCAGGCGCGGCGGCTGCGGGTCCCAGGAAGCTCCCGCGCTCCTTACCTGGCGAGGCCCGTCCGGGGCGCTCCCAGGGTCCTGGCTGGGCCGGCGCCGAGCCCAGGGCGACCGCCGATCGCTGGCTGCGGCGTTTCCCGTCTCCGGGGCGCGGGCGCGCGGGAGCGGCTGGGCTGCGGCTGAGTCAGCGCCCCGGCGGCGCGGGCGAGCCCGGGCCAGCAGCCGAGGGGGGCTCTGAGCGGAGCCGCGGCCGCCCTGGCATTTTAAAGGCGAGGCAGCTGGACGCTGTTCAAGCGGAAACGCAGAGAGAAACTTCAGCCCCCGGGGCAGAGCGTTGGCAGCGCGGGGAGGGGGCCCGCGAGCTCCTGGCAGGCGCGCAGACCAATCTGGGCTCTTCTAATACGCTCTGCAAATGCATTTTTTTCAGAGATTCCCTTTACAGTTTAAAAAAAAAAAAAATCCCCTAAACAACAACGACAACCAAACCCTCTCAAAGCCTCCTCCTGCAGTAGGCTTAGAGCAAGCCGAGCGTTTCCGTGAAAGTTAGGGGAAGAGAAGGGCGGGTTTGGGAAGTCTGGTCAATGCAATTAGACAAGAGAAGGAAATAAGGTGTAAAAATACTGGAGTTGTGCCTTTGTTAAAAATAAATATATTATACGTGTGTGTGTATATGTATCTATATAATATGTATGTGAGGCGGGAGAAAAATGATTATTAGTATTTGCAGCGGATGTGACCGTGTTGTTGGAAAGTGCTAACTGAAGACTGGGTGAAATAATAGCCTTTCCAAATAATTGGCAGGCTACAAAATAAACATACCAAATTTACAGTGTTCTTGGGCACTTACTAACCAGTTTGAAAGGCAAATAAAAATGCCATTCTCACTAATAGCCAAACCGCAGTAGCTAGGAAAATAAACTTATCATGAAATGTGGAGGAAAAAAAAAAAAACCCTTCTCTACTGGGGGACTGGAGAAGACTTGAATCTAATATGACACACGCCTTATTCTTGGACAAGAAGAAGTAAATATTGTAATCCTATCATGTCCTCTTTATCTGTCAATTCAGTGCCATCTCTATCAAGTTCCAAGTAGAATTTTCTTTTTAACGTGACATGATTCTTGGCGTCATAAGGAAGAATAAAGAGTACAGGCAACAAAATATTGACAAGGAAGAGCATAAGGGAAGCTAACCCTGCTGGATAGTAAAAAGAAGAAATGCTTGCACGCATAAATGAATAAATACATAAATAAAATACACTGAGTGCTCACTATTTAAGGACGTGCTCTACATGGATTAATGCATTTTCTTCATCACAGCAACCCCGAGATGCAGGTACTGATGCTGCTGCCATTTTCAGATAGCAAATGGAAGCCCAATAGGGTATCACGCCCAGGGTCACACAGGTAGGCATGGGGGATCAGGGGCTTGATGCAGGCCTTCTGCCTGCAGAAACTATGCATCTATGTGCTTAAACTCTATCACATGACACCTCCTGTGTCACAAAGCAAAAATCAGCACGTTACTGGTCCAGACATGACTGTTCAATGGAATGGGATGAAGAGCCCAGAATTAGAATTACATGAGAAACCGTGGTGTTTAAGGGGCACTTCATGTTAATCAGATAAACTTTTTTTTTTTTTTTTTTTTTTTTTTAGACAGAGTTTCACTCTTGTTGCCCAGGTTGGAGTGCAATGATATGATCTCTGCTCACTGCAACATCTGCCTTCCAGGTTCAAGTGATTCTCCTGCCTCAGCCTCCTGAGTACCTGGGATTACAGGCATGCGCCACCATACCTGGCTAGTTTTTGTATTTTAGTAGAGATGGGGTTTCACCCTGTTGGCCAGGCTGGTCTCAAACTCCTGACCTCAGGTGATTCACCCATGTCAGCCTCCCGGAGTGCTGCGATTACAAACATGAGTCACCACGCCTGGCCCAGATAGATAGATTTTTAAATAAATGATATTGGAATAACTAGAGAGTCATTAGTGAAAGTGTGGGCAGCTCATTTTCTGCTTAATTCCCCAGACCAAAACAAATTCCAGATCCATCATAAATTGAACATAAAAAAAACTGAAGCCAAAAAATAATTAGATGAATATATATATAAAGTCATAAACCTGGAATTCCAAAAGTCTTTGAAAATATAGCATAAAACCATAAAGGAAGAGACTGATATGTATGATTACAAAAGATCCAAATAAATGTCTTTATGGAAAAAGATACCATAAACAGAATTCAAAAATAAACAACAAACCAGAAAAATATTTGCTATACATATGAGATGGGGGTTGCTAAGTTTAACAAATAGAAATATAAACTCAGTTGAATTTGAATTCAGATAGACTATGAATAATTGTTCAGTATGGTTATGTCCCATTCGTCGTTCGACTGAAAGTCAAATTTAACTTGATGTCCTGCATTTTATCTGGCAGGCTTAATATATCAGCAACATGTTAATGTAGATATCTTACAATGAACTCTCATAATCATTTTTTAAAAGGTGGTCACCCCAATAGAACAAAGAATAAGAGAGATGAGCAGGCAGTTCACACAGAAAATATATATATATAAATGTCCCAAACAAGAGAAAACAACCATCCACTCTAGCACTGAAATAAATGCAAATTAAAAAGTTCAGAGAATTGTACTTTTTACCTACTAGCTGGCACATTTTAAAATATTGTACAAATTCAGTGCCACTGAAGGGTTTGGACAAATGCGCATTCTCTCTCATTGTTTATGAAAATGTGATTTAGTACAATATTTCTAGAAAGCAGTTTGAGGACAAATATCAAATTGAATACTTTATGTACAGGCAAAACCATATTCAATCCATTAGCCAAAGACATGAGCTGACAAGCAGATAAAATATGTATAGCAGATGTTTGTTGCTTTGCAGAAATAATTTATAATAGTAAAAAATTGGAAACAACTCAAATATCTCTCAATAGGGGATTAGTTATTGAAATATAATTAAATCATAATAGTATGCAATGAGACCTACTGTGATGTTTGATGCAGGCATTATTCTTTTTTTCTTTGTTTTTGAGACAGGGTCTCCCTCTATCACCCAGGCTGGAGTGCAATGGTGTGATCTCAGCTCACTGCAGCTTGCATTTCTTGGACTTAAACGATCCTTCCACTTCGACTTTCCAAGTAGCTCGGACTACAGGTGCACACCACCATGTCTGGCTGATTTTTGCTTTGTTTTGCTTTGTTTGCTTGTGTTTGGTAGAGACAGGGTTTTGCCATGTTGCCTGGGCTGGTCTCAAACTCTTGAGCTCAAGTGATCCTCCCACCTCAGGCTCCCAAAGTGCTGGGATTACTGGCATGAGTCACAGAGCTGGGCTGATGCAGGAATTATTCTAAGCACTTCCTGTGTGTTAACTTGTTTAAACAACAGAAAAAAAAAAAAAAACTAAATAAAACAGAAACACTGTAACAAGGTACTACTAGCATCACCATTTCACAGAAGACAAAACACACAGAAAACTAAGCAACTTTCTCAAGGTCTTACAGCTGGAATATTGAAGACTAGGATTTAAATCAAGGTGGTGTTGTTCCAGAGACCACACACTCAGCTGTCATGCAATGTCGTGTACTGAATGGAATCTCATGATAGCATGTCAGAATAAATGCGCCCATAGGGTGGAATACCACATAGGTGTTAAAAATGACAATGTAACCCTGTACTTACTGACACAGAAGATATTTATGACATACTGTTAAGTAAAAAAGAAAATGTCAAAACCACATACATGTATGATTCCATTTCCGTAATGTGGAATCTATGTATATGTGGTTACGTGTGTGTATAGACAGAAATGTCTGGATGAATAATCACTGGCATATTAAACAGCCTTTCTTTCTGAGTGATGGGATTTCAGGTGAGTTTTTGTTTTCTTCACTGTACTTTTCTAAATGACTTAGGTTTTGATATTATGAATATACGTTTTTTAAATATTGAGGAAAACAAAATCCTGGTTGGGGGGGAATTCCTATTTTAGGATACCATGCTCTAGTGGCTTTATATTCGAGGTTTTCTGCAAGCTTGTTACCTCTCCCTTCAAATTCTGACAGCTGAGATAAATACCTAGTTAGGACTCAGCCTGGAGGATCATGGGGGTTCTTAGCAGCAGGTAAATCCCAAGCATCCCCATGTACCTCCTGCTGCCTTTGGCTGAATGAGGAAGATCATGCACTGGACTATGTAAGTGAATCTTGCTGTTCTCAACAAGGGTGCTGAGGACACGGGCAGGTCCCACCCATTCTCTGTGACTAGTGTCTTATCTGTCAAGTTAGATGTGTAAGTTAGGGATCTAACTGCAAAATACAGAAATTATTTAATACAACTTATACTGGTTTAACAAATAAGGCATATTCTCTGGAAGGTTTAGAGAATCCAGAGAGCAAGACAACCGAGGTGCAGTCAGAACCAAGCTGCAATTTACTCTGAGGAACTGCTGTCATCATCACCTCTAATGCTTCTCCCTCTGCTCCCTGTTTCTGCTTCTGTCTGGCATCAGTTTCATCTGTTTAATTCTACACTGGTTTTCTCTCCTTCTCAATCCCTGAAAATATGGCAGTCCCCTGAGTTTTGTGTAACATCTTCAGTCACCCAAAGAAATTAATTTTCCTGGTCCTAAGTTTAAAATTTTCAGACCAGGGCTTCATCAACCCAGCTTAGGGGAGGAATAGCTATTCACTGGGGCATCAGTCAGAACAGGCTGGGTTACGCTGTAGTAACAAACAGCTCCTAAATCGCAGCGCCTTACAGCAACTGAGTTTACCTCTTGCACGTGCTCTGTGTTCATTGTGGGCTGGCGGTGGCTTGTCTCCATGTTACAAAATTTACCTGGGAAGAAGTAATTTACAATTGGAGCATTTTGGTCTCATGGCAGAGGAAAAGAGAAGACACAGGAAACCATGGGCTAGCTCTTAAAACTGATGCCAGAGTAAGTCATGTGGCCAAGTCTAATACCAGTGGGACAGTCTACAGCTCTGCCAGAGTGACCATACAGCCAACAATATAGCCTCACACACCAGTAAGCCGGTCAAGGGGATGGGATCCTAACAGAATATGACATTGATCACCACCAGCACTGGATGGAACAGATAGGGTTGCCATGATCTGATATAACTCTGCAGAAAAAGGGAGTAGGAACACTGAGGAGACAATGACATCAATCTTGACCAGAGTGATCATTCGGTTAGGACTCTGTGAAACTGCAAGGAGGCTAAACAGTTCCTGGGATCAGTTGGGATACCCTGGAAAGAAAGCTGGACTTGGAGTCAGACAGCCCTGGGTTCGAGTTCTGGCTCTGCAACTCACTACGTGTATAATCACAGCCAAGTCGTGGTATAGACCGAGTGCCCCTCATCCAAAATGCTTGAGACCAGAAGTGCTTTGGATTTCAGATGTTTTAGCATTTTGGAATATTTGCATATACATAATAAGATAACTTGGAGATGTGACTCAAGTGTAAACATGAAATTCATTTATGTTTCATATATACCTTATGTACAAAGGCTGAAGGTAATGTTATATAAATCTTAACACAATTTTTTGGATTAAACAAAGATTCGACTGTGTTTTGACTGAGACCCATCACATGAGATCTAGTGTGGAATTTTGATGCTCAAAACGTTTCAGATTTTGTATAATTTTGGATTTCAGATGTTTATTGTGTTGTTTTGTTTATTTTGGGACAGAGTCTCACTCTGTCACACAGGCTGGAGTGCAATGGTGGGATCTCCCCTCATGGCACCCTCAGCCTCCCGGGTTTAAGCAATTCTCCTGCCTCAGCCTCCTGAGTAGCTGGAACTACAAGCATGTGCCACTACGCCAGGCTAATATTTGTATTTTTGTAGAGACAGGGTTTTGTCATGTTGACGAGGCTGGTCTCAAACTCCTGATCTCAAGTGGTCCGCCTGCCTCGGCCTCCTAAAGTGCTGGGATTACAGGCATGAGCTACTGTGCCTGGCCAGATTTCAGATTAGACTGGGGTGCTCAACCCATATTTAATGCCTTCTCAGCCAAGAAACAGGGATAGCAATATTTGCAGGATTGTTGTAGAGATCAAATGCAACTTTGCGGGTAAGGCATCTAGAATGGTGTCATGGGTGAGCTCAGCCCTCATTATTAACCTTTAAAAAGAGATAACGTTTCCTATCTGTTCCTATTTAGTGTCCACAGGAGTTAATCAGTGTAATCCCTCCAATTTATGTCTGAGTTATTAACTATGGCACTTCCTCTTTCACTCCCAAAGTTCAAAACATGTCACCTTCAACAACGTTAGTTAAGTCCCACTCTCTTGCACCTGGTTTCTGTGGGTATTTGAGCTCCCGAGCCAGCTTATGTGGAAGCCCACCTTCTTTATGGTAAGGACAAAAAGCCCTAGAATGGCACCAACTGTACTTTTCAGACCAATCTGAAAAGTACATGGAGGTGTCGCCTCTGTCATGAACTTGTACCCAGAGATACCATCAAAATCCCAGAGTCTGTATCTGTGTGAACCTGATACATTCATAGGTATCAGCATCTTCCTTTTTTGAGATGGAGTCTCACTCTGTCACCCAGGCTAGAGCTCAAAGGCCTGAACCTGGCTAACTGCAACTCTGCCTCCTGGGTTCAAGCGATTCTTTTGCTTCAGCCTCCTGAGGAGCTGGGACTACAGGCACGTGCCACCACGCTTGGCTAATTTTTGTATTTTTAGTAGAGACAGGGTTTCATCATGTTGGTCAGGCTGGTCTTGAACTCCAGACCTTGTGATCCACCTGCCTTGGCCTCCCAAAGTGCTGGGATTACAGGTGTGAGCCACTGCACCTGGCCGGGATCAGCACCTTGCATGCAGCAGACAACCTGCATCTGTGACCATCATGTCACAATGTAGGCATGTCCTTCTAACCTCTTCATGCCTAATTCCTGCCAAAGACCCAGGGGTTTCTTTATTCAATGGTGAAATTCACAAGAAGCCAGTTGTTAAAAAAAAAAAATTTCCCGGAAGCCCTTGGCCCTAACCCAGGCTGGGACGGATGGTGACTGACAGCAGTCGGTTTTCTGTATGAGGAGATACGTAGCAAGAGGGTGGAGGGCACTGGTGCCCTGTGGCCAGCTGGCACCGGCTTGTAGAATGAGGTTGTTATCAGGAATTTCCCCGGGTGGTTTTTAAGCCATTGGTAGCTTGAAATCAGCCATAGTGGGAGTATTTACACCACAGAAATCGGTAAGTGCTACAGGTCAGCGTCCCCCAGCCCTACCCCAAACCAGCTGTTAAACATTCCCCAGCACAGCCTTGGGCATGGCCACTCTCCGGAGGGCTGCCGAGGGACTTCAGCTCTGGTACTGGGTGGGGAATGTTGTACCAGCAGGTCTCTGAGATTTCTTCCACGCTGGGGCTCCTGCCTGCCCTGGAGAAAGGAGGCTTGTTGCCTGTGGCTGGCGGGCTCATGGTTCTGGCCAACTGGGGTCCTCGCTTGAGTCCCACCAGGGGATCACATCCAGAGATACCTTGCCACGTGTAAGGAGGCTCGGGCAGCAAATTCCTGCCTCGAATCTACGTTTTGATGCTCTTTCTCTTACTGCCACTTAGGATTACTAATTAGATTGGCTCTATCTATAAAATACATTCGGAATGCCACTATTCTTCCAAACAGCAGCCAGAGTCACCCTTTAAAATGTAAGTCAGAAAATACCACTGCCTTGCACAGAAAACAAACAAACAACAATTTTTCCTTTCCGCTTGAAATCAGAAGTCTTTCAATATGACTTATTACCCCGAAAAGATCACCCCTTTCTTCTCTGACCTCCTCTGGCTCCCTTGTTCATGTTTCTTCAGCCAGGACAGCCAGTGAGTGATTCTCCTGGCACCCCGGCTTCATTCTGATGCCGGCTTCGCATGTACTGCTGCTTCTGGTCACACCGTTCTTTCTCCAGAGATCTGCAAGGACAGCCCTCCTCCTGCTTTCTGGGCTCCCCGTCAAGTAACTTCCATGATCACTCTGTACAAGACAATAACTCTCTCCTTTTCATTCTGTCTCATTGTCCTTGCTTTCCCTGTTTATGGCATTTAGAGCCTCTCCCCTCCCCTGCCATGTATCGTACTTACGTGTAGAATCATTCGTGGTCTGTTTCTACCCACCAGATTGCATAATCATGAGGGCAGGGACTTTCTTATCCTGGATTCTGTGTTACCGGTGGTTGGCCCGAGTTGGGGCATGGATGCTCAGATGGGGTGCCTGGCACAGCTGCCTCCTGAGGATGGATGGGCCCCTGCCTCGGCATGCTGGGTGCTGGGTGCTAGGTGCTGGCTCCTAGGAGAGGGTCTCTCCATGAAAGCCCAACTTTAGGCTCCTGCCCTGTATGGCCAGTTCCTAACCTAATCCCAGCCTGAGAGCCTCACAGACCAGGGAAAAAAGACCTGAAGATTCTCAGAAAAGATCTCAGAGGCTATTCAGGAGAGAGCTTGGAAAGGGCACAGCGGACAGAGTTCTGGAGGTGACTTTGAGCTAGCCCCTCGATCCCCCCTCCTCTCTCTGGCCTCCTTTTCTCCACTGGGCCAGAGCATGGGGAGCCTTGAGCTTTCTCTCTGCTTTGACATTCCCTATTCCATCCCTAGATGGGCTGAGGAGGCAGCTTTTGAGGGAAAGCTTTGGAAAATTCCCAGCTGTTGACCGTTGCTTACATCTAAGGTGCTGTTTATGCTTCTGCTCTGGGCTCCCTGCCTCTGCCGATGACACAGCAGGGCCACTGTGGGGTCAGCTCCTCCTCCCACCCCTTGGCCTGCACTTCAGGGCCAGAGCCTGCAGGCTGATTCACGCCCTCAGGAGGCCAGAAAGGCAGCGGGGAAGCAGGCATCGGTGACAGCCGGTCCCTCCTCTTCGCATTCCGGGGAGGGCTGATGGATGACCCCATCCTAAATGAAGATACTCAAGGGAAGGAGATGATTCCTGCCAGCTGGACCAGCCTCAGGGTGTGCAAAGCCCTTCCTCATCCATCGTCTGTATTTCCAACCACTGCTTTATAGGCAGAGCAGAGCAGGCAGTGCCTTGTACCTGTTTGGCAGATGGGGAAACCGAGGACAAAACCAGCTGAGTAGCTGGTCCAAAGTCTCGAGACTTCAGCACCAAATCCCGGAACTAGCACCCAAGTCTCTGGAGTCTTCGGTGCAGTTCCTGCCACATCCCACTGCTTCACATGGCACATTGTCACACTGAACACCTGACACTGGAGTTGTTACTCTGTGGCTGAGTAGCATCAGACCCTCTGCTCTAATGCCTGATATAGTTTGGATGAGTGTCCCCCGCAAATGTGATCTCCAGTGTTGGAAGTGGCTTCCTTCAGGAACAACTTGGCACCCTCGTGAATACCTTGACATCCTCCCTACAGCAATGAGTTCACCGGAAATCTGGTTTTTTAAGAGACTCTGGCACCTCCCTTCTCTTTCTTGATTCCCCTCTCACCATCTGACACACTTTGCCTTCTGCCATGATTGAAAGCTACCTGAGGCCTCACCTGAAGCAAATACTAACACCATACTTCCTGTACAGTCTGCAGAACAGTGAGCCAAAATAAACCTCTTTTCTTTATAAATTACCCGGCTTCAAGTATTCCTTCATAGCAATGCAAAAACGAGCTGACGCAGTGCCTCCCTGGGTTCTGCCATGCCAAAGGCTTAGGAAATTTGCTAGAAAGGAAAACGCAAGTTGCCTCTGCTCTGGGTCCCCGAGGCAGGTTTCATCTTAGCCCAGGAATATCCTCCCTCATAACTACAGTCACCTGCAATCACCTGCAAAGGGATGGGCTGCTCTTCTCTGCCCTGTTTCCAGATGTCATGGGTGTACCGCAAGGAAAAACACAAAGTGTGAGCGAAAAGACATGGCTGAAAACATACCCTTTTAGCTTATGAACGTGTGCACTGCCCTCTGGCACCTTCGAAAGGGGAAGGACTCTTAGCTGGCCTGCAGCCTGCATTTGTGTGATCACATCACGCTGAGTGGAGCATGGACAGGAGAGCTGGAGAGCCAAGACGGGGACGAGTCGTTCTGCTGAAGGAAGGAGATAGTCAGCAGAAACTCTCTGGGGGAGGAATGGGAAGCAGAGGAGAAGCTTGTCCTGGGGCTGGTGGTACTGAAGGAGGTTTGGGAGCTGAGGCTGGAGCATGGCAACAAGGGGGACTCTGGAGGGAGGCAGTGGGGAGAGGGAGGCAGGGAGGGGGTAAAAGGGCTGAGGGAGGAAGCTAGGTGGGAGAGAGGGAATTTTAAGCAGGTGTGTGTGTGTGCGTGTGTGTGTGTGTGTGTGTGACATTTTGTAAGAGAGAAAGATACCATTTTGTGAAGAGAGAAAGACAATTAAAACCCACTTTTAGGAAGTCCTGCTGAGCAGTATACAATGTCACCCTCTCTTGTTTAGCCTCACAACCTTCAGTGGATAGCCACATTACCTCGGGTGCTTTGGGAGGCTGTTCTGGGGAGGGTCGTCCTGTGCCAGTGAGTGGGGGTCATGCAGGTGCCAGGAAGGACAAGCGGTCTGGGAGGCATGAGGCCCCGAGATGGGCTTCTGAAAGCAATGACCACAACCCTGGCCACTGTCATTAGTTCAAATTCTGCCTCCTCTGTGGATCATCTAGGAAGGTTTGGGCTTGAATTATTCACCATCTCCGAGTCCCATCGTCCTCGATTGTGAATGGGGACACCATGGCGTCTGATTTCAGGGATGCTGTGAGGGAAAGCTTCAGCGCTGAGCCTGGGGTTCAGCGAGCACCCAGTGCTAACAGCGAGGGAGCTGTCAAATGTGAAAGGCGGACCCACAAACTGAAAGAGTTGATCATCACTGGAGAATGCTATCGGAGATCACAGAGCACTGTGGAAAAACGTTTGGTTTATATTATTGGGTAACACGTTAAAAATACTTTTTGTAAAATTATTTACACAGGTGGATAGAGCATGGAAAAGAAACAACGGAAAGAGGCTGATGTTTTAGAGCGGTGGGATTGTGGCGGGCTTCCCATTTTTATTCCTTGTATTGCTATAATATTTTTGTAAGGTAAAGATGCAGGAAGAAATGAGTAGTCTCAGAAGGGGAGGAAGGCTTGCCCATAGCAGGAACGGTGGCAGAATCTTCAAGCACTCGGCCACAGCCAGCTCTCCCCCTTTTTTGGGACCATCACGTTTGACTATTTCTGATTAATAGGTTGTGAGAGGAAAGGAGTGTGTCCCTTCCACGCTGCAGCACTTGACTGCAGTGAAAAGCCTCCGCATCCCCTTCTCGCCCTGCCAGGTCACCATGATCCTGCCACGGATCCCAGATGGTGCAGCTGTGCTGTGGTAGAACCTCCATCAGCCTCCATCAGGGTCCTTGAAGGATGTGTGGAGAAGAGCCCCCTGCTGACCCCATACTGGTCATCTAAGACTTGAGCAAGAGGTGGATTTTGTAGTATTCAGCCACCGACACGTGTTGGTTAAATTTTGCACTGTACAACCCGGCCTATCCCACGTTCAAACCTCTGCTTGCTGTATCAGTGTGTGCTGAGTTTTCCTTAGATGGATGCAGGCGGCAGACACCTGAGTCTCCTGGTCCTTCATTTTCCCTGGAACAGCCTCTCAATGATGCTCACAGAAGTTTTGAAATCTGGTTTCTAGTTTCAGCTCAATGTCTGAAGAAACCCCCACACCCCATGCTCAGGATTTAGCTGAAATGGTGCAAAACAGCAAGGGTGTGACTCAGGCTACAGCTAAGCAGGAGAGCCCACTGTGTCATCCGAGCCTTGCCCGGAGGCTCAGACATCACAGTGGGGTTCTGAGGAAGTCAGAGTCTTCCTGGGATCTGAGAATTCAGAGTTCCGGTGCGAATATTTGCTGTTGGCTCTGATGAGGGTCCAGTTACTTCTTGCTGCCCACAGTGTACTTCCCCTTAGCCTTGTCATCTGAGCGCCTTGTCCTCTGAACCCTTCAACCCCCACTGGCTAGTCTGAGCCAGAGGCACACTCTCCTTCCTAGAAGTGAGATGACCTTGGTTAAAGAGAGATGTTAAGAATCAGCCCCAAGCAGGCTTTCTCTTATTAGGAGAGAATGAGGAGGCTGCTGTCCAAAGTTTTGGGTGCTGAAACCAAATATGCCTAGATCTTGGAAACCAGATATTTCTGAATCTCTCATCTTATACATTAGAGATTGTTTTTTTGAGATGGAGTCTCACTCTGTTGACCAGGCTGGAGTGCAGTGACACAGTCTCAGCTCACTGCAACCTCCGCCTCCCAGGTTCAAGCAATTCTTATGCCTCAGCCTCCTGAGCAGTTGGGATTGTGGGTGCATGCCACCATGCCTGGCTAATTTTGTATTTTTGTAGAGACAGGACTTCACCATGTTGGCCACACTGGTCTCAAACTCCTAATCTGGCCACCTCGGCCTCCCAAAGTGCAGGGATTACAATCGTGAGCCACTGTGCCTGGCAGAGATTCTTTCTAAAGTATAATTTACTTCAAGTTATATAAGTTATTATTTTACTTCACGTCCAGAGGGATAAGACAGGAAATAAATAGCATGTTTCCAGGAACCCTAGAACCATTACTGTAGTATGTTCAAAGAACATCCCATGGTTTAGAATGAATAAAACAAACTAAATTTATAAAAATTGCTTTCAATTATTTATTTTTTGACAATGAATTTTTTAAAAGAGGTATATTTTTGAAGAACTCAGTGATTCTGATGACTAGTGCAGCATTATCAATTGTATTAAGTGAAATGTTATGGCATTTATTCAGCAAGTCACGGCTCTTTCATATCAGATAAAGAAACCAAGACACAGGGGAACAAGTGACAACACCAGATTATAGCAGTAACAGATGCGGAATCTCATCCAAGATCCAGGCTCTCCAGCAGTGGGGTGGCATTGAAGGGAGTAGCCCTGACTGGACTGGAAGCTCCCTGAGGCCAGGGGCCCTGTTCTGTTGCTGGAGCAGTGGCCACTACAGTGCTTGACATATAGAGGTAAATGCTGACTGAATGAATGAAGTAGGATGTGGTCCCTTGCGGGCTTCAGCGACTCAGTTAAGTCAGTGATTCCGTGCCCCCAGTGGGGGCGGGATGAGGGTGAAGGGAAGTCAGTGTTGTCTGCTGAGTCCGCTCCAGGCTGCAGTGTCACTGATGCTAGTGACCATCTGGCCATCCTCCTACTGACGCCACACACCAGGCGGCACTGGTCCCCTCACTGTGCTGATCTTGGTCAGCAGGGGGAAGCCTGCTGTTTGTAAGGTAGGTTCGCTTTCAGTTTTATAGGCTCAAGAGAAGGAGATTTGCTTTCTCCTTCTGTATGATATGAGCTGTGTTACATGGGATGGAGGCAATCATTCTTCCTTCTGAAATGCTGTAGGAGTAGGAGCTACTGAGCCAAATTAAATGAAGGCAAGGCTCTCATTCTGAGCCACTTCCCTTAAAGTGTCTGTCCTTTCCTGTGTGATTGCTCCTCAGTAAGTCCTGGATTCAAGCTTAGCCATCCTGAATGGGATCTGGACAGAAGATGTAAGCAGATACTTAAAATATGTTTTTATCGAGGTAAAATACACACAACATAAAATCACTACTTTAAGTATTTCACAGTGTACGATGCAGTGGCATTTAGTAAACTCATAATGATGTGTAATCATCACCATTATCTAATTCAGAATATTTTCATCACCCCCCTCCAAAAAAAACCCCATAACCATTCAACGATCACACTCTATTCCTTCCTCACCAAGCCCTGGCCTCTGGAAATTACAACTCTGCATTTTGCCTCTATGGATTTGCATGTTCTGGACATTTCATATAAACAGAATCATACAATATGTCTGAATTTTTTCACTTAGCACAATGTTTTCAAGGTTGATGCATATGATAGCAGCTATCATTTCTTTTTACGGATGAATAAGATTTCATTGTATGGATATGCCACATTTTGTTTATCCACGCATCCCTTGGTAGACATTTGAGTTATTTTCCCTTTTTGACTATTATGAACAAAGCTGCTGTAAACACTGGTGCACTAGTGTTTGTGTGGATGCCTGTTCTCCATTCCCTTGGATCTGTACCTATGCGTAGAATTTCTGGGTCATATTGTAACTGTATGTTTAAATTTTGAGGAACAGAAGGTTCTTAGGGAGCATAAAGGTGCTTCTGGCTGGTGGAGCTTCAGGGGCTATGTAGAGCCTTCCAGAGAAAGGAACTTTATCTCCATCCAACCTTCTCGTTCATTCCTGCTGTCAATATCTTTGTTAAGGCCCCTTCCCAGATGTCGTATGTCAGTTTCCGTGACTCCTTTCTGTTCTGGAATCTCCCAGGACTGCTCCCACAGTGATCTTTCTATAGTCTGATCTAAAAGTCTTGGAGAACACAGAGTGTGGGTCCTGAGACCTCAGCATCAGCTTCAGCATCACCTGGGAATTTTCATTGTTGTTTGCAATGCCCGTTCATGAGCTGCATTCCAGACCTGCTGAATCAGAATCTCCGGGAAGGCTGGGCTTGGGCCATCCTTGTTCTAACACAATCTCAGGGGATTTGCATGCACCATGAAGTCTGAGAAGCTCGGCTCTGAGGAGTCTGTGCTCTCTGGGATCTGTACCACTTGAGACAGTGAAAGCCCAGATCACTGGGCTCTCATTTTCCCCTTCAGCCCAGAATAGGTGACCACCTTAGCGTGTGTGTGTGTGTGTGTGTGTGTGTGTGTGTGTGTGTGTGTGTGCAGGGCATGAGGGGACTGTGTGGAGAGGTGGCACTGAGTTGCACCTGCTCCCAGGAGAGGTGATGCAGGTTGCTGACGCCACAGAAGCCCCGGTGCGGCAGAGCTCTAGTCTACTGCGAACTCTCCTTCCTGCTGGAGTCTGCAGTTACTCTCCTTCCCTGGGGGCTCAGTCTCACCACAACACTGGCACTTAGGGTTTCTCTTGGAGTGGGAGGTCCCTGGCTTCCCTCCTGCATTGTCTCCAGAGACAAACATGCTGGCTATTTGCTGTAAGGAGCTTCCTTAGATCTGGGCAGTGACAAATGGCAGGGGGCGGAAGGAGTGGTAGCTTCCAGATCTCATGGAGTCCTTGCAGTTCAAGTCCTGGGACTGTGGTTCCTGACTGTCCTCCTTGTGTGTGGGTCAGGATCGATGTTTCTGCCTGCCTGGAGCCCTGTGGTGTGTAGTGCGCTGGAAAGCCCTGAGGGACCCCACTCTGAGAAGGACCCTTTTCCTATTCGCTCCTCATCCATCCTCCTGATTGTCTCGTGCAGCTCCAAGCACTGCTTGGCATCTCCCCAAATCTTCTAACTCCAGGCTCTAGACCTCAGCTTTTTCTACCTGATGGGATGCACTTCCAATCCAAACAAGCTGTGTCCCATGAAGGAAAGACCAGATAGAAGAGAGGAAGAACTGGGAGATAAGACTTATAAAAAGCTTTGAACCTGAGACGGGGGCTGAAATGGAATCTCAGGCCACTCCATCTCTGTCTGTGATCTATCCCTGTCTTCTCCCCTAAGGTGAATGAATGTCATTGAAAAGGGTTAACCAGGCAGTGGCAGGGTGAGTGTCCCAGGTATTCTTCATAGGTGAGTCCCACTGGCACTGCTGATGTCCTCGGGATGACCTGCCCCAGGAGCCTGGCTTTCCAGACTGCAGGATAACACTCTGTCATCTCCAGCCAGGGAAGAGGGCAGGGCCCCCATTAGTGTGCATCTGTTATTTCCTGTCACCATGCCCAGTAACACTGTATTCCCTACAAGCCTACAAAGGGATGGTAACAATTTTCCTCACTCTCATATTCTCCTTTTATCTTCCCTAACCACACACACATATACCTGTCCCCCCAGCTCCCATTCAATGAGCATCTATCGAGTTTCCATTGCACATTTGGCAAATAAAGAAGGCACTGTCCCTGCTTTCATGGAACTTCCAACCCATGGGGTTAGAGTGATGTTCAAGAAATGTTTACATGTTATCTGGTTACAACTGCATTAAGTGGGTGGTGGAAAAGAACAGGGTGCTGGGGAGGATGTGTTAGGAGACCTGACCAGATCTCGACATTCAGGGAAGCCTCCTGGAGGAAGCAACCTTCATGCTGAGACTTGCCGCGTGAGCAGGAGCCAGGACAGCAAGGGAGAAAGGCCCCGAAGTAATGAGGAGCTGGGGTAAAGGAAGAGCTGGAAGAGGGCTAGGCCAGGGTGAGGATGGCAGGAAATACAGCCAGAGTGATGAGCAGGAGTCTAATGCCAATCACCATGGAGGCCTCAAATCCTGAATGTGGAGGAGAGAGGAGGTCCTGAAAGCTGAGGGGTTCCTGCTTCTCTTCTGGTCTGAGGGTCTGGCAGGAGACTGTGCCCGAACATCTTCCACGCTGACATACAGGCCTCCTCCTGCCTCTCCATCACAAGGGAAGTTTGCCCCAGCACCGGCACGGCAGGAATTTCACAGGCCAGTGTGCCAGATGCAAACATGGATGACGGGATCCCCTTTTGGGGCGGGGGGTCTGCTGTCCACCTCGGGAACATGGCTGCTGCTGTTGGCCCCTTGGGGACTGCCTCAGCCTCAGTCTCAGAGACCCACCTCACCAAGGGTACAAAGACCCAGCCATGTCAGCCTGACACTGGGTGACTCTGCTGATACTTCTCACTCCGCAGTGAGCAACTCCGTTGGCGGGGACTGTGCTGGGCCCACGATGACTTCCCTCTGCCTGTGCCTGCAGCCCAATCCTTTCTCAGCTGTGACCCCTCTTCAGCATCATGCGACCCCAGCTCCATTTCCCATCTGCTTCTGGAGAACTCACTGGTGGCATCAGTGTAGGCACGTGGTGTATGTGCACAGATGCCTGAGCACAGAATGTCTGCCACACACCGGGCGTGAGCTGTTACTGGAGCTGATGTGGACCAAGAAAGGGGACAAAATGACGACTCTTGTTCTTCTAGCCCGGCACAGCATTCCCTCTGCTCAGGCTGCCAAGACCTCCGACCTCAGTGTCTGGCAGGAGGGGGGCACAGGAGGGAGATCTGCCAGGTTGCGATTCACTCACCAGGCTCTGTTATAAGATGAATGGTGATTGCTTAAAGGGACGTCAATGTCACTGGCATCACCCAGCCAGGGGAGGCTCATAAGGAAGATTAAATCATAGAGTGTGAAGAGATAGATGTTCTTTGCACATCTGAGAGATCCCGACACATATTCAACCATGTAAACTCATACTGTGGACCATTTTTTAAATGAGATTTTAAATAATTTTATCTAGTGTAAAGTACACTCGTGCTGCGGGCATCTCTGGAATATTTTTCCTCCTGTTTCTCTAGGGGATATGCAAATAGATAAAAATGTCAGGCTTCACGTGCCTTTCCCACACTGGAGGCCTAGGGCCTCTCAGAGAAGCCATCGACAGTATTTCTGTTGACTCATTCCATTACTTTGCTTTCAGAGACGGAGGGAGAGAGAGAGATTGAGAGACAGAGATTGAGAGAGAGGAAGGAGGAGTAAGGTTACTCTCTAATGACATAAAGACTTGGATGCAACCCAGGAAAAGGGACATGGAAGGAGGTTTCCAAGGCCAGCCCCGGCAGGCTCAATGCCCATTTTATGGTGAACCTGCATATTTATCTTTTTTTTTTTCAGATCTCCTAAGGCTAGGTCCCCTGGGAGGAAGGGCCATGGACCCATCATGACAAAGCGTGATGGTGCTGGAGGTGGCCTCTCTGCCATCCTTCTTGGGCACACATTTACACCTGTCTGGTGGAGTCTTTGCAGGAGACTGACCGGCCCTGTCCCTCGCATCTCACTCTCAGGAAGGGCGTCCCCTTCTGCACCAAAAATCAATATCTGCAGGGAGCTGCCATGACCCACAGTGGACTTGCTGTAGATGCGGCGGGAGAAAGGCAAAGTGAGGCTGCTCACGGCGGTGGGCGGAGAAAGAATTTGGCCGAAGGCTGAGTTTGACCTCAATAAAACCAGCTCTGTGGTGTGCGGGGAATTACAATTCATGAGGAAGGAGCCAAATTACAATTCTTGATGAAAAAGCCTACCAGGAGTCAGTAGTGCACTTCGTCACGTGGCTGGGGCTTGAAAGGCAAGCCTTCCCTTTTCCAAGCCCAGGGACGGTGTAGCCCAAAGTGACACAGGAGGGAGGAAACAAGTTGAGGGTGGGGAGTTATTCTTGGTCTTCTCATGGCTGATCTGGTAAGAGGTTTAGCTGGAGGATTTGTAGCCACATTGTACAATGTAAGTAACAGATCCTGAAATGTAGGGGAGGATGGATGTCAGGACCAGGGTCCCCAAGGACCCCACAGAGGACCTTGGACGCTGTCTCCAAATGAGGCGTATATAGAGTTGTGTTGTGTTTGTGTGTCCATCGCGTTTAAAGTGTCGTTTTGGTAAATGTAAACATTTAAGATGTATTATGATTTTCCTAAACTCATTCTGCAACTTTTTTACTTTCTTCTATATATAGGTTAAGAAAAAAAAGGGCAGTTGATTCAAACCCTTCTCGACAATGAGACATCCTGGCAAATTATATTATTCTATTAATCAGCCATCAAGTATTCAAATATTCATATAACCACCCACTGGGTGAAAATGTGAACAGGAAACATAGATTATGCAAATTAGA
This sequence comes from Saimiri boliviensis, assembly GCF_048565385.1. Lineage (NCBI taxonomy): Eukaryota > Metazoa > Chordata > Mammalia > Primates > Cebidae > Saimiri > Saimiri boliviensis. The sequence goes on from NC_133453.1 coordinate 126,064,789, forward strand.
CATTTGAGTCCTTTTAAAATAATTTCCTACCCATATGGGTCCTGTTGTTTTAAGTTTCAGCCAAATGATATAACTTGTCATTGGTCCACTGTGCTGTTTCCCTTCTCTGTGAGTTGCAGCTGCCCAGGAGCTGGTTAAAGTCCAAAGAAGCGTCAGGGTCTCCATGTGGAGGTGGCAGCTCTGATCAGGTGGGAGCCACCTGGTCCAGCCTAGACCCCCGGCACCCGTTCATGACATTCAAGCAGGGCCAGGCAATCTCTCTTCTTAGGTAGCGAGAGAAGGGGGTTGATAGAGAGATCATTTTGCCTAATCTCATCCTTTGAGGGGCATGTTCAAGTGTCATCTGATGATGGATTTAGTGGCAAGAAAGGGACTCGAACTCCGGTTTCCTAATTCCTGTTCCTGTGTACTTTCCAGGAAACATCGTGTAGATTCGTGCAGCTCTTATGAACGTTCTCAGCCAAGAAAGTATGTGCTCCCCGCTGACTTCAGTTCTCTGAGCAGCAGAGCCCAAGTCATTTGTTAATGGTGTGCCCAAGGTGTTGCCACTCTAGAGGAAACACGTCCTTCCCTGGATGGAAATTATCTTCCAATTCTGAGAGCCTCCTCACCTTCCAACCACCACCCCTGCGGGCTTGCCTGCCCTGTTCCCACACGCTCTGCTCTCTTTCCTGCATTATCATTCTTCCCCTCGTCATGGACAGCTACTGCCAGCATCAAGCTGCCATGATGCTTCCCAAGGGTGACACCATGGGAGTGTGCATGGAAATGCTGCCGTGGGTTTCACGGGGAGAGGCCGAGGCAGTCCGAGAGTCCAGGGAGCAGACGTTTCTGTGTGTGGCAGCCGAGTCTGCATAGAGTCTCTTCTGTGTGCCCAGTCCGTCCATGTGCCCGCCACCCATGGAGTCAGCTGGTGTTTGTCTTGTGCTCGTGATGTGCCAGGCTCTGTTTTAGGGGCTGGGGATACAGCAGTGGGCAGAAGCAATCATCATCCTACTATCTTGGAACGTAGAGTTTATCAGGGGATAGAGGGCCGGCTATGGGCAAATGAATAAATAAAGGATGATGGTGAAGTGACATGTGATTTGAGGATACACAGGGCAAGGGGGCTGGAGATTGACGGAACAAAGGGGTGAGGGCGGGGCTGCTGTTTGTATGGACTCATCAGGGAAGGTCCGTGTCAGGGTCTCTTCCCAGATGCTGCCTCATCGTTAGATCTCAGCTCTGATATCTCCTTTCCCGGGAAGCTTTTGTGGACTTACCTGACCAGGTCACCACGCTGCTGCCCTCATCGTAAGCTCTCACAGCGCTGAGTTTCCTCTTCTTAAAATGTATCAACTATCAGGTTGACATTTAGTTAAGTGGTTGTTTGACTGCAAGGCAGGTGAGCTGATTTCACACACTAAGCGTCCCTACTGCCTAGAAGTGGTGTCAGCGGTGGTTCGGCGAATGAATGGGCAGGTGGCACCTCTCCCCGAGACATGCCCTTCCAGTTGGGTTTGTTAACTTGGTACATGGTGCCACTTACCTGGGGCTCACTCCAAAGTCTTTCTTTTTCTCAGCCTTGGCCTCACAACACATTACTAGTCCTACTTCCCCTTCCTCCCTTGTGAGACAAAAGTAGCAAAGGAGAGAAGCCGCACCTGCTCGTTTCTGCTGGCTGGCATCACTCCACAAAGCCCTCGACTCTGTGACATGCAGCTCTCGGGAAAGATGCTTTGAGGACAAAGCAGACCAGAGCACGTGGTCCTCCAGGCCTCTTGCCTCAAGCTCTGTTCTCCCTACAAGGTAAATGACCCCGGTCGCTGCGTTTCCCTACATATAAGACGACGTACGATGGGGTTAGTGACGATGCCCCTGCCTTCTCTAACCAGATGCGCTCTCACGCCCAAACATGGATGTGATTCTGCTTCAGCGTCACATCTCAGCAAGTCTGGTGTGATTCTGCAGGTACCGACCCCCCACCTGCATTTAACACTGAAACTCTGTTCTGGGATCTGATAGGACCTCTCTGAAGGGTGTCCCCAGGCAGTGGCCTCCCTCTGCAGTCCTCAGGAAGGCCTCTGAAGAAAACAAACATAAATTCTTTAAAAGCTGGATTATTTTTCCTTTCGTCAGCACCTTCTGGCTTTGTCTGAGTTCAAACCCTCATTTTTGTTCAGAACCCACTTCTCTATTTATCTTTTCCTGATATGTATTTTGGCTCTTCCTCTACGTGGAGTCACCGGGGCTTTTGACTTCTAGGTGTGTCTCTTGTTAACATGAGAATCGGATTTGTGGTTGTCTGTTGGTTGTCATGCATAACTTGCTTAGAGTGTCTTCTAATAGGAGAGGAGACGCAATTCAGACTTAATGTGATCATTGATAAGCTGTATGTTTTTTACAGAGGGACATAAAAATCTATTTGAATAATTCAAGATATATACACAGGCAATGGAACAGTTATTGCCAAGATACCAATTCTCCCAAAACTAATTTACACATTGAATGTGATTCTAATGAAAACACAATATTATGTTTTGAACTTGTGAAATAGACCCTAAGTTTATCTGAAAGAATAAGTGTCCAAAGAGAGCCATTTTTGAGGAAACAGAAATAATAATACCAGGACTTGCGTTGCAACCACTGATTCAAAGCTACAGTAATCTGGTTTTGGTTCAGAAATAGGCAGACAAACTGGAAAGAAACTAAATATTTTAAAGAAATTAGTATATGATAAAGGTGGCATTTCACAGCAGTAAGTAAAATAAGGTGAATTTAAAAAAATCATAAAGAAAAAGCTAGCACATCAGACATACATGTTAATATGAATTCCAGGTGGAGGGAATATTTATATGTTAAAGTAACTAAAAATGTTAAAAAAGAAAACCACAGAAGCACTAGGAGGAAACGCTGCTTTCTGTAAGAGTGACATGGTCACAGGAATGAAGCTTTCGTGGTTTCCTGCTCCGCCTGGTTAGCAGCAACAATACAGTATCTACTTTTCCAGGAATAAATGAATCAACTTCAGTACATATACTTCTAAAGCTTTTCCTGCTTTTGAAACAAATTTTTTTACATGAAACATTTAAGTCTCCACTGGAAAAGATATTTGCAGCATATACAATAAAGAAATAATATCATTAGTTTATGAAGAATGCTTTCAAATCAACAAGGGAATGATAATCCTCCCCCAGTTAAAATGAGCAATCCATAAAGGAAGTATTAAAATGGTCGATAATAGGAGAGTATGCTCAGCCTTCTTGAATATTCAAATTTAAACCACAAGACGCCAGTGGGAAGACAGTGAGGGTTGGTAAAGTCATAGGAGCACAGGGCGTCTCAAATGCCAGGAGACTCATTTTCTGGGAGGTAATCTGGTATTTTGTGAAGCATCACTGAAGTCTCTGTATGTGCACATCATTTGACTCAGCATTTCTTCTTTCAGGAATTTTATCTATCCTCAGAGATGTGCTGAAAGATTAAACTACAAGCATATTCATGGGAATAAGCCACCTAAATGTCCAGCAGTGAAATATTGACCATATACACGATGGCAGATCCATTTAAGGAAAGAACAGGCCATCGTTAAAAATGGTGCTGCAAAAGAAAACTTCATGTTCTAGAAAAAATGGTTGAGATAAATCTCTAAGTATAACAAGGAACTCAGCGTACATGCTGAACTTATCCCATTACTGTAAAAATTGCATTTATAGATACACAGTATAGTGAAATAGGCTGAATGGTTACGTGCCTTATCTATGAGTAGTGGGATTATAGATGATTTTAAATTTTTTCTTTTTGCTCCTCTGTAAATTTCTAAGTTTTCTATGATTTGTGCAATGAAGTGTATGTAATTAGGGAAAAAAATTATGTGGCCAAAGGAGCTCCCCATGTAAGGGGAAGCAGACCATGAAGAGACACCAGTGACATCTGGGAACAAGGCTGCCAGAGAGGTCAAGTGTCCAGCACCCAGTGCCCCGGTGCCCTCTTTAGCCCAGCTCCCTTACTGGTCCTTGCCTCTGAGGCCTATTCACAAGACATCCTAGGACCTGACCAGGATAGTTTTCCAGAACTTTCCTAGTCCACTGGCACAACATTCTCCTGCCCAAGGACTTCCGGCCACCTGAGAGTTTTTTTTTTGTTTGTTTGTTTTTTTTTGAGACAGAGTCTTGCTCTGTTGCCCAGATTGGAGTGCAGTGGTGTGATCTCGGCTAACTGCAAACTCTGCCTCGTGGGCTCAAGCAATCCTTGTGCCTCAGCCTCCCCAGTATCTAAGATTACAGGCGTGTGCCACCACGCCCAGATAATTTTTGTATTTTTAGTAGGGATGGGGTTTCACCATGTTGGCCAGGCTGGTCTTGAACTCCTGACCTCAAGTAATCCACCCACTTCAGCCTCCCAAAGTGCTGGGATTACAGGTGTGAGCTACTGCACGTGGCCCACCTGAGACTATTGAACCTTATGCCAAGCTGAAGGTATTCTGTCATTTCCTACTTTTAAAATGAGAACAGATTTGTCATTTAACAAAGGAATTAAAGAATGTACCATATGCCATATATTCTCCTCTCATTGCAGATTTAGGTATGTCTCTTTAAGTAATTATTCATTTCCAATAGAATACCCCAAAATGTATTTCTGCCTTTGATAGTATTTGTCTCTAATAAACTTTATTTTTATTTATTTATTTATTTTTTATTTTTTTTTGAGACAGAGTTTCGCTCTTGTTACCCAGGCTGGAGTGCAATGGCACGATCTCGGCTCACCGCAACCTCCGCCTCCTGGGTTCAGGCAATTCTCTTGCCTCAGCCTCCTGAGTAGCTGGGATTACAGGCACGTGCCACCATGCCCAGCTAATTTTTTGTATTTTTTTTTTTTAGTAGAGACGGGGTTTCACTATGTTGACCAGGATGGTCTTGATCTCTTGACCTCGTGATCCACCCGCCTCGGCCTCCCAAAGTGCTGGGATTACAGGCTTGAGCCACCGCGCCCGGCCTCTGATAAACTTTATTAATGCTCATTTCTTTCACTTATTCATTCTTTTTTTTAAACAATGGGAATGAGATTTCCAATATGATAGAGATCCGTGCACCTTGAGTGTTGCAGGAAGGGATCTGAAAGGCATGTGGTTCAAATTCCATTATTGGCACTGGACATTGAAGCCCAGACACTTCGGTTAATTTCTTCTTGCCCCTGTCAGTTGGCAGCTGAATCAGAGTGACCCCCGGCTAGATTTTGCCTGTGTTTTCTCCGAAGTAGGTGCTGTTTCTGTGCTCCTGTCCCTCTCTCCCTGACTTTCCACCTTAAGTTGCAGAGATGCTCAGGTCCTGTGCCTGGGAGGGCAGTTGCCCCACCACTCAGAATGGGCGGGGCTCCTGCTGGTCCTGGTTCCTGCCTGCTCTGTAGAGCGAGAGGCTCAGGTCTGCAGCCAGAGATCAAGCTGTTGCAGCTACACCCTGGAGGGCAGATCCTGCCTGCTACCAGCCTCCTCCAAGAGCACAGGGAGGCTGGGACTCACAGCCACAGTCTGGGCGTCTGTAGCCCGGCCCAGGAGAGTGGGGCTCTCACCAGCTACAAGGAGTGTGCAGCCCCAGTTACCCTCTCTGCTGCAGTTGGTGTGATGGCAGCAGCCACTGATGTCATATGGAGGCAGAGGAGAGATGGAGAGAGGGAGAGGGGAGAGGGGAAGAGAGGGGGAGAAGGGAAGAGAGGGGAGAGAGGGATGAGAAATGATTTAATAGAGGAATTGGCTCACTCAGTTGTGGAGGCTGAGAAGTCCATACAAGATGGAGAACCAGGAAAGCTGGTAGCTTGGCTCAGTTCAAGTCTGAAGGCCGTGAACCAGGGAAATGTATGGGGTGTAACTGTCAGACTGAGGCAGCAGGCCTGAGAGCCCAGAGGGCTGCTGGTGGAAGCCCCAGAGTGCAAGAGCCAGAGAAGCTGGAGTTCTGATGTCCAAGGCAGGAGAGGAAGGGCACCCAATACCCATTCCTCCACCTTTTTGTTTCCTCTGGACCCCCAGTTGACTGGATGATGCCTGCCCACATTGTGAGTGGATCTTCCTCACTCAGTCCGCCAACTCACCTGCCAATCTTTTCTGCAAATATTCTCACAGACACACTGGGGCAGCCCAGTCATTTCAATGAAATGCCCAACCACCCGTGTTTCCTTTCAGCAGAGGAGGCACGGGCTCAGTACTTACTGAAGTATTGAGAATAAATAATGCTTTACCAGCTATCTGAGTATCCCTTAATTCAGTCAAGTTGACACCCAAATCAACCATCACACCTCCTATTTCACTGATCTTTCATTTTATTTTTTACTATTAATGACAATATCCTATAATTTCTAAAAACAAAAGAAAAATACTGCTTCTATGTTTCTTTAAATAATTATTTATTATAATTCTCAATGGAGTTACATATTTTGGAAAGTATTTGAATGTGTGCCATATCAGAAAAGGTATTTCTTTGCATTCTTGCTGAATCCTTTTAATGTGCTATCAATTTGATCTAATTCCAATGTGTTATTTGTCTTTGTATTAAGAGTTTTTTTATATGCTCTAAATGTAAGTCCCTTATTAGATAAATTATTTGCAAATATGTTCTCCTGTTCTATGGGTTACCTTTGCACTTTGTAGATGGTATCTTTCAAGCATAAAGTTTTTAAATTTTATGAAGTCTGATTTATCTTTTTTTTTGCTGCCTGTTATTTTAGTGTCACATCTAAGAAATCACCTTATCCAAGTCACAAAGATTAATGCATATATTATCTTGTAAATGTGCTGTTTATGTTTAGGTCTTTGATTCATTTTGAGTTATTTTTTGTATATGATAGAAGGCAGGGGTCCAACTGCATTCTTTTGGGTTTTTTTTATGTCTATAATTTAAAAAGATACTTTAATTTTGGGTTCAGGGGTACATGTGCAGTTCTGTTACATGGGTAAACTCCTGACTCAGGGGTTTGTTGTACAGATTATTTCATCACTCAGGTACTAAGCATACTGCTGAACACTTTTTCTGAACCTCTTCCTCCCCCAGCCTTCAAGTGGGCCCCATTGTCTGTGGTTCTCCTCTTTCTGACCAGGTATTCTCATTAGTTACCTCCCACTTACAAGTGAGAACATGCGGTATTTGGTTTTCTGTTCCTGCATTAGTTTGCTACTGTTAATAGCCTCCAGTTTCCTCCATGTTCCCGCAAAGGACACGCTGTTGTTCTTTTTTATGCTGCATAGTATTCCATGGTGTTTATGTGTCCCATTTTCTCTATCCACTCTGTCAGTGATGGATATTTAATGTTAATTTCTGTATACGGTGTAAGGAAGGGGTCCAGTTTCAATCTTCTGCATACGGCTACACCATTTGTTGAATAGAAAGTCCTTTCCCTAGTGCTTTTCTCAGCTTCGTCAAAGATCAGATGGTTGTAGGTGGGCAGCTTTATTTCTGGGCTTTCTATTCTGTTTCATTGGTCTACGTGTCTGTTTTGTACCAGTACTGTGCTTGTGGTACAGTTTGAAATCAGGTAGTGTGATTTCTCCAGTTTGTTCTTTTTGCTTAGGATTGCCTTGGCTATTTGGGCTCTTTTTTTTTTTTTTTTTTTTTTTTTTTTTTTTTTTTAGTTCTGTGAAGAATGTCATTGGTAGTTTGATCGGAATTGCATTGAATCGGCAAATTGCTTTGGACACTATGACCATTTTAATGATATTGATTCTTCCTATGAGCATGAACTCTTTTTCCATTTGTGTCATCTCTGATTTCTTTGAGCAGTGTTTCATAATTCTTATTGTAGAGATCTTTTACCTCCCTGGTTAATGGTATTCTTGGGTGTTTTATTCCTGGGTATTCTTTATTCTCCTGACAGTTGTGAATGGGAATGTATTCCTGATTTGGCTATAAGCTTGGTGCTGTTAGTGTACAGGAATGTTATTGATTGTTGTATATTGATTTTGTATCCTGAAACTTTGTCGAAGTTGCTTATCAGCTTCAAGGAGCTTTTGGGCAGATACGATGGGGTTTTGTAGATATAGAATCATATCATTTATAAACAGGGACATTTTGACTTCCTGTCTTCCTATTTGGATGCCTTTTAATTATTTCTCTTGCCTGATTGCTCTGGCCAGGTCTTCCAATATGTGTTGAATAGGAGTGGTGAAAACAGGCATCCCTGTCTTGTTCCAATCTTTAAGGAAAATGCTTTCAGCTTTTGCCTGTTCAGTATGATGTTGCCTGTGGGTTTGTCATAGGTAGCTCTTATATTTTGAATTATGTTCCTTCAGTGCCTAGTTTATTGTGGGTTTTCAACATGAAGGGAAATTGAATTTTATTTAAAGTCTTTTTGGCATCTATTGAGACAGTGACATGGTTTTTTCCTTAATTCTGTTTATGTGATGAATCATATTTATTGATTTGCATATATTGAACCAACCTTGCATCCCAGGATGAAGCCTACTTGATCGTGGTGAATTAGCTTTTTGATGTGTTGCTGAATTCTGTTTGCTAGTATTTTGTTGAGAATTTCTGTGTCTATGTTATTCAAAGATACTGACCTGAAGTTTTCTTTTATTTTTGTGTCTCTGCCAGGTTTTGGTATCAGGATGATACTGGCCTCATAGAATGACTTGGGGGATGAGTCCCTGCTCCTGAATTTTTTGGAATAGCTTCAGTAGAAATGGTATCAACTCTTCTTTGTACATCTGGCAGAATCTGACTGTGAAGCCATCTAGTTGTGGGTTTTTTGCTTGGTAGGCCATTTATTACTGATTCCATTTCAGAGCTCATCACTGGCCTGTTCAAGGATTCAGTTTCTTCCTGGTTCAGTCTTGGGGGGATGTACACGTCCAGGAATTTGTCCATTTCTTCTAGATTTTTTAGTTTGTGTGCGTACAGCTGTTCACAGTAGTCTCTGATGGTGGTTTGTATTTCTGCGGTAACATCCACTTCACCATTTCCAATTGTGTGATTTGTATGTTCTCCATTTTCTTCTTTATTAGTCTATCTAGGGGTGTGTGTGTGTGTGTGTGTGTGTGTGTGTGTGTGTGTGTCCGTCCTTCACTTCAGCTCTCATTTGGTTATTTCTTGTTTCCTGCCAACTTCATTTTTTCCCAACGCGAAAACACAGTTGTCTCAACACTGTTTGCTGAAAGACTATCCTTTCTCCATTGAATTGCCTTGTCCAAAATTAATTGACCATAAATGTAAGGGTTTATTTATGGACTTCTTTCAAGTAACATAATGTAAATGCTAAGTGAATGGATCAGTTATATTCCATTGATCTCTATGTCGGTTTTTATGCCGGTACCACACTCTCTTCATTACTATTGTTTTGTATTAATTTTTGAAATCACGAAGTCTGAGTCTTCCAACTTTATTCTTCTTTTTCAAGGTTGTTTTGCCTATTCTGGATCCCTTGTAATTCCATATGAATTTTAAGATCAGCTTGTTCATTTCTGCAGATAAGATAGCTAGCATTTTGGTAGGCATTTTATTGAAACTGTGGATGAATTTAGGGTGCATTGCCATCTTAACAATATTAAGCCTTCCAATCATGAACACAGATTGCATTTTCATTTATTCCTGCCTTCTTTAATTTATTTCAACAATGTTTCAGAGTTTTAAGAGTATGTTTTACCCTTCTTTTGTCAAGTTTATTCCAAGTATTTCATTCTTTTTAATGTTGTTGTCAATGGAATTGTTTTCTCAATTTCGTTTCAGGGTGTTCATTCCAAGTGTATAGAAATGCAACTAAATTTTGTGTACTGCTATTGTATTGTGTAACTCTGCTGAACTTGTTTATTACTTCTTGTAATACTTTTTTAAATTTATGTTTCCTGGTTTACTTCATCTCCTATTATGAAAGCCTCTCTTCTATTCCCCTAATGTTTCTCTAAGAAATGTATTATGTTGCAGCCAAATTCACCTCTTCTTTAACAGAAGATAAAGTCAAATGAGCAGGCCAAATATTTCATTTCCTCTTGCAAATGAAACTAAAGGGGACTAGAGCATTGAGATCTTCACAGAGATAGAAATAGCTCAAATTGCAGTTACTTACTGGTACAGTAAAGATTGTGGTTGCTTTAAAAATCCCTAAAATCAAACTTATTTTTAATCAACGATATTTGAAGGAAATACAGAAATAAGAGCTGCACTGCTTTTTTAGCTAACGAAAATGTTTATTTCCCTGAAAAACATGCAGTTAGAACAAAATAGTGGACACTATTGGAAACTGTTGCTTATTTTCATCCAAGATTTTTTTTGACTTTCAGTGCCTGCCCTAATGGTGAGACTTTGCAGGATTCTATAACAAATTAGCAATCTTCTGAAGTCATCCTCTCTAAAGGGCCCTCTCTGTCCTCTAGGCAAACGTGCAATGGTGACCAATGTTAGATTTACTTTCAGTCATATGTGAACATAGACAAACATGTGAGTTAATAGGATTTGACCCTTTTTTAGCGTCTGCTACTCCCATTGGCCTTACTTCTCTTTTCGACAGCATCTGAAGTCCATGCCAAGCCTCATCCTGCTCATATAGATGTACAGATAAAATGCAATTAGCCTCAGCCAGCTGGAATAGCTGAGGACAACAATGGAAAATCTTTCTGTATAATGCAATGAATTATCAATAATGGATGATTACATGTCCCATGGGTCTGAAGGGAATACTGATTCTGCTGTATCATGAGAAGCAATTTCTGGTGTCAAATGAGGTGGAGAATGTGAGCTTTCAACTATAGTTTATAGTTTTGTACTGAGCCCATCAGTATTGATTTACGGGAAGTCATAGGGACATTTCCAAGTTTATGGAAGGAGGGCTAAATTCATTTGTCAGAAAGACAAACCAAATGGGTTCCTAATTAAAAACACAAACTCAAAAGATAAAAAGATATGCCTACTATTTATCTGTACCATGTATTCAGTATGGCAAAGCAATCCTGTGATGAAAGTTGTTTAAAATTTATGTTTCCAGCCAGGCGCGGTGGCTCACGCCTGTAATCCCAGCACTTTGGGAGGCCGAGGTGGGTGGATCACGAGGTCAAGAGATCGAGACCATCCTGGTCAACATGGTGAAACCCCCGTCTCTACTAAAAATACAAAAAATTAGCTGGGCATGGTGGTGCGTCCCTGTAATCCCAGGTACTCAGGAGGCTGAGGCAGGAGAATCGCCTGAACCCAGGAGGCGGAGGTTGCGGTGAGCTGAGATAGCGCCATTGCACTCCAGCCTGGGTAACAAGAGTGAAACTCCGTCTCAAAAAAAAAAAAAAAAAAAAAAAAAAAAGAATTGTTTCCTGGTTTACTTCATCTGCCATTATGAAAGCCTCTCTTCTATTCCCCCACTGTTTCTCTAAGAAATGTATTATGTTATGTATGCTGAAAGTTGTTAAACTACTAACATACAGGTTGTTCCTTTGATTTAGTAGGATTTGTGATGTTTTGCAAAGAGAAAGCCTGAGATGCAAGTTGTTTAAGTGATTTATGTCAAGAAGACCTGAAGATACGAATCTTTCTTGCTAGGCTGGGGAAGTTGTCCTGGATGATATCCTGAAGTATGTTTTCCAATTTGGTTCCATTGCCCCTGTCTCTTCCAGGTGCCACGATCAGTTGTAGGTTTGGTCTTTCTACGTAATCCCATAGTTCTCGGAGGTTTCGTTTATTCCTTTTCATTCTTTTTTCTCTAATCTTGTCTGCCTATCTTATGTCAGTAAGATAGTCTTCAAGCTCTGAGCTTCTCTCCTCTGTTTGGACGAGTCGTCTATCGATACTTGTGTTACATTGTGAAGTTCTCGTGTTGTGCTTTTCGGCTCCATCAAGTCGTTTATGTTCTTCTCTAACCTGGTTATTCTGGTTAACAGCTCCTGTAATGTTTTATCATGGTTCTTAGCTTTTTTGCATTGGGTTAGAACATACTCTAGTTCAGCGAAGTCCATTATCACCCACCTTCTGTCAGTCCGTCCATCTCAGCCTCAGCCCAGTTCTGGGCCCTCGTTGGAGAGGCGTTGCAATCATTTGGAGAACAGACACCCTAGCTTTTTGAATGTGCGGTGGTTCTGCATTGACTTTTTTTTTTTTTTCTCATCTTGGTGGGTTTATGTATCTTCGATCTTTGAGGCTGCTCACCTTTGGATGGGGTTTTGGTGGGGTCATTTTACTGATGTTGTTGTTGCCTTCTGTTTGCTTGTTTTTTAACAGTCAGGTCCCTCTTCCGTCGGGCTGCTGCTGTTTGCTGGGGGTCCACTGCAGAGTCTATTCACCTGGGTCCTTCCGGCACGTGGAAGTATCACCAGTGGAGGCTGCAGAACGCAAAGATGGCTGCCTGCTTCTTCCTCTGGGAGCTCTGTCCAGAGGGGCACCGACCTGACGCCAGCCAGAACCCTCCTGTATGAGGTGTCTGGTCACCCCTGTTGGGAGGTCTTACGCAGTCAAGAGGCACGAGATCAGGGACCTGTTTGAAGAGGTAGTCTGGCTACCCCTTTGCTGAGGGAATCTCCTCATCCCGACTGCTCGGCCTCTTCAGAGCCAGCAGGAGGAAAGCTAGGTCAGCTGAACTGCAGAGACAGCGGCCACCCCGTCCCCCAGGGCTCTGTCCCAGGGAGATCAGAGTTCTGTCTGCAAACCCCTGGCTGGAGTTGCTGAAGTTCCCTGTCTGGTGAGGAGGGATGAATGCGGGTCCCACTTAAAGAAACAGTCTGGCCACGACCTGCCACAGCCAGTGCGTTGTGCTATGGGAAATTCCCCCCAGACCAAACGGCCTGGGCACCTGCAGGGGAAGTGGCCCACTGGGGCCACGGTGATGGTGGCCACCCCTCTCACTGGGAACATGGTCATCTTAGGCAGTTGCCAGCATGCTCCACTGGCCTCCCTAGTGGCCACCAAGAGTCCTCACCATTCTGTGCTTGGGACCCAAGGCCCCGGTGGCGTGGGCTCACAAGGGAATCTCCTGATCTGTGGGTTCCACAGATCAGTGGCAAGGGGGTGGTTTCCCTGGCAGCGTACCACAATCACTCACTGCCTCCCTTGGCTGGAGGTGGGAGTTCCCCTTACCCCGTGCAGCTCCCAGCTGGGTTATCGCTCCACCCTGCTTTTCGTCACTCTCTGTGGGTCAAGCCAACCTCTTGGTCAGTCCCAGCGAGAGAACCTGGACCCCTTGGCTGGAGGTGCAGGATTCCGTCACTGTTTTCACTTTTCTTGGTGGGAACTGCAGACCAGAACTGGTTCTAATCGGCCATCTTGGCCCCTTGTCTCTGTTGATCTTTCAAGGACAAGGCTAGGGGGCTTCCTTTAGGAACCTCCAAGTTTGAGTAAAATCGCTAGAGCTTCAAAACAAAGACCAAGGGCTGAGTTTCCCTCATTCTCGTCGTCGCGCCATCCCCCCTTTTCCTCTCTCTTTCTCCCCTGTTTCAGACATGGAGCTGAGCATCAGCGCTGCTTGTCACAACTCCAGCCTAGGGGTCCTGCTTTAATCCTTCGGAGACACCCGGAGCAGGTTTGAAGTAAATAGCTTTGCACAGACGTGAAGATATCTCATACATCTCTTCGGATATTTCTTTCTTTTTGAGTATCTATCTCTCTTTCTATGATCCATCTATCACTTCATTCTTTCATCCATCCATTACTATTTCTATTTCCTCATCTCCACCTCCACTGCCACTAACGTCCTACAAATCTCTCCAGAGTGCAGATAAAAACAAACAGAAATGTAAGTTCATATTTTTCTTTCTTTTATATAACAGATAGCTGATTAGTCACCTTATTTTGCATGATTTTGTTGTTTTTAACTCTAATTCAGCAAGATTTATTTTCGTCCTTCAGAGGCAGAGTATTCCATCATATGGATACAGCATATTTTCCGTGTTTTATTTTTCAGAAAAAAACTGTGTTTGATGGACATTGGGGTCGTTCCCAACCTTTTTGTGTTACAGACTTAATGCTACAGGGAATAACTTGATGTACATGTTATTTTGTGCATGTGGATCTGTCGTATGACATCTCAGAAGTGAACTGCTGGACGTAAGAGTGAATACATTTATAAGTTGGGTAGATAATGCCACATTCTTTTCTGGAGGAGGATTTTACGGGTGTTTACTCCCTCCTGGCAGCATACGGAGGGCAGGGAGATAGAGGAAGCCTGCCCCCTGGCGCAGGTAACAAGGGATGCATTGTTGATGCAAAACTTAAAAACCAATAACAAACCCAACTGAAAATTGATGTGCTTGTTCTTGATATCATTAATGGGAAACTCCACAGCCGATGATGATAAAATATTTCTTACCAACCCCCAAAATATTTGATTGGTCTAAATTCTAGCTAATTGCTGCAGTCACTGTTGGGTTGCAATAATTACATGTAATAATTACATGAAAGTTAATCGGGAGAACCCATGGTCATACAGTTGGCCCCTGCAGACTTGGGTACATTTTTGTGTTGCGGAGTAAGAGCAAGAAGGCTCTGGAATCAGAGCAGACAGGTGCCTGGGGGCTCACTTCGAGTGTAGTTCGTGTTTTCATGTAACCGGCTCAAATCCAGTTGTGCACCGCTCACAAGCCGAAAACAGGAGAAACAAGGTGTGATGAAACAAAAGCAGCTTTATTTGAATGCTAGCAGTGGGGGAAGGGCCAGGCTTATGCCTTTCACAGACTGTGTTAGTCCATTCTCACGCTGCCGTAAGGCCATACCTGAGACTGGGTAATTTACAAAGGAAAGAGATTTCACGGACTCCCAGTTCCGCATGGCTGAGGAGGCCTTCAGGAAACTTAAAATCACAGCAGAAGGGGAAGCAAACACACGCCTTCTTCACAGAGCAGCAGAGAGAAGAGCGAGCGCCCAGTGAAAGCCTTCTATAAATCCATCAGATCTTGCGAGAGCTAACTCACTATCACAAGAACAGCATGTGGGAAACAGCCTCCATGATTCAATGATCTCCACATGGTCCTTCCCACAACATGTGGGGATTATGGAAACTATTAATAAAATTCAAGATGAGATTTCGCTGGGGACATAGCCAAATCAGATCACAGACCATCCCTACTTTTCTGGGCCAAGTGAAGGGGTCTAAGAAGGAAGAAGGTGTGAGAAAAATGTGGTGCAGGAGGGTGCAGCCCTAGCTATCTTGAGTAATCACCTGTCTGGAGGCTGATCATCCTGACTCTGCCCGCTAGTGGTGGGCTGACTTCATGATTCCCCTGGATAAGGAGGATTCAGCAGTTGGGTCTCTGCTTGGTTTGTTTCAATATTGGCCCCTGGAATTTCTAAGCCAGCTCATAATTAGGTAAGAGGGCACCCTGAACAAAAGTGGCTGGTGGAAGAGGGAGGAACAAAGGATTTCAAAGGAGGTTTCAAGTTTGAAAGCAAGAAAGGAAAGAAAACATTTTGAAATGCACTTTGAGGCTGAGCTATTCAGTTACATTAGCAACTGCTTCAACTCTTGACTGATACTGAATTTTGAGTCCACCTAAACCCCTTAAGCCCTTTGAATGGTGGCATTGGTTGGCTATGACATCCACATTTTGCCACATGAAAAATTAGATTTTTGTACTCCTTGAAGAGTATATTGTTTCACGTGTACTTTTTGTTTTACTAGATTTCTGCCATCATTCCAGCTCCTTGAGATTATTTTGGCTTTTGTTTCTGGCAGCTGTAGTGGCCTCCAAGGCTTTCAGCATCATATTAACAGCAAATTTGGGTAGTCAGAATCATCTATTTTCATTCTGATCACTGAAAAAAGAAACTTGAATGCCAAGGCCAGAGCCCTGGGGCAGATCAGGAGATATTTTCCAACACCTGGCATTATCCCATTAGTAAGCACTCTATTGGAATGGCCCTTAACATACTTTTTAGTGCTTTACCATTATTTGGGAAGAAATACATGCTCATTATAGAAAATTTAGAAGATATAGCAAAATATGAAAGAGAAGATAAAATCCTCCCTTCAGAAAAGACACGGTTAACATTTTCCTTTTTTTTTTTTTTTTAGACCCTGTCTCAAAAAAAAAAAAAAAAGCGGGGGCCCAATCTCAGCTGAATGCAACCTGTACCTCCCAGGTTTAAGTAATTCTTATACTTCAGCCTTTCGAGCAACTGGAACTACAGGCGCACAGAACCATATGTGGCTAATTTTTCGTATTTTTACTAGACGTGGGGTTTCACCATGTTGGCCGGGCTGGTCTCGAACTCCTGACCTAAAGTGATCTGCTTGCCTCGGCCTCCCAAAGTGCTGGGATTACAGGCATGAGCTACTGCGCCTGGGTGACACTGTTATCACTTTGGTGTCTACTCCATAATATGTATCAGTGCTGTCTAATACACTAGCAGCCACGTGTGGTTATTAAGCTCTTGAAAACATGGCTTGTCAAAATGGAGAAGTGCTGTAAATCCAAAATACACACCGGAGTTTGAAGATTTAGTATGAACAAATGTAAAATATCTCAAAAGTATTGTATTGATTCCATGTTGAAATAATAACAAATTCTATTATTAAAATTAACTCGAGTTGTTTCTTTTTACTTTTTAAATGTGGCTGTTAGAAAAATTAAAATTACCCATGTGGCTCATATTATTTTTCCTTTGGACGCACACTCATTCTGTGCTGTCTGTACATTAGACCATTAGACCTTCAGGGTTTGACTGTATCTCAGTGATCCTGAAGGTCCTTGATACGGATGGGAGCATCTTTGCGGTTATTTAGGTACGTGTCTGTGCCAGAGGGGGCAATGTAAAAAAAAAGTTCAAAACCCACCAAGGAAGAACCTCCCCACCATCGTAGTCTGTGTGACTCTGGTAGAGCTGAGTTCACACTTGGCTCACAAGTCATCCACGCCTGGCCAACTGGCACAGTCCACTCTCCAATCAGCACTGGGTATGTGACCAATGCGGTAATCACAGCGGGTTCTTGGGCTTCGCCAACTGCTGGAGAAGAGACACGTGTTTTCTATTGTGGTAGCCTACAGGATAAAAATCTGCATCTGCTGCCAACCTTTGCTACCCCACGCATGGAGAGTGGCTGCCTGAGAAAGAAGCCGACAGAGAGGGGAGCAGTGCAAGAGGTGAAAGGGGACAGGCCACCTTGTCTGGGCACCTGGAGGCAGCTTTGCCTGCGGCTGGAAGTCTCTGGGTTTTTCAGTTACAAGAATCAACATACTCTACTTTCTGCCATTTTTCCACCCGTCATTTCATTCCTGTCATTTGCAACGGGAAGAGTCCTGGCTAGTACACACACTGTGAGGTGTTTGTGTGAGACCGAATGTTTCAGCTGGTAAGACAGCATGGCAATGGCCCAGCATCTGTAGCTCACTGACATTGACACTCTTTATTCATTTTGCCTGTGCTGCTAACCGCTCGGAAGTAATAAAGAGGTTACTTCCTGGGAATTGTTCCCTCCCCATACACCTGACCCAAACCAACTGTTACACTGATAATACGAGTGAGGAAAAAGTAAAGTGTTTTTAACATTGTAGTATATCTTTATGCAGTTATTGAATATTATCAGCAGAGACAGAAGCTGCTGAAGATAACAGGCCGTGTCCCTCAACCAAGGCAAGGGTCCTCTTTACCATGACTTGCTTCTATTTTTACCCATATCCATATTATATCCATATCACCCATATCTAGACCTATTTGAAGCATGTGGTCAGTAAAGGATATTTATAAATTTTTAATTCCCAGTTGTAGTATGAACGTTTTTCCCATATCAAAAACATTTGAAAATGTAATTCATAATGACTGATGAAATTGAATTATGCTAACCTAGTAACGTTTCTTCTCTTTCATCCAGTACATTTTGGAAGACTATCCCTTAATATCCAGTTGAATTTTTAATTGTGCGTTTTATAGTTTCATCGCATCAAAGAGTGTTAAATGTGGCTCCTTTGATTCCTACTTTTTGGATCTTAAAGTTTAAGATGAATTTTTACAAGTGATTGATTGCGACTCGAAAATATGGATGTTATCCTACAAAATATAGAGTTTGATACGTATATTTGTATACTGGCACACACACATACAGTTCTGTTGATTCAAATAGTTATTTCAACTCCTTAAAGTCTCTTATTGAGTGACTGTATCTGTAATGCGTTGAGAGTGCTTCATTAAAAGCTCACAGTATTAAGGGCAATGCCAATGGGTAGCTTTGGGAAGGGTTTCTATTACTTTCTATGCTCTATCAGCCATGAACTTCTGAAATTCCAAGGAAACATACAACCTATATAGAAAACCTGCTTTGCTGTACACATACTGCTTCAAGATACGACCCCCAGGCTCTTCTTCCAACTAGAATGCTACTATCAAAACCCTTCTGCATGGGTAATCTGAAGCCCACTGCACTTGTGATTCTGCAAATTGTTTAAAAATCATTGGAGAAATAGCTATTGTACGCCTACTATATTTTAGGCAATGTGCAAGATTTAATTCTTCTTTATTTGCCAATAAATTTAGCTTTATATATTTTCTATTGTTTTGCATAGAGTTTCATGACTATGTCCTTTGTGGTTCATTATACCTCTCAATTTAAATGACTTTCCACCATATTACGCAGCCGTCAAAAACGATGAGTTCGTGTCCTTTGTAGGGACATGGATGAACCTGGAAACCATCATTCTCAGCAAACTGACACGAGAGCAGAAAATCAAACACCGCATGTTCTCACTCATAGGCGGGTGTTGAACAAAGAGAACACATGGACACAGGGAGGGGAGCACTACACACTGGGGTCTGTTGGGGGGAAATGGGGGAGGGACGGGGTGGTGGGAATGTGGGAAGAGATAGCATGGGGAGAAATGACAGATACAGGTGAGGGGAAGGAAGGCAGCAAACCACACTGCCATGTGTGTACCTATGCAACAATCTTGCATATTCTTCACATGTACCCCAAAACCTAAAATGCAATAAAAAATAAATAAATGAATAATGACTTTCCACCGCCCCAATTAATTGTACCAGTTATCTATATTATTGATATTATTATTAAATATAAAATATTAGTTTTTTTCCTCTGAACTCCCAATATATTCTTCATCATTCTGCTTTATGTTAGGGGACAGACCCTGTAAACATTGTGGGTAATATGTATTTGATGCTGCTGTTTTAGTGAAAAACTTCTCTGTCTTTGTAATTTAAACATTCTTACTCATACTCTGCAATTTTCCTTTCATCAGCACGGTCAGTAGGATCTGATTCCATCCAATGCCCTTGCTGTCACTATAATACCTTTGGTGATATAGGAGCCTTCTATGGAATAAGTAACCAACAAATATTTATTGGGGTCCTTACACATGCATAGCACTATTTGAGGGAAGCTAGGGAAATGAAGGAAATTCATGGATTCTCAAGGATTTACTATCTGCCAGCCTCTAACCTTGGTATCCTGGATACCAAGGTGAAGACGGGCATGCAACCTCGAGGATCTGAGGGAAGGGCGAAGACAGGAACTAAACGCCCCACAGGCTTTCTTGTCACCAGGAGAACAAAGAATGATGGGGACAGAAAGGGAAAAGGGAAGGCTTTCCTGTGGCAGGGAGCTTCTCAGCCTGCCTGTGGCCTTCCAGGGTGGGGATGGCTCCTCATCTCTGGGGTCTTGGTGGCCAGCACAGAGCTCGGCAGAAAGCAGGTCCTTGGTATTGTTATTGTATCAGGTCAGAAATGAAAGTATCACATGGTGAACCAAATGCCTCTTGCCGGGTGAGTGGGGCTTGGACCCTTTTAAGAAGAGTACAAGGGACATCCGGGTGGGACACACCCCAGTGCATCCCCAGAGAGTACACTGCTCCCCAGAGGGCACACCGCTCTGTGCCGTTCTCGGGAACCTGACTGACTGAGCCTGTGATCAAACAGGCCGACTTGACAGGCATATGAAGACAGACGATGACAGGTCAAAGGCAGTGGAATAATTTGGATTTTACAGCCTTTTATTCCTTTAGATCAGTGATTTCAAAATCAGAGAGTCATAACTTGAAAAGCGATTGAGATAGAAAATGGAAAATGTACAAGAGATGATTTGTGCCTGCAAGAGAGTGATTCATGGGCTGCTATTTAGTTTTTAATTTCTAGCAGGCTCGCCTAATCTCACTTCCTCTGCCATCGACTGAAATATTAGGTGTAATTTCATCACATTTATTCCTAGTGATATTAAATAAAATGGAGCGCGCAACAGCACATTAATATGCACTCAGAGTGTGGTCTGCAGTTTAATAAGCCTAATTTAAAAGTACTCAGGCCATGGCATTTATTTTTTAATTAAGTAAAAGAAGAACTTGGATGTATTCTCTTGAACAAATGCGCGTCCTTCTTCAAATAAACCTGTATGGTCCACTCCAGCTGTATACTATTAAAAATGTGTACCTCCTAACATGTTATACTTTAATTTCTAATTCTGTAATCAATGATATACAAAAATAAGGCTGAGACACTGTCTAGATGGGAAATCACAAGATCCCTAAATGTCAGAGCTGGAAGGGGCTGAGATGTCATTTCATTTCCTCCCAATACCCCACCCCGTTTCACAGATGAAGGGTTGGACCTGGATGTGAGAAGCAGCTGACCCAAAGTGGACAGAACCCAGCTCTGCAAGGCTCGTGCAAAACGAGAGAAGAAAAAAAGGGATCTGGAGAGCAACAGAACTCTCAGTTCAAACCAAAGCAGGAGCAAAACAGGGCTTCTAATTCCAACCCTGAAATGTTTTGCTGATGATTAGTTGTCAGAGCAACCCAAGAATTTCCCTTTGGAAATCATTGATTTCATCTGAGACCGTTGTCTTCCTTCTTTAATACTCTCAAGCATGAATTTAATATCTTTCCTCTAAAACAAATAGCCCCAGACAGGCTCAAAGGACAAGGAGATATTGCAATCCACTGAGTCCAGTAAGATCATTAATTATTTTGCTGACCGTTAAGCAGTGGTCCTCTGAGTTGATTGAAAAATTACAGGCTGCAGAACATACTCTTCAGTAGGGCCTGTGTTGGAGGAATCTGTTACCCATCCGCTGAGTGGATTGCCGGTCTCTATAGACCCTACACCCACCTGTTTCTCAGTGTCATTTCTGAGCACTGTTTGAAACTTTTGTCTTTCCATTGGCTTGTCCAGGTGCTCAGACTTCAGGGTTTGTTAATGTTTCCTGGGCTCTGGATGTTTCTCCCCGGTCTTCACTTGGGTCCTAGTTCCTGGCCTGACATTCACTTCTGACTGTCCACACAACCCCACCAGCCAAGGCTTCGGAAGAACTTTTCCTTAGAACTCTGTGAGTATCTAGAAGAGAAATTCTGACCCTCCAAGCTCTGTGCCTGCCCTCCTCCGCCCCAGCTCTGTTCCCAAATGACTATTGCAGACATATGTAGATGGCCACAGTGAACTAGCGGGTGGGGAGTTGGAGGGGGAGCATTCTTGTGAACTGGCTCTTATTTTCTGTTTTTCCACAGTACAGCTATTACAGCCACACCCCAGAATGCCTGATTACCTTAGAACAGCCTACAGAGAGTGGCGCCGACACTGAAAACTTTGCAACAAGCCCCCAATCTTAAAGAAGCTGAGGGACTTTTTAGAGATAAATAAGACGGAATCAGAGAAGAAAGATTGTCTAAGTAATCACAGGGATTCTTCCAGGAAGCACTCAGACCCAGACACACAATTCCCTTTTCTAAACCAGATGAGAGAAATGCCTTGTCTCGAAGCTTCTGTGGGACAGAATTCTGGCTGTTATTTAGTTGAGTCTCGATTGTGGGTGTCTCACAGCACTGCAATGACGCTGTTGGCTGGGGCTCTAGTCATCTCCTGACTTGATTGGGGAAGGATCTCCTTCCAAGCTCATGTGGTTGTTAAGATGATTTATTTCCTGGCTGGCTGCTGGCCACATGACACCCCCACCCAGGCCACCCCTACATGGGCCTCTCCATAGGGCAGCTCAGTACAAGCAAGCAGAAGAGTGAGAGAGAACGCTAGCCAAGAGGGACATCACAGTCATGGTCTTCTATAGCTGAATCTTGGAGGTGACATCAATCACTTTTGCTACACTCTATTTACTGGAAGCAAGTCCCCAGGTCCAGCCCACACTGGGAGCAGACCACATAGTTTGTGAACGCTAGGAGGGAGGGCCCATTGGTGGGTGTCTTAGAAACCTGTCGGCTGGAGACAGAGAATTACATCAGTGTATGTGCTTCTATTTTTAGAGGAAGATAATTTTGTTCTAAATTAGTTGTTCATGTTTGGTTTCTTGTTTGTTTGTAGACCTCTAGACTTTAAATGGAGTCCCTTTAAAAAAATATATTTATTTTTAGAGACAGGGTCTTGCTCTGCCACCCAGGTTGGAGTGCAGTGGCGAAATCACAGCTCACTGCAGCCTTGAACATCTGGGCTCAAGAGATTCTCCTGCTTCCGCCTCCCAAGTAGCTGGGGCTACAGTCACATGCCACCACTCCCAGCTAATTTTTTAGCTTTTTTTAAAAAAAATTGCATTTTCGGTTTTGGGGTACATGTGAAGAACGTGCAAGATTGTTGCATAGGTACACACATGGCAGTGTGGTTTGCTGCCTTCCTCCCCATCACCTACATCTGGCATTTCTCCCCATGCTATCTCTCCCCAACTCCCCACCCACCGCTGTCCCTCCCCTATTTCCCCCCGACAGACCTCAGTGTGTAGTGCTCCCCTCCCTGTATCCATGTGTTCTCATTGTTCAACACCCGCCTATGAGTGAGAACATGCGGTGTTTGATTTTCTGCTCTTGTGTCAGTTTGCTGAGAATGATGGTTTCCAGGTTCATCCATGTCCCTACAAAGGAAATGAACTCATCGTTTTTTATGGCTGCATAGTATTCCATGGTGTGTATGTGCCACATTTTCCCTGTCCAGTCTATCATCGATGGGCATTTGGGTTGGTTCCAAGTCTTTATTTTTTAGCTTTTTAGTAGAGATGGGGTCTTGCTATATTGCCCAGGCTGGTCTCAAACTCCCAGCCTCAAATGATCTTTCTGCCTTGTTAGGATTATTGCTGAGAGCCACCATGCTTGGTCTCTATTTTTATGAAAAATTATTGCACTTTTTTTTCTATCTATAATGCTAGATGTATCTTCAGGGACCAACATTAATCCAAAGGCTGACCTTGAGAACCACTGGACTAGAAGTTTCTTTCTGGTTTTCGAACTCTGCAGCACTTTTCCAACCAGAAACGAACTTTCAGATGCAGCAGGGCCCAGCAAAGTGCCTTCATCAGTTACAAACGCGTCTTTATCATCTAATAAAGCTGCTTAGGATTTAGTGAACAGAAAACCCATAACTGTGCTTTATTCCCCCATTCATTACACAGATGCTGCCTGATGTGCTTTTTGAAGCTGATTCACTGACTTTACATTTTCATTTCAAAAAAAAGAGGCTTTAGTCTTGTGCAAACTACATCAAAATAAAAACTCAGCTTAGCAATAGGCGCAGAAACGTGAGACTTAAACTTCAATGAAATCAAAGATTGCACTTAACACAGATATTTTCTTGGGAATTAAATGTTTACTCAAAGCACAAAATTAACATGGAAGGGCGTTATTATGTATTTATAATTGTACTTACATGCATATTTTAGTCTCTGTTTTACTTGATGAAAATACAAATAACCAGTATAAAATGTTATTTGGAAGCTACCTGGAGTACCCTGAAGAGAAAAGAGAATTTCTTTTTATGGGAGAAGAAAACAAGCAGATTTAGGATGGTTTATGCTCTACTGGAAGGGGGGAAAAAAAAAAAGATTCATGAAACATATGGTGGGAAATGTTTTATCGTGAAAAGCAGTCTTTGTTCATTGAAATCAATGATGCTACTTTAAATCATTTCTAGAATATACCATTTGCATAATTAAGCGAGTAGCATAGACATCAGATAAACACAGAGGTGAGAGATGTGTTTCAGAATTAATCAGAAGCCAAAAAGGCATGTTAGAAATTTTCATAAATGTGTGTTTCCTTGATACTCACAAAATACCTGACCAATGAATGCTGTCCAACGTATTTTTCAACATTCATTCTTATTTAAAATTACAGCTTTATTGAGCAGTAACTGACATACCACAAATTGTACATTCTGAAGTATACAATTAGATGAAGTATACACACACAAAGCCAATAGCACAATAAAAATAATATACTTTTATATCAACCCCCAACTTTTTTTGTGCCCTTTGTATTTATCCTCTTTCAATTACCCTGGTCCTTCACCCGCTCTGTCTCCAGACAGCCCCTGATCTGCTTTCTGACATCATAGATTGGTTTGCGTTTTCCAGAATTCTGTAGGAATTATTCCATACGTATTACTTTTAGTGACAAAACCTGCAATTACTTCTGTACCAACCTAATATTTCGTTGTTGTTGTCTGGCTTATTTCACCAGCAGAATTATTTTGAGATACAGCCGTGCTATTGTGTATATTAGTAACTTTGTTCCTACTTTATTGCTGAGTCTATAGTAAGAATATTTCAAAATGTATTTAAGTATTTGCCTACTGAACATTTGGGTTGTTTCCAGCTTTCGACTAGAAATAAATAGAACTACCAATAACAGTTATGTACAAATTTTTGGTGGACGTACGCTTTCATTTCTCTCTGGTAAATATTTAGCAGTGGGATAGGTGAATTGTATGGTGGGAACAGGTTTAGCTTTTTACTAAACTGTCAAACTCCATTTTCTAAAGTGTTTGCAGCATTTGACATCCCTACCAGCGATGTACAAAAGTTCGTTTCTCCATATCCCTGCCAACATTTGTGGAATAAATTTCAGAAATGTGTATTTCTTGGTATATATAGAATACCTTACCAAGTAATGTTGGCAAATACACACAGTTCCCTTTTATTTTTAATTCAGCGAGACTCAAAAGAGTCCTGTTTTAATTTGAAGAGTTTTTATTTTTATTTTTTTCCAGACCAGCACCATAGATTTAAAGAGTGTGAGTGTGGGAGACACATTAAGAATGTGGGCTTTGAAATCGGATTGCCTGTCTAAATTCAAGTTCTGTTACTAATAACTGTGTCACCTCACTTTCCTCCGCTTTAAAATACATTTATTAACAATGTCTATCTTACGGGGTCGGGAAGAAGATAATTTTTTGTTTTTGACGGAGTCTCACCCAGGCTGGAGTGGTGCAGTGTTGTGATCTCTTCTCACTGCCATTTTCGCCTCTGGGTTCAAGCAATTCTCAGCTTCCCGAGTAGCTGGGACTACAGGCACGTGCCACTAGGCCTGGCTAATTTTTTTGTGTTTTTTTTTTTTTTTTTTAGTAGAGACGGGGTTTCACTGTGTTAGCCAGGATGGTCTCGATTTCCTGACCTCGTGGTCTGCCTGCCTTGGCTTCCCAAAGTGCTAGGATTACAGGTGAGAGCCACCACGCCTGGCCTGGAGAAAAATATTTTAAGGCATGTAAACCACTGGGCACATGGCACTTAGTAAATGTTACATAGATTGCAAATGAACTATATATAGCCCTTTGAAGTCATTACAAAAAAATATAGTTCTTGAGCTCTCCTCTCAGTGATTATAAAAGAGATCATTTGTCACGTAATTTGATCTCAATTTTTGCAAATAACTGCTTGCTGTTATTTGCAATATACATTCATTGCAGAGAATTTGGAAAGAATATTCATTGCAAACAACATATATTCATTGCAGAGAATTTGGAAAGCAGGTTTTGGCAACACATCAGGCTGAGCTGACGTGGAGATATTCCTCCTATTACAATGACATAGAAATGGTGGATAAAACAGAACAAAACAACTTTGAAGAATGCATAGCTACGGCCCTGCTAATGGTGAGCCAGGAGATTCTGATCAATGGGAGAACCAAAAGAGCTGCACAAGATACTAAAATCAAAACAAAAACATCAACCCGAGGCTTCAGATTGCT
Organism: Saimiri boliviensis; assembly: GCF_048565385.1. Lineage (NCBI taxonomy): Eukaryota > Metazoa > Chordata > Mammalia > Primates > Cebidae > Saimiri > Saimiri boliviensis. Next base: position 126,090,614 of record NC_133453.1, read on the forward strand.
AAGAAGATAAAGAATTTCTGGGCCATGATCTGGGGAGGATGAAACCCTGGTCAGCACTCCTTGTTTGGGGTTGGGCCGTCAAGGACTGTGGGCTAGAAGTGAGTGCAGGCAGCAGACAGGCTCTCCCTGGGCCTGAGCTCAGCTCCAGATCATCTCAGTGCTTATACCTGTGTGAAGGGATGTTGGATTGCTATCAGTCCTAAGGAGCTGGCAGAAGCAAACAAACCCTCTCTAGAGGAAGACCCCAAATGATTTCTATAAACAATTTTACAAAGGCAACCATTGGCACCAATAAGTAATAGGCAGGCCAGGAAGGAAACACGGCAACGTGAACAAAACACTACAGAAACAATAGGCAGTGGAAACAGACTCAGAGGTATCCTTACTCATAGTATCAGAGATGGCTTTAAAATACCTATGCTTGTTATATCCAAGGAGAAAAAAAGACCAAGGTTGAGAAAATCTGCAAAGAACTTGAAGCTGTGAAATAGAAAAAAAAGCTAAATTCTACCTCTGTGGGTGGGTTTAACAGTGGACTAGACACAGTTGAAGAGAAATTTAGAGACTTAGAAGAAAGCCAGAGGAGAGGATCGAAGAGACACACCTAAGACTTTGACTGGCACATTGTGGGTAAGGCCATGCCACGTATAGTGAAGTTTGTGCCCTGAAAGTGTCGTTTGCACAGACTGTGAGAAAGTCACCCCTGGAGTTGTGTGCAGCACCATGGCCTTGGCCATTGGCGTTTGGTTAATAGCAGCAGAAAATCACTTCTGCCCTCTCTTTCATAATGTACAGATCTGCCCATTCTTCAGAACGCTAAAACTGCCTCTTTGGCTGTTTCTTCTTTTCTAAAACTGGAAGTAAGACAATGTAGAGATTATGCTGCTCTCAGATATTCTTTGTTTATCCATTTAAAAAAACTGAGGCGCAATGTGTGAGCTGGAGAAGGATTTGTTTTTGATTGAATGACATGGTGTATTTATACACACACCAAAGCCAAGGGACCTTATTGCTCGAACATCCTAAAATGTGAGTGCAAGAGGCAGCGTGTCTCCTTCCAAAGCAAAGCAAAGAGTGGTCGTCAATTAACACAGACAGAAAATCTTAATTCTTTCTACCCCTCCATTACACAGGCCGTTTTCTCACTGTATTGAATCCTGAATTATGTGAGTTTTTGTCCCCATTTCCTTATCTCTGTTTTTATGAATGTGAATAAAGAGCAGGGCAAAGTTAACAAACCCACCAACATTCTTTCATTCAACAAATAGTTCTGAGCATTTCCTACCTGGGAGCCAGGCACTGTTCCACATATCAGGAAATACACTGCGAGACAGATCAGACACGTTCCTGTCCTCATGGACCTTCCATTCATGTAAAGGAGGTGGATGACACCCAAGGAAAAGAGCCAACACAGAACATCAGGGAAGGACACTGACTGTTTTAGCGGTATCCCAAGCTGTCTCTCCCTCACTAAGAGTCCTCTCCTCACTGTGAAACTGAATAAGCTATTCTTAACGGACTCTGTGAACTCAAAAACAGGAAAAAGAAATTTCATTTCGGTTTCAGTTTGTTGATTTTACCTAGCCCCCTGTCAGATGTCTCTGGCTTTTAAAAAATATAATTATGCAGCTGATGCAGCTGACAGTGAACACAAAGCGACTTCTGTTTGAAGGAATCCGAGAAATGCTCTTCGTGGAAGTGTGAGGGACTAATATTTCAGTGGCTTCCAAGGGAGTAGAATGTGTTAAGGAAGCTACCAGGAGGGCTGGACGGATTTTGGCCAAATCACTTTGGACAGTTGGAAAACCCCAGCTCCAGTCCACCCTGAAGATGCCAGACTCTTCAACTTCAGTGCCTCTGAGAATCATAAACGTCCTCATGATCGGGAGAATGCAAGCCTGGGCTTTTGGATTCGCATGTTGAAGGCCATGTGGCCCTGTGCCGTGGGGTGGAGGGCTCTGAGAATGGAGAGCAGTGTCCATGAACTCGCTGGCCCTGGGGCCTTGACTGTGAGCCCAGGGATCCCTGTCGGGTCTGAGGAATCCTGGAAACTTTTCCATCCCAATTGTACTCCCCCTACTTTTGAAATCCCAGGACATCTTTCATCTTTCCAGATGCCTGTCATTGGCTTGCAAATATCTGGGTGTCACCACTGTGGGAGACAGAGTCCCTGTGCACAGTGGTACAAGTGGTAGCAGTGTCTTAGAATGAGCTACACCATTTGAAAACATTGTCACACATACTGGGACTTTTTTGGTTTGTAATGGAGGATGTTCAAGAGAATTTCTTTCCTGTATTGCAACATTTATTTAATGCCAAATTAGTTTGCTTCTTTGGGACTTGGAAATGATCTAATTTCTCCTGAACATACATAATGTGTAATTCTCTGAGATGTGTCTGTGAAAGTGATTTTCTTAGCAAATTTAGTGTTAGCATTCAAACAGAATTGCTCACCTTGCTTCAACCTTTTTATAGAGAAGGTGTTTATAGAATTATGCTTAGAGAATCCTTCTCCAACTTTAAGACTCTGCCATGTGTACGCCTGTCTTGTGCCTTTTTCTAAGCAACAGTTAAAAGTTAAAATGGCCTTGCTCTGAGCAGAAACTCACCGACGTGACCTTGTTAGACAGACCTCATCAGGGAAAAGGCATAAAACAGACATCCGTATCTGAGAGCCTTTTGATGCGGAAAGCTCCGATGGTCCAGACAAAAACCTTCACTGAGAAGACCCGGGGGCTGGATGTGTCAGCCTAAGGGTTTGCGCTGGTTTCTGGGCGTGAGGGCAGATTGGAGGCTGAGGATCGACTCAGAGGTCAGAGCAGTTTGTGGATGGGTAAATCTTCGGGGAGAGACACAGGTGAAGAGGAGCTCTTAGGAGGGATGAGAAATCACAGAAACAACAGGACACAGGGCCGTGCCGGGGAGGGCAGCCCAGGGCTGGCCAGAGAAGGTAGCGGGTGTGGGGGGCAGACGCTGGGCTGAGAAAGGTGCAGAACTAGAATAACGGCAGAAGCTCGGTTAATTAGAGGAGGAATTCGAAATCCGATTCTGAAGCGAGGCTTGGCTGTGGGGGGTTGTGAAGCCCTGGGAAGAGGTGGACAAGAAACAGGAGGAGAGGGAAGGTTCTGGAGCATGGGGATGGGGCCTGCCCAGTCCTCCTCCCCATCCAGGTTGGGGGCGGCTGCAGAGCTCACTGTCAGCATCAGGCGTCCGGGGTCAGTGTGAGCTTCCTCCACCTCCCACTTCCATACCTGCTGCTGTTATTTCCCTAATTCCTCAAGTGATGTATGAATTCTTTCTCATAAGAAATGAGGAGCTGACGGACAGGTCTCCCTACCTGCTCGCTCTGGCCACGCTCTCTGTTCCACATGCCCACTACTTCCTCTCCATGGACATAAGCACCCAGGCTTAAACACCTGAGTCAGTCGTCTGCCCCTATTCGGGAAAGCCTCTCAGACTCACAGGAGAATTCTTTGGTTCTCCCATTCATTCATTCCTTCAGGTGTTGCTCCCCGTTACACACTTTTGCTAATTGTCTGCTAGATGGCAGTGAGAACTTTCCCAGGGAAACCTCAGTCAGCCTCATCCCGCACTCCAAACCCTTCATGTTCCCTCTTCTGACAAGGTGTCCAGGAGGCATCAGAGCCCTGCAGCCTAGCTCTGATCGCCGAGAGGTAGCTTTGTACCCTGCGTGATGTCATCGCCGACTCAGTTCAGTGGGGTGGACCAGGGCGACAGGCACACCTGACAACAGCTGATGGGGGAGTGGGGCAAGGCGAACACGTGGGTGGGAAATCTTATGGTAATTCTTTACCAAAATGGACTTGAATCATTCTTTGCTCCCATAGAGTTTCGACCTCTCAAGGAGAGAGATGCGGCAGGGAACGGGGACAGATTGTGACAGGCTGTGGCTTTCCCCAAACCTCCCCCGGCCTCTGTCTGAAACTCTTCTCCCTAGTCCTGGTCACACAAGGTCCCCCTGAATCTCCTTCAGGTCTCCGTGCCTCTGAGTGTCCTCACAGCTGGTCCCTGGGCTGGAGGATTGTTCTTGCTCTCCCTCAGAGAGCCTGGAGTGGAGCAGAGCTGCCTGCCCCAGCTCCTGCCTGTGTCCCAATCCCACCCCAGGCCTGGGAGTCTGGAACCCCGAAGTGTCCTCTCCCTGCTCCCTCCCCACATCTTAAGATGGAGCGTGCTCTGCCCACCTCACAGGGTTGTGAGCGGCTGCATCGGTGGACCCCATGGGAAGCACCCAGGACAGTGGCTGCTACAGGACGCGGTCATGCAACGCTCACTGTTGTTAGCCCTGAAGGTCATGGCTTGCTGAGGGTGCCCAGCTGTGGTGATATCCTCGCCCTATGGATTCAGAGTCTGATAAGCCCTCATGATGTCAGACTCAATGGTCACTGGGAAGGCTTCTTTCCAAACCTGTCCCTTCCTCGTAAAGGACTGGAATGAACTTTGGGGCAAAGACCAGGTCTGCTTCATGCTTGGTCCCAGAGAGTAGGGCAGTGCCTAGCAGAGCAGGTGTCAGGGTGCATTTGTTGAATAAGCGAATGAACAGCAATCCCACACAAGACCTGCCCTTCACCGCATTGGTGCAGAAGAGGACTGTTTGATCAGATGTCTGAGTTGCAGTCCCTCAAGTGTGGACCCAGGGCCACTGCCCCCCAGCTCCCCATCCACATTCCTGAACCCTAGGAAGCATCAATGTGAAGCTCCAACGGGTGCGTTCGTGCCTTTCCTTGGGGCTGCTGAAACAATGATGGCACCACAGACTCATGACCAAGCACCGGGGCTCGGCACCCCTGTTCTCCACCTGTTTTAGCGGGTAGGAAGATGCTTGGAGGAAGCCAACTGAGCTCTGCTTGGATCAGACTCTGCTTCTGTTTTGGAGGCAATTTAGAAGAGGAAACAGCAAATTGTGGGAACCCTTTGAGGAAGACTTTAAAATGTTGGGGTGGTGGGGTGAAGACGCTGAATACATAGAGGAAAATGCGTGCTCTCTCCAGGGAAGAGAGGGGCGCGATTCGTGTGACTCCAGAGGGCAGGACAGGGACAAGTGGTTGGAATCACAATAGAACAGGGAAGATCTGGGCTTGGCCAGTAATGTAGAGAAATGTCCCAGTGGCCCCCCCTTCTCCTCGGGCTCTTCCTTCCCATGGCATCCCTCACCTTGCACTGTGTTCTCAGGAGAACTCTTCCGGTTTTCTGGATGTATCAGATTATTTCTTCCTTCTCACTATTTTGTATTTCCATATCTGGCTTGAGTATCATTCTCAGGCTGAAACTATCTCTGACCCATCCCTGATAGGGTTTCTCGCCTTGCGACGTGCGCTCTTTTGTACCGACTACAACCCTTTGCCATAGCTTTCAACACACTGCTTTGCATTTATTAATTGCGGTGGGTGCAACAATGGCCACACGTTCCTCCTCTTTCTGTATCCACACCCCTATAATGCGACTCTGCTGCTTCTTCAAGAGCAGGAGTCTTTCTCCCTCCTTGGGTTGAGGCTGGCCTTACGACTGCCTTCATCACTGGGACAGTAGTAAGCTTGATGCAAGCAGAGACTTAAAAGGAATTTATGCGTGGGGTTGCAGTGATGCTCTTCTTACCCTGAGAATCCATGGGAGCAAGCCCAGGGTAGCCCTCTGGTTGATAAGAGACCGTGTAGAGACAGCATCCAGCTGTTGCGGCTGAGTTATTTTTTGAGCAGCCAGCCATCGGTTGACCCCACCCCCCCGTCGACCTGGCGGCTGACGGCAGACACATGAGCAGCTCCATCTGGAGCTGCGGAGCCTGGCCTAAAACAGAACTCCAGAATGCCAGCCTACATGATCATAAGCTCATTAAGCAGCTGTTGTTTCAGGCCACTGCATTTCAGGGTCCTTGGTTCCGTAGCAAAAGACACCTAATATACTTGTTAACTTGGCTGTTTCCCCCACTTGACTTTCAGGACCCTCTGCTCTATCATTTCTGTAACAACATTATCTGGTATAGGTTCTGACATATAGCTATTACTTAGTAAGTCTTTGCTGACTGAATGAATAAATGAATGATATGTATATGTAGGTGTGGATCTGTGCAAACAACCACCTGTTCTAAAAACCACCGTCTTTATATATTTTAAATAAACTGAATTCAGTGTCTGATCTCAGCTTCCCAAATGAATGGGAAATATAAGCTTCTTTATCCTTAGGTTACTCCCACACAGAGTTGTGCAGTGAGTCCCAAGGTCTAAGGAAAAACCCAGGCATTGGAGAAGAATCTCAACCCAGCCTTTCTCCCATCACATGTAGAGTTTCTAGAAACATTGGTTCGTGGCATCCACTTCCTGATTGAGCACCACTGTGGCAGACCCAGGAGTCCCATGACAAGGCTGAGCTCTCCTAGGCACTTCCACTTCCCTCCAGATGCTCCAGCTACTCCAGGGCACCTCCCAGAAACAGGGCCCGCCCCTTCCTAATGTCTAGAATTCTCCCCTTCCCTTTCCCAACTTCCTATGCCCCTCTCACTCACTCAGTCACTTCGTGTAATCCTATCAGTGAGCTGAGGTTTTTACAACAGGCACCCTGAAAGCTGTGCACTTAGGCAGCTTCTGATCTGAGCCCAACTATGTCCTTGAAATGAGGTGGGACAGGAAGAAAACATAGGAAGATTTTATAGGCAATGTCATGTTCTAACAAATTATCTTTCCATGCGTGACCTAGGGGCCCTGCACAAGAATCCTCTCGGGCCTCTTACAAATTGCAAGATGATGAAAAGAGAATTGTTATTTGTGTCCTAAGATGCTGGGTAGGGTGCAAAGAGACAGCGCTACAGGAAGGATGTAATAGCAGATGGGGAGAGGAATAACTTCCCTTCAGTTCTTTGTGGCATTTTCAACAGCATACCCCACCTCCTTAAAAGTCACTGTATCACTGAGTCCCTCAGACCTCTTCAGAGAGCGTCTCTCAAATTCCCACAAGCAGTAATCGCTTTCTGCTCCACTTGCAGCTGCATACATAATTATGTTTAAAAATATACAAAAGCCAATAGGGTAGGAGGCTAACACGGTAAAATGAAACTGAAGTAAAATTTATTTTTCCTATTTACTTGGTGTAATCTTTTCAAGGTGTCTACCCAGGTTTATAGCGAAGAGAGGACTCAGAGAACCACAGCTGTAAAAAAATAGGTATCACTCCCTGGTTACATTAGTTGTGTGTTGTATTTCTTTTCCTTTTTTAAAAATTTTTTAAATTGCATTTTAGGTTTTGGGGTACGAAGAACATGCAAGATTGTTGCATAGGTACACACGTGGCAGTGTGATTTGCTGCCTTCCTCCCCTTCACCTCTATCTGGCATTTCTCCCCATACTGTCTCTCCCCCACCTCCCCACCCCACACTGTCCCTCCCCTATTTCCCCCAACAGACCCCAGTGTGTAGTGCTCCCCTCCCTGTGTCCATGTGTTCTCATTGTTCAACACCCGTCTATGAGTGAGAACATGCGGTGTTTCATTTTCTGCTCTTGTGTCAGTTTGCTGAGAACGATGGTTTCCAGGTTCATCCATATCCCTACAAAGGACATGAACTCATCGTTTTTGATGGCTGCATAATATTCCACAGTGTATATGTGCCACATTTTCCCTGTCCAGTCTATCATCGATGGACATTTGGGTTGGTTCCAGGTCTTTGCTATTGTAAACAGTGCTGCAGTGAACATTCGTGTGCACGTGTCCTTATAGTATAACGATTTATAATCCTTTGGATATATACCCAGTAATGGGATTGCTGGGTCAAATGGAATTTCTATTTGTAGGTCCTTGAGGAATCACCACACTGTCTTCCACAATGGTTGAACTAATTTACACTCCCACCAACAGTGTAAAAGTGTTCCTATTTCTCCACATCCTCTCCAGCATCTGTTGTCTCCAGATTTTTTAATGATCGCCATTCGAACAAATGGAAACCACATTGAGATACCATCTCATGCCAGTGTGTTGTATTTCTTGTATATCATCTGCCTCCTCCTCAAAAATGGAAGGTCCACAAGGACAGGAATTTGTCTGCTGTGTTTCTCAGCATATCCCTGGTGCATGGGACAGTGCCTGGCACGTAGGAAGTGCTCAGAAATATTTGTTGAGTGAGTTCATGAATGTTGGTGGGTTTGTTAAATTTATACTGCTCTGTTTATTTACATCAGTGAAAACAAAGATAAGGAACAAGAGACTATTATTCATATAACTCAGGATTAAATACAATGCAAAAAGAGTTTGTATAATAAAGTGACAGAAAAAAATAAAAATTTCTGGCTATTCACTTCACTTTTCTGTGGAGAGATACTCTACTTCTTGCATGCACATTGCAGGATGTTTGAGCCAATATACCCTGGCCTGCACTGTATGTATAAATGCACAAAACCATTCAATTAAAAAATTCCTCCAGTTCAAGCATTACTCTTCATTATATAATTTTATGTGTAGAAATTCCTAAATGATCTACAAAACAACTATGATAGCTAATAAACAAGATCAGTAATATTGCTGGATAAAAGATCAACACGCAAAAATTATTCTATATCCATATGATTGGAACTTGGAGGATTCACACTTTCTGACTTCAAAATGTACTACGAAGCTACGGTAACAAGATACAGTGGCACTGGCATAGGCTAGACATAAAGATCAATAGAATAGAATTGAGAGCTCAGAAATAAACCCGTACATTTACAGCTAATTGATTTTTGACAAGGATGCCAAAAAAATTCAATGAAGAGGAAAGATAGTCATTCAGCAAATGATGCTGCTACAGTTACATACATTCCAATGTAGTTGGACCCCTACCTCAAACAGTATTCACAAATTAGCTTAAAATAAAAATAGATCAAAGTCTTAAACGTAAGAGCTAAACATATTAAATGATTAGAATAAAATTTAGATGTACAAGTTCATGATTTTGAATTATGCAACAATTTCTTTTTTTCTTTTCTTTTTTCTTTTTTTTTGAGACGGAGTCTCACTCTGTTTCCCAGGCTGGAGTGCAATGGTGCGATCTCGGCTCACTGCAACCTCCGCCTCCTGGGTTCAAGCAATTCTCCTGCCTCAGCCTCCCCAGTAGCTGGGACTACAGGCATGGGCTACTTCAGCCGAAAAACAGGCAGCTCTGCAGGCAGCAGAGAATTTCAGAATGAGCAATGTGTCTCCTATAGTGGCCCAAAAGGAAAAAGAGAAAATAGGGAAGAGAAACAGAAAACTCCATTTCCAATAGGAAGAGAGGCATCACCTCTTGACAACACTAATTGGAACCCCCAGACTTTTCTATGGCGTTTCTTCTTCTTTCATGGTTTAAAATGGCTTCTAGGCCGGGCGCGGTGGCTCAAGCCTGTAATCCCAGCACTTTGGGAGGCCGAGGCGGGTGGGTCACGAGGTCAAGAGATCGAGACCATCCTGGTCAACATGGTGAAACCCCGTCTCTACTAAAAATACAAAAAATTAGCTGGGCATGGTGGCGCGTGCCTGTAATCCCAGCTACTCAGGAGGCTGAGGCAGGAGAATTGCCTGAACCCAGGAGGCAGAGGTTGCGGTGAGCCGAGATCGTGCCGTTGCACTCCAGCCTGGGTAACAAGAGCGAAACTCTGTCTCAAAAAAAAAAAAAAAAAAAAAAAAAAAAAAAAAAAAAAAAAGAGGCTTCTATATCTTCTTTTATAATTTTCTTCTAACCTGGGAAAAGTTAATTTTCCAACCTTGAAATGTTTGGCTTAGAGTTGAGCAGGGGGAAGGGAACCCATAAACCTGACAGGCTGGCAAAAGGGTAAAAATTTCTTACCAGTTGGGCTTTTTTCTTCCCTCTCCCTTTGCACACTGGTAAAAGGAAGGATAAGAATCATTGTTTACCTTCTGTAAAGTTTTGTTTGTTTGTTTGTTTGTTTGAGACGGAGTTTCGCTCTTGTTACCCAGGCTGGAGTGCAACGGCGCGATCTCGGCTCACTGCAACCTCCGCCTCCTGGGTTCAGGCAATTCTCCTGCCTCAGCCTCCTGAGTAGCTGGGATTACAGGCACGCGCCACCATGCCCAGCTAATTTTTTGTATTTTCAGTAGAGACGGGGTTTCACCATGTTGACCAGGATGGTCTCGATCTCTTGACCTCGTGATCCACCCGCCTCGGCCTCCCAAAGTGCTGGGATTACAGGCGTGAGCCACCACGCCTGACCCCTCTGTAAAGTTTTAATTAGTGAAAAAGGATTTGTGAGGTTGGTTTTGAGCTGTAGCCAATCTGGTGAGCTTTTTGTGTCTTTCTGTATGGTTCCATCAAAAACAACAACAACAACAACAACAACAACAACAACAACAACAACAACAACAACAGGGTACCTTAGGTAAGGATGCAGACCCAGGATGCCATAAACCTGCTGTTGAAACCAGCCCCACCAAATGCTCAGTAATAGACTTGGCTACAGGCCTCCATCTTGTTTCACGTCCTTGGGAACAGGGCCTGTAACCACATGGCAATACTCTGTTTTAGTCTCCGCCATTTTACAATGGTGGCTGTCTTCTTGTGCTAAGTCAGTTCCTGGGTGGGGGCCGCAAAATCACATAAGCCAGTTTATCAATCTGGGTGATGCAAACTGATCCATCAAGGAAGAGTTTACAAAATATTTTCAGCACTGATCTTGAGAGCTCTTTAGGAAAGGTCAGAATCTTGCAGCCTCCAGCTTTGTGACTCCTAAGCCATGGTGTTTAATCCTGCGGCTGGTTTATTGGTCTGGTTCCCCAGAGAAGTGGGAAGTATTTTAGAAAGGGGCTGTTAACCATCTTTGTTTTGGACTATACACTGAAAACCAGGATCCTCCCAAAGTTGGCTTAGCGTACATCCAGGGGGATGGGCAGGGACGGCTTGGGGTCTGGAAAGAAAACGGAGTTGATTGGGTTGGATCCGTTCCAGTGCCTCAGTCACAAGTTCGAGACGACGTTTTAGAAACTGCTTATTACCATTTTAAAAATACCTATACACTCACAGCTAAGTCGTAACCTAATTAAGGCTTGTTGGTTTCATCTGTGAGACTATATTTTGTAAAGGTCAAAAGCCAAAAATCTTAACTGCTTGGCATGGCTGAAGTTCAGAACCAGGGATTTAAAATGAATCTTTCATATGTCAATTAAAACAAATCTGTTGTCATCTATTTATCTATTTCCTTTATAACTTTCACCTCTGAAATCTGTCTGATTCTGAAATACAATTTTATTGAAAATCTCACAATTATGCTTTTGTCACTGTTCATGGATTTATTTAATTCTTTATGTATTTCTGCAATTTGCTTTAAAAAAATATCCCACCAGAATCCATATTTAATAACATGCAAAGTAAATAAGGATACTTTCAGAATGATTTAAAGCAAACAGGAAAGGATCTGACATACTTAAATCGAAAGCATAAACATTTTAAAAATGCAAAGAATTTTATCAAGCAGAAATGGTTTCTTTTCAAAGAAAAATAGGCAGGGATATTAAAATATTAAACTGATATAGTTTCCAAAATAATTCATTAAAACAAAAATCCTCATATACATGTTTAAGCATAGAACATTCTTTGAAAGCTACACGGCAAATATTCATGAGAATAATATTTTATTCATAGTTTTCCCTTTCAACTATTCTTTGAATAGCTCTTGTACACATACAACAGACCTACAAGCTCATCAATAATTAGTTTCAGTTTTTATGTATAGATTGTAATTATTGAAACAATTACGAGAGGAAATCTGAGGCACAGTTAATATTAACACCAAATGAGAAACGTAGGGTGTTGTTCCCCATATTGATATCAGGGAGAGCAAATGAGTTGTGTCTTTGTCCAACATAAAAATTACTTGATGTTGAGTAATTATAATAAATAATCTTAGTTTGGAACCTAATTTCTTCTGGCATTAAAGATTCAGAGATATTGTAAAAGAAAGAAAACGTAATAGACCTCACTAATGGTATAAGCTGGGATTTTTCTGTTTCTCTTTAAGGAACTTTCCACTATTTTCCCCTCAACTTTCTCATATTCTGACAAAAGAGATTTAAATTTGCGATATTTTAAACTTTATTTTAAGCATGCGCAATCCTGATATTAGTTTATCTGTTTAATGATAGTGTGTGCAATATTCAGTTAATCATTTTTCTATCTGCATTGTGCCCCCAAAGATTATCCAATTAAAAAAATTCTCCACGATAATAACTGAGAAGTTTACATTAGGAAAACCAGCAGTGAGGAAAAAAGTTACATATCTTATCTGAGAATAAAAATCACAGGACATAAAAGTTTATCTGTAATTGAAAAAAATCATTTGGGCCACAGATTTAAGGAAGAACATGGGAATGACTTGCAATTCATTTTATGTAAACAGAGAAGACAGCGTTTATTGGCACGATTTAATATGTAGATTAGTTCCTGCATATAGAGTTTTGAGTTGCGTCATTGGCATATCAAAGAGAGATAAATATAATTTTAGCAGATGCCCTGAAGTTTGGAAAGGTCTTCTGTGAGTGGCATGTTTGCTTATTTGCTGTTTAATAGCAAATTCAAGGTCTGCTGATGCGACACGTGATAGGAATCTTTAGATGCTTCTTCCCAGGCAGCCTACTGTAGCCCTCTGGTCTGCCTTCCTGGCTGTTTTGGGCTGTCAGCTGCACTATTCAGTTGCCCATTTAGTGGGAATCAAATCCATGTCACTGATGTGCCCCAGGTCACAATAAGCCTTCATTACTTTACTTATAGCAGAGTGTGGCTTTATTTTGAATTGGACTACTGGTTAATACTGTTCAGCTCCTGTTATACTGATGAGATCATTATCTAACCTTTTGCCTTCTGAGGCTATCAGTTACACATCAAAGAAGCCTTGCATTTCACTTGCCAGAAAAAAATCTATTTTCTTTGGGAGATCTAGAAGCCAACTTTGTCCTAGGTCTTACAATAAAATTTCCTTCTCTCTGCCCCGCCTGCAAGGCTGGCCTCACAGTATACAGCCAGCCTCGGTCTCAACCACTAAGGTCTCTGTGGCAAAGATGTGCTCAGGAGAGAAAACGTCAATTTGTACTTTTCACTCAACTTAATATTTGTGACATGCATCTACAGGCATAATTTATTCACTCTTCCTACTAAATATTTATTTTTAATAGCTATGTAACAATTTAATTTTCCATTTGCATATTTGCAAACAGATATTGCTGAGTTTTAGGTATTAAAGTGTTGCCAAGAAAGCTTGTGTACTTTTCCCCAGGGGCACTTCTGTACAGATTGCTTTAGGGCACACGCCTACTAGCGGCATTGCTGATTGCGAGTAAGGCGTAAGGCGCAATTCCAGCGTTCCTGGATGTGGCCGCATTGCTCTTGAAATGGTTCCCTTTAGGGTCTCCAAGTGGCTACAACAGGTCCAGAAGTCACATTCAAACACTACGGCAGCCAAAAGCAAAGAGAGTTTCTTCTGGTTCTTCTTCTTCTTCTTCTTTTTTTTTTTGAGACGGAGTTTCGCTCTTGTTACCCAGGCTGGAGTGCAATGGCGCGATCTCGGCTCACCGCAACCTCAGCCTCCTGGGTTCAGGCAATTCTCCTGCCTCAGCCTCCTGAGTAGCTGGGATTACAGGCATGCGCCACCATGCCCAGCTAATTTTTTGTATTTTTAGTAGACGGGGTTTCACCATGTTGACCAGGATGGTCTCGATCTCTTGACCTCGTGATCCACCCGCCTCAGCCTCCCAAAGTGCTGGGATTACAGGCTTGAGCCACCGCTGGTTCTTCTTCTTAAGAATGAGAGAACCTTTCTCAAATAGCTTCAAACAGACTTTGCTTGGATGAAGTCTTACACTCATTCTTAAGGCAGACATTGGCAAATCAAACCCCATTAGACCACCAAGTTTTCTGTTTTCTCAACATTGACACTCTTAACATTTTTGGGGCAGGTAATTCTTTGTTGAGGTGCTTTCCTGTGGATTGTAGGCTGTTAAACAGCATCCCTGGCTTCTCCATGAGGTACCAGTAGCACCTCCCTAGATATGACAACCAAAAACACTGCTAGATACTGCCATTGTCACCTTAGTGGGGGAGGGGAATAGCCTCTGGTGAAGAGCCACTGGCTTAGGCTGATTATTTGGTAAGAAATAGATGGTGGGAATTCAACCACTATGACCACGACAGACCCTGCAGTAGGGTCAGTGCAGGATGCAAATGAACCTTCTGGAACCCTGTGTTAAAATGCCTCCACACTGAACACCACTGCTTCCGCTAAAGACGTCTTCCTAGGAAGTGTTAGACCAGTAGCTGTTTCTGCTTTTAGCCTGGCAGAGGATTAATTTCAGAATCTAGTGAGTGGCAGAAGGTAGTCACAGAAATGAAACTACTTCAGTTGTGCAAAGGCAGCTGTAGGACAGCGAGCCACTCAAGTCATTACAATCCAGGCTTTTACTTCACTTTCAGGTCAAAACGCAATTGAAAGTCATGTTCTAATTTCCCTTTAGGTCCTAGACATTTTTATGTTCTTTTCTTCCAAGGTTCTTTAGAGAGCCTTGAAAATATTGCTGCATGTCAAAACAAGATGTTCCTAGATCCCCACCCCTGCTGCTCACCACCCTCCCAATTTATATATAGCATGAGCTAATTTTCAATCTTCTGTTTCAGTGACAGTGACATTCTGTTCCTAACAGGTGGCCGTTACATTCGGCTTCTCTGCAGTTAGAGAACCATAATTTTAGGGCATGTCCAGCCTTTCTAATCTATTTATTCAAAGAGGAGGAGACTTACCCCAGGAGGCTGTCAGAGCAGGTGAGTAAACTTTGGCTACGTGGGCTTCTTGTTTCCCTGGGCTCCCATAAGCTTGTAAACTCTGGGGAAGACTATTTGCTCCAGATGGCACCGAATGGGGATCCTCACGTAGATCATTCCAGCTCTTCTTTCTCTCTGAGTCCTACCTGATCATACTGAGGATTCAGAACACTCATATTCAGCATGAGCTGCAGTAGATACTTTTTTACGAGGCAAAGGACCCCCTCTTACATGCATACACAATGCTCTTTTTTCTCCCACTCCTCACAATAGCCCAAACCAAGATGTTTTTTAGCTCCTGCTGTATTCCCAGCCCGGTGCTCTTGGAATGAGATTTGATCTAGGCTCTCAAGGACCTTGCGGAGTGGAGGGAGAGACCCCTGATGACTGTGCAAGGCAAGATTCAACAAATACGAAAAGCCGGTGCTCTGGGCATCCTGAGAAAGGAGAGCTCCTTGTCTGGGGTTCCCGGAACCAATGCTGGGTGTGGTTGAAAGAGCACTGGACTTGGGACTGATGGGTTTAACTCACAACTCTCCCTCCTCCAGCTTTGTGACAATATTAGTCTGTTCTCACACTGCTATAAAGATACTACCTGAGACTGGGTAACTTACAAAGAAAAGAGGTGTAATTGACTCGGTTCTGTATGGCTTAGGAGACCTCAGGAAACACAATCACTGCGGAAGGCAAAGCAAGGCACCTTCTTCACAAGGCGACGGGAGAAACTGCCATTTTTAAACCATCAGATCTCATAAGAACTCCCTTGGTATCATGAGAACAGTATGGGGGAAACTGCCCCCGTGATCCAATCATCTTCCATCAGTCCCTCCCAAGACACGTGGGGATTATAATTTGAGATGAGATTGTGGTGGGGACAGAGAGCCAAACCATGTAAGAGATCCTGGGTGGAGTAGGAGGTGGTCATTTGACATTTTGATCCTCCTTTCTCCCACGTACAAAGCGGGGACAGTAAAACGTATTCATGAGGCTGATGTGTGGATGAAATGAAGTAATAGATGTTAAAGTTCCTGTTATAGTACTAGCTCCATTGAAATTATGAGACGGGGCCTTCTCTACCCCTGGAAAAATTCAAGAAGTAGCTTGGCAGTGTGAGTAATGCCTGTAATAATTACTAACACTTATTAAACACTTACTCATGTGCCGGGCACTACTCTTACTGGTTCATTCATGCATTCTATAAATACTTACTAAGGACCTACTGCATGTTAGAGATGCATCTAGGAGTTGAAGACAGAGCAGAGAAAAAGATACTCAGAGCCCCATCCTTAGGGCTTTTACAATCTTGTGCTAGAGACTATTTACAAATTGCTGTTTCAGGAGTAATAAGCAAGTATGAGAAAACTAAAGAAGTGAATTGCTTGAACCCAGGAGACAGAGGTTGCGGTGAGCCGAGATTGCACTATTGCACTCTAGCCTAGGTAACAAGAGCGAAACTCCGTCTCAAAAAATTAAAAAATTAAAAAATTAAAAAAAAGAAGCGTAACATTGCAGAAGGGGTCCAGTGGTTCTATTTTAAGGTAAGGTGTCCAGGGTGTCAGAGAGGTACCGGAAGTGAGATGGGTGAGGTATGCAGATATCAGGAGAATGAAGGTTGCAGAAGGTCCTCCAGCTCAGGAAGTGCAAGGTTGTGGAGACAGCAAGGTGTCCCCTGGGCTGGAGGACAGTCAGGCCAAACACGGCTGAGGCAGAGAAAGCGATGGTGGGAGAGGAGGGAGATGAGCAGAAGAGGCAGCCAGGGGCCAGATAGCTAGGACGTCTGGGCCTTGGTAAGGCCAGTGGATTCTACTGTAAATGTGGTGGGAGATCATTAGAAGATTGGAACCAGAGGCTCATGGGCTCGCTTGTAATTTGAAAGTGTCTCTCTGGCAGCAGTAAAGTGATTAAGGGTGGAGGCAGGGAGAGTGGGGAGACCCAGGGCACAATCCAGGTGAGCAGCTGCTGGCTTGGACTAGGGTTGTGATGGGAGAGGCAAGAAGAGGTCCAGATTCCTGAAGGATTGGATGTGGAGTGTGGGCAAAAGAGAGGAGGCAAAGGTTTCGGCCAGAGTAGCTGGGTGGATGACGGTGCCACCAATCAGTAAGAGGAACCATCAGGGAAGAGTAGGTTTGGGAAGTGGAGAATCAAGGTTTCTGTTCTGGCCACAATGAAGTTAAGATTCTGTTAGACATAAAGACGTTACATAGGTGATTAGAGATAAGAAATGAGTTTAGGTAATATGCGTTCACATACGAACTACTTAGTCCTCTTAACAAACCGAAGTACTTACTCCTAGTATGCTCATCTTGTCAAGGAGGAAACTGAGGCACAGGTTAAGAAAATCAAAACCCTTTGGTCCTTTCAGGGCAAGGAGACATGGTTCATGAATGGAGCAGGTGGAAGAAGATAAAGGTTGTTCCAATCAAGTCATTGGAGACACCAGTTGGATCAGAGCAGTGGCTATTTAAGATACTGATTCCAAAAAAGGAAGGGCACAGGTGGGACTCCCATGTTGGAGGTGAGGCCTAAAGGGAGGTATTAGGGTCATGAGGGTGGACCCCTCATGAACGGCTCAGCACCATCCTCACGGCAGTAAGTTTTCACTCTATTAGTTCCCATGAGAGCTGATTGTTAAAAAGAGCCTGGCACTGAATGACTGGCAAGATGGCCAAATAGGGACGGCTCTGGTCTGCAGCTCCCAGCAAGATTGACCCAGAAGGTGGGTGATTTCTACATTTCCAACTCAGGTACCCAGTTCATCTTATTGGGAGACTGGTTGGACGTGGGTGCAGTCCACGGAGGAGGAGCCAAAGCAGGGTGGGCCATAGCCGCCCCTGGGAAGTGCAAAGGGTTGGGGGATTTCTCTCCCCTAGCCAAGGGAAGCTGTGAGAGACTGTACCAGGAAGAAGCATGCCGGCCCAGATACTATGCTTTTCCCGTGGTCTTCACAACCAGCAGATCAGGAGTTTCCCATCAGTGCCTACACCACTAGGGCCCTGGGTTTCAAGCACAAAGCTGGGTGGCTGTTTGGGCACACACAAAGCTAGCAGCAGGAGTTTTTGTTGTTGTTTTTCATAGTCCAGTGGCACCTGGAGTGCCAGCAAGACAGAATCCTTCACTGCCCTGGAAGAGGAGCTGAAGCCAGGGTACCAAGTAGTCTGGCTCAGTGTGTCTCACGCCCACAGAGCACAGCAAGCTAAGATCTGCGGCTTGAAATTCTCGCTATGAGTACAGCAGTCTGAGGTCGACCTGGGAAAACCACAAACCACTGCTCAAAGCAATAAGAGAGGATACAAACAATTGGAAAAACATTCCATGCTCATGGATAGGAACAATCAATATCATGAAAATGGCCATACTGCCCAAAGTAATTTACAGATTTAATGCTATCCCCATCAAGCTACTATTGGCTTTCTTCACAGAACTGGAAAAAACTACTTTAAATTTCAGGTGAAACCAAAAAAGAGCCTGCATAGCCAAGACAATCCTAAGCAAAAAGAACAAAACTGGAGACATCATGCTACCTGACTTCAAACTATACTGCAAGGCTACAGTAACACAAACAGCATGGTACTGGTACCAAAATAAATATACAGACCAACGGAACAGAACATAGGCCTCAGAAATTATACCACACATCTACAATCATCTGACCTTTGACAAACCTGACTAAAACAAGCAATGGGTACAGGATTCCCTATTCAATAAATGGTGTTGGGAAAACTGTTTAGCCATATGCAGAAAGCTGAAACTGGATCCCTTCCTTTTACCTTACACAAAAATTAACTCAAGATGGATTAAAGACTTAAATGCAAGACCTAAACCCATAAAAACTCTAGAAAAAAACCTAGGGAATACCATTCAGGACATAAGCATAGGCAAAGACTTCATGACTGAAACACCTAAAGCAACAAAAGCAATGGCAACAAAAGCCAAAATAGACAAATGGGAACATGATTGTGTATTTAGAAAAGAGCTTCTGCACAGCAAAAGAAACTATCATCAGAATAATGGGCACCCTATAGAATGGAAGAAAATTTTTGCAATCTATTAATCTGACAAAGGGCTAATATACAGAATCTACAAAGAACTTAAACAAATTTACAGGAAAACAAACAACCCCATCAAAAAGTGGGCAAAGGATATGAACAGACATTTCTCAAAATAAGACACGTATGCAGTCAACAAACATATGAAAGAATACTCATCATCACTGGTCATTAAAGAAATGCAAATCAAAACCACATTGAGATACCACCTCATGCCAGTAAGAATAGTGATCATCAAAAAGTCAGGAAATGACAGATGCTGGAGAGGATGTAGAGAAATAGGAACACTTTTACACTGTTGGTGGGAGTGTAAATTAGTTCAACCATTGTAGAAGACAGTATGGCGATTCCTCAAGGATCTAGAACTAGAAATACCACTTGAATCAGCAATCCTATAACTGGATATATACCCAAAGAATTATAAATCATTCTATTATAAAGACACATGCACACATACGTTTATTGCAGCACTGTTCACAATAACAAAGACTTAGAAACCAACCTGAATGCCCATCAATGATAGACTGGATAACGAAAATGTGGCACATATACACCATGGAATACTGTGCAGTCATAAAAAAGGATGAGTTCGTGTCCTTTGCAGGGACATGGATGAAGCTGGAAACCATCATTCTCAGCAAACTAACACAAGAATAGAAAACCAAACACTGCATGTTCTCACTCATAAGTGGGAGTTGAACAACAAGAACACATGGACACAGGGAGGGTAACATCACACACTGGGCTCTGTTGGGGGTGGGAGGGCTAGGGGAGGGATAACATACAGGAGAAATACCTAATGTAGATGATGGGTTGATGGGTGCAGCAAACCACCATGGCATGTATATACCTAAGCAGCAAACGTACACATTCTGCACATGTATCCCCGAACGTAAAGTATATTAAAAAAGAGCCCTGCATCTCCCCACCTGCTTCCTCCCTCACCATGTGATCATACTGGGTCCCCTTCCTCTTCCGCCATGAGTGGAAGCAGCCTGAAGCCCTCACCAGAAGCAAATGCAGGTGCCGTGCTTCTTGCACAGCATGCAGAACTACAAGTCAAAGTAACCTCCTTCTTTATAAATTACCCAGCATCAAGTATTCCTTTGTAGAAACACAAGTGTTGTAAGAAACTTCCCAACTCAGCATTTTTCAGGACTTCACATCACTGTCGAGCCCACCATCCATGTTGACCACCTCTTTAATGCCTTTCTCCTCTGTGGGTTCTGGACAGGACCCATTTACTGGGATGGCAGCCAAGAGGAGAAGGGAAAAGAGCTGTGTGATGGTCTCCATGGCCAAAGCCCCCTAGAATGAGAAGCATTTTCTAAGATCTAGAGGCCCACGAGAGCACTGTCTACTTTAAGGCAAGCTGTCTCAAGAGAAGCAGGTAAGCTCATTAGTGAGGAGCTAGGTCTTTCTCAAGATCTAGGTCTTCATTTCCTGTTCGGGAAGAAATTCAAACCTGCTCAGCATTTGGATGAAAAACGCTCCCACCAGCATCTCCCAGACTCCTGAGCAGGTCTGTGGCACTAAACTCACAGGAGCAAATAGTAGAAGAAATACGTCTTCCCTCCTGCCCAAGCTCTGAAACCACCTTTTGTGTTTCCTATAAATGTATTCACTCTTTTCACTGGACAACCATGGAAACCAGTAGCAAAGGCATTTTTATTAAGCTCTAACTAAAAAAGCTTAATCACATTCCGGCAGCTTTTCTCTATGACACAGAAGCATAAACTTCGTTCTCTCTTTTGCCCTTCAGGTTTGGGTCTTTACAGACGAACACAGCAGTTTAAAAAGAGAAAGTGTAAGCCTCCTGATGCATTGGTTAACTCCACTTCCATTCCTTGTGCAAACTCCTCAGCGTTTTCTGACAGCAACCATCTTCTATGGATCGATATCTCCCTGTGGATCTGAAAACAATTAGAGAGAGGACCTGTGAAATGCCATTACCGAATGAAACATGGAAAGAGTACATTCTGGTTTTGTTTATTTTTTTTTACCGTGCCAACCTCTCTCACATGTTGGAAGGATGTGTGCCCAAGAAGGGGGGCTGAGCAGCGGAGGAAAAGCGGGGGAAGCCATCAAGATTGTGGAGGAATCAGAGCAGAGCAACGGCTGTACAAAGCAGCAGCCTGCAAGCTGAGGCCAGGAAAGTCCAGCCCAGGCCAGACCAAGCAGTAAAACCTGAAGGAAGGACTCTCTGTAGGGCAGTGGGGCAGTGGAGAGATGTGATGGCACAGAGCAGAATGGCAAAGTATCCGAGCCAGGCATTGCAATCAATCTGTAAGAGATGGACAAAGGAAGAAGGGGCTACCCAGGAGAACAGGGCTAGTAGAAAGAATATAAGAAATCTAGCAGGCTGGGGGCAAGCAGTGGTGTGCTAGACTCTATTTCTATTCATGCTGGCTCATGAGAGCCCTTTTGTTACATTTTCAGGATTTTGTCAGCCACTTGACATCAGGTTGGTTGCTGGAAATTGGCTACATTGTATTCATACTGCATAGGACAGAAACTGTTAAATGCTACAAATCTGGGTGCCTACCCACTTCTTGAAGCTCTCAATGGCCAGTTGTTAAAATTTACCAGCACACCACTGGCTGCCAAGCTCCTAGGCTCCAGTGGCTTGAAATTCCAATGATCTAAGAGTTCCAACTTGAGAGGTGACCTGGGCAGCCCAGCCCCCTCCCTTCTCTCCTTCTTGTGCTCTGAAGGAGCTGCACCCAAGAGCATCAAGGAGGAAATGGCCATTTGCCACTCACAGTCCCTGCATGGGGACTCCCTGTTAAAGAGAAGTAGTGATCACAGCTTAGACTAGTGGTTCTAAAAGTGCGGTCAACATCAGCATCAACATCACCTGGGAACTTGTTAGAAATGCAGATTCTCGGGCTCCTCTCCAGGCTTGCTGAATCAGAAACTCTTGGAGTAAGGCCCAGAAATCTGTTTTAACAAGACCCTCTAGGCAATACTGATGCTTGCCTGACTTTGAGACTCGTCAGGCTAGGTTGTGGTAATGATGGTTGAGTCTAATTGGTGAATTGAGACACACATTTAAAAATGTGTCACTGTGTCAAAGCAAAGAGGACTGGAAAGGTGGTAGGAGGTGGAGGGCAAGATGGCAGAGCAAAGGTTCAGGATAAAGTCTTGAATTACGCAAAGGATTGGCAGGATATGTGCTCTCAGGTTGGGAAGGAGCTGATTAAGGTCTGTGCTGGATAAAAACAAACACACAGATCAATGGAATAGAACAGAGAATCCAGAAACAAATTTATACATCTACAGTGAACTCATTTCCAGCAAAAGAACCAAGAACGTACATTGGGGAAAGGACAGTCTCTTCAGTAAATGGTGCTGGGAAAACTGCATATCCATGTGCAGAAGAACTAAACCAAGCCCCTATCTCTCACTGTATATAAAAATCGAATCAAAATCGTTTACAGATTTAAATCTAAGATCTCAAACTGTGAAACTACTGTAAGAAAACGTTGTGGAAACTCTCCAGGACGTTGGACTGGGCAAAGATTTCTTGAGTAATACCCCATAAACACAGGCACCCAAGCAAAAATAGACAAATGGGACCACAGCAAGTTAAAAAGCTTCTGCACAGCAAATTAAAAAAAAGGTGAGGAGACAACCCACAGAATGGAAGAAAGTATTTGCAAACTACCCACCTGGGTATCAATAACCAGAACATATAGGGAGTTCAAAAAACTCTATAGGAAAAAAAATCTAATAATCTAATTTTAAAATGAGCAGAAGCTCTGAACAGACATTTTTCAAAAGAAGTCATACAAATGGTAAGTATGTATACAGAAATGTACTCAGCGCCACCGATCCTCAGAGAAATGCAAACCCAAACTATAATGAGATATCATCTCACCCCAGCTAAAACGGCTTTTATCCAAAAGACAGGCAACAGTAAATGCTGTTGAGGATGTGGAGAAAAGGGAACTGTCATACACTGTGGAAATGTAAATTAATACAACCATTATGGAACACAGTTTTAAGGTTCCTCCAAAAATTGAAGATACAGCTACCATATGATTCAGCAATCCCACTGCAGGGTGTAAGCCCAAAGGAAAAGAAATCAGTAAATTGAAGAGATAGCTGCACTTTTATGTTTATTGCAGCAGTATTCACAATAGCCAAAATTTGTAAGCAACGTAAGTGTCCATCAATAGACTCACGGATAAAGAAAATGTGGTACATATATACCGTGGAGTACTATTTGGCCATAAAGAAGAATGATATTCCATCATTTGCAACAACATGGGTGGAACTGGAAATCATCATGTTAAGTGAAATAAACCAGGCACAGAAAGACAAACTTCACATGTTCTCACTTACGGGTGGGAGCCCAAAATGGAAACAATTGGGCTGGGTGCGGTGGCTCATGCCTGTAATCCTAGGACTTTGGGAGGCTGAGGTGGGTGGATCACTTGAGGTCAGGAGTTCAAAACCAACCTGGCTAACATGGAGAAATCTCATCTCTACTAAAAATACAGAAAAAAAAAAAAAAAAAGCTTGGCATGGTGGTGGGCGCCTGTAATCCCACGCACTCGAGAAGCTGAGGCAGGAGAATCATTGAAACCCAGGAGGTGAAGGTTGCAGTGAGCTGAGATCATGCCACTGCACTGCAGCCTGGGTAACAGAGTGAGACTCTGTCAAATAAATAAATAAATAAATAAATAAATAGAACAATTGGACCCATGGAGATAGAGAGTAGAACAATGGTTACTAGAGGCTGGGAGGGTGGAGCAGGGGTTGGGGGAAAGTGGGGATGGTTAATGGGTCCAAAATAGTTAGAATGAATAAGACCTAGTATTTGCTAGCACACAGGGTGACAACAATGATTTATTGTACATTTTAAAATAACTAAAGGAGTACAATTGGATTATTTGTAACACAAAGAATAAATACTTGAGGTGGGGATACCCCATTTACCCTGATGTGATTATTGCACATTGTATGTCTGTATCAAAATATTTCATGTACCTACCCCCTAAACATATATACTTCATATGTACCTATAAAAATAAAAAAATTAAAAAAAGACTTGTGCCAGACCTTAGTGATTCCTATGTATTACTCAACACGGTGTACCACGGTGAAGTCTGCAACATCCATCCATCCATCCGTCTACTTACCGACTCCTTCATTCATTGAACAATTATCCTGAGGGACCATCATTTTTCAAGGATTCTGTGCTTTGCAAAAACAGGAGTGAATAAGTCACTTTTCCTACTCATAAATAGCTCACGTTTCTAGAGGAGAAACAGTTGGGCAATATGTAATTACAGTGCCCTAGCTACTTGCCCCTAGCTAGGAAGGCTTTCATTTAAATTATATCATTTCCTTTTTATAAATAACCCTGCCAGCTATAATTTACTCCATTATTTAGAGAAGGAAGCAAAAGCTCAGGGAGGTGAAGTGACGTTTCTAAGGACACATAGTCTTTAAATATCAGAGCCAGGCTTGAATTCAGGTTTTCCAAAGCTAATTCCAGCCCCGTGTTCTCTGTATAACTGAGGCCTAAAGAGCTGAACATGTCCAGCTTTGCCCAGTGTTTTCCCCATGGTTTGTACCATAGATTTAAACAGATATCACACGAGACCAGGCTGAGCCTTTCCTTTTTGTCTACGTACCTCCTGGAGGAACAGTCCTGCCGTGTCTCATTGAAGCAGGAATTCTTTGAAAAATGCAAAGAAGAAATGATAATTTGTTTTCAAAATTAAATTCAAGGTGATAAATTCCTCTCCTGGGACTCAATTCCACGAGCTTGTGGCCTGGCATTCTTTCCGTGGACTTGACTTGTATGTAAAGACAGGAACACCTCCTACCTGTGTTTCTCTGTGGTGAGCATGATTTCTGAAGAAACTCTTGACAACTCAGTGGCACGCTTGAACAGTAGAATCATATACTTATGCAGATTTATGAGAGAATTTTTGTTCTGTTAAAATTTCTGTTCTGAGGCAGTGTAATGGGAACACATGCCAGATGGACTCAAGATGGTTTTATTTGATATCTATTAATATTACTGCTGCAACCCACAGGAAAGGCACTGGGTAGAGTTGGCTGACCCCGACGTGAGAAGCATGAGGCTTGTCATTACCTACTTTAGCAGAGTGATGTGCAAACTATGCCTGACACCAACTCACCCCAGTCTTGGTTAAGAGTTTACATTAATCGTCTATTTATAATAAAAAGCACTAGCTGTGACACTGAGATCCTTTAGGAAAATAGCAACCCGAAGAGTTTATGCAAAATAATATCCTTGTTTGCTCATTGGCCTAAAATGTGTCAAGGACAAAACTTTGGAACTAGGACGCATGTGAAACTCAGCCCAAACCTTTTACCAGCTGGGTGACCTTGGGCAGACTTGGATTTTCCTAAATGCAAGAGAGCAATAATAAAATCTACTTTTCCAGGTAATCAGGAGTGTTAGCACTAGTGTTCCTAAATGACATAAAGTTCCAGGAGAAGGGTGGACGCTCAATAAGGGGTTACTCTTGTTTTCAAGACTTTCCCCCAAGAAGTTACCTAGTGAGCGTAAAATTTCCTCCAGTGAATAATATGGCTGATGCATCAATCACAATGGATAGATGCTGTTCAGAGTCAACCTTTTTTTTCTTGTTTTGGAACCTGTCGTAAACTATACTGACAAACTTAAAAATTCAACTAAGATTTGGCCTAGAAAAAGGTAGAAAGCTTGTGTTATGCCCCATTCAAACAAAAGTGCCAATATGGTATTTTTCTCATTTACATGATGGTTTCTTTTTCTGCATCAGCGATAGTGAGGACTTTTAAATTATCAATAATTGTTCAATAACTATTGCCAAGCTGTTGCTAATTTTCTTTGGCGAACACTAGCAAAATATTTGCCAGGATGACAGTACTTGAGAATTCTCCAAGTCCAAGAACACAGAATAATGGGAAACTAGGCCTTTCCTTCCTAATTTCCAGAGCTGTTTCTAGAACAGCACTTTCTTCTATACCAGGCTCTCCAAGGACACCAGTTTGGGCAAAATCAGGCACATTATTGCAAACCTGAGTGTGAAGACTTGCTCACTTGGCATTTGCAGGAAAGAAAAATGAACTTCCACTTGCCATAAGCATTTAAGTGCTTTGCTAGATGCTGTGGTTGCAGAGGGGACTCCTGCCTCCAAGGACTCTCAGGGGACTGAGGTCTGCAGGCACGCATTGAATCCCACAGTGCAGAAAGTACTCCAACAAGTTACGAGCTTGTGTGATGCAGGAAGAAAGAACGGTTCTTGTAATGGTACAAAGATAGAGGAGGCCACCTATCTGACATAACTCAAATCTGATTTCATTATGAAAGTCATTTATTTCACAACGAAATGTCAAAACTTCTGTGGAGCGTGTACTTGCCTCAAAAAACTCTTTGGTTGTAAGTCAAGGGGAGCAATGCAAGCGGCTTAAGGACTAAAAGTCAGAATGGACTCAAGAATGCTTTGTGAAGCCTTGAGGTTTAAGTGACAGGACCTCTCAAGGGAGGTAGCCGCAGCCAGAAAGCCCTCAGCTATCCAAGCAGTCCTCACGCCTCACCTCTGTTTCTCTGTGTGCCTGTTTCATTCTTGTTTCTCTCCTACGTGTCCCACTCTGCCTTTCCAGATGAAGCCCAGGAAACAGTTGCCCCATGGCATCTAAGTATGTCTTCTCTAAATCCAATCAGCTAAGGGCTCTGTGTCCGGGCCTTGTGGGACTGAGAGGCAGCTACAGCCCACCCAGCTGGTGGAGGAGGTTCTCAGGGAAAGTGAGTCATCCTTCATCATGTAAAGCACTGGGCTGGGACTGTTCCTAAGGTAAATAACCCAAGTTGCACACATAGCTATGGAAATGGCAGGTCAGAGGGAGAAGGTTTGGCTTTAGGTTGGGAAGAGAGGAATGTTTGTAGAAGAAATGAAAATCAGCTGAGCATTGAAAGAAACTTTCAACCAGCATAGTGAAGCAGCATCATCGTCTGGAGTAAATACCTGAGATTCGTAGTCTCATGGCCGAGAAAAACTAAGATGCAAACACAGAAAGGGTAAGGTTCAGAGTAAAAGTTTAACAGGCAAAAGAAAGAGAAGAGCTTTCTTGCTACAGAGAGGGGTCCCAGAGAAAATGGTTGCCGCTTTTGCAATGAATTGCAGAAGGTTTTACAGATGAGTTTGAGGGGCAGTGTCTGATTTACACAGAGCATGAAAGATTAGTTGGTCCAGGTGTGCTATTTGCATAGTGCATGTTAAAGCTGGCTGCCCCACCATAGTTTTTTTATTATGCAGATGAGTTCTCTGCCTGGCTGATGTCATGTTGCCTGGTTCTCTACTGTACATGTGGTGGCAAAGAAAATGGAAGATGGAGCTTCCATGTTGAACATACCTGGCCCTCAGGTAGCCCTCTTCTATTGGCACAGCTGCCAGCCTTCACATGTGCAAGCTTCCAGCTCGCTTATCTATGTCTGCAGCTAGATTTTTTTCAGGTTACTCTTTGTTAGAAAAGAAGTGATTTAAGGGCTGCTTTTTATGAAAAAGGAAATTCTGCTGAGGACTCTGTTGCCTTTACTATCTGCCTAAATAATTTCTTTCTACCTCCTATATCAACAGGGATGGGGAAAAAAACCCCAGACCTACAGAATGAAGAGAAGTCTAAGAAATAATTAGACAGTTACCACTGAGACCAAAAACAACAAAGAATTATGTGCCAGGAATTAACGGACACAAGCCGTTCAGAACAAAGGCTGGAGTGAGTTTGTCCTGAAGTTTCCCTGTGGGAAGTACATAAGGAAAGCTGTGGGCCTTCCAAGGCACTGGCTGCATGGAGCTACTGGGTCTCCATCTTCCAGGTGCATCTTTGATTAACCACTCACATCCTAACCCCATAATGGTATCTCATTCTCATTCCAGCTAGTTAATATCTACTGAGCAGTTAACCACGTGCCAGGAACGTGCTACCTATATTACCTCAAATGATTTCCGTACTAGTGCAATGAAATAGATGCCATTATTTCTATCTTACAGATGAGGAAATTGAGGTTTAGGTGAAGCAAATCTCTTAGGGACGCATAGCAAGTAAACCACAGGTGCAACTTTGTGCAACACCAAGACCTGTTTCTGCAATTAGTATAGTGTCTACTCTCCACACATTCTGTCTTTTATTTGTCAACCAGATTGTCACAAAACTAGCACCTGGTACATCTAATTTTCCGCCTTCCCTAAGAAAATAACTTATAATTCCAGACCACCTTCACTGGTTGGGAGGAAGGAGCTGCGGGTGATGTATTCATGCAAATTCCTGGAAAAAGTCTCATATAAAATAAAGGACAGCCCAACCCTCAAAAAACCTCCATCAGGTTTTGCATGTCGTTTGCCTACTTTATGTCTTCTGGATTCTGAGCTCTTGAAAAATGCTATAGCTGCCTGTTTTCATTTGCAAAACTTCTCACCATAGCATTATAGCTTTGGTATGTGCTTTTGAAAGCAAAAGAGCATCTATATTTAGCACAGAAGGTCAAAAAGAAGTCTCTAAGTAGAAAAATATGTGTGCTTAAACTTTTGTCTCATTTAAATATGAAGATAAATTTAAGCACTCTTTGGTGTCAAGAATTCCAACCTCATAAATTAGAAGCAACCACAGTAAACACATCTAGCAGTATTTAAGCTATCCTTTGCTTTCCCCTAATTATAAAGCATCGGGCTGAAAACATTCGCGTTGATTTACCCAATTTCCTATTGTCAAGTTCTATGTCGACACTTGATGTGATTATGTTAATGCGCTAATTAAGTTTAGTGTCCTTTACCGTTGGTTCTGCTCCCAGCAAAATAAGAAAATGCAAAGATAAGTATGTTTTCCTTGACTGTGGTCTGGAATAAATAGGGCAGATGCCCTGTGAGAGCAGGAAATATTATCTTTTGCGTAGAGTTGCCTTAGATACAATTTAATTTGAACAATTGAATGTATTTATGAGGTGCAAGAAGCAAATAAAAAAGAGCATTCAAGCTGTGTAGTGTGCCTCGCTTTCACCATTAGAGCTGAAACGACAGTAGGTGCCCTCATATGTGAGGCACAGTGTTTTGTGGGGACACTGCAGGGAGCAGAAGTCAAGAATATGCTGCTGGTATATTTCACCCAAGGCCACCTTTAACTCAAATTTATATCTTGTTCTATTTTTTCCCTAATTCAATTTATGCAGACATTTTCATTATTTTGCACATTGATATTCCTTCTGATTTTCATTTTTAAATTTAGAAAAAGGCCTGGGGCCCAGGTCTTGTCTGTGATAATACGTATTCTTAAAAGGGACAAAAAGAGTCCGTTGTTTCCCTTTGCAAATTAAACTATGACATGATACTTTGTTAATACTTAAATTTTTAATTTCATGTTATTGAAAGAGCTCTTTTCAATTTATTTAGTTGTAGATTTTTATCATATAACACTCACGCATATATTAGTTAAGCTTTTCCTAAAACTGGATCATAGTCAGTCTTCTGAATCACTTACAACTAAGAGTCGATGTCCATGTTTTTCTTCACGCGTTCATCCTCCGGACTTGATGTTGAAGCATTTCTCAGATGTGTCCCAGTGCTGCCTCCAGGACATTCTGCAAGTCTCGATGCTGAACTTTCTTGATCTTACTAGAAGGGTCATCCAAAGGTTTTCAGTCTAAGCTGTGCATGCAGAGAATAACAATTATGCCAATATGACAATGACTGTGAAACACCACCGACTGTAAGCCCCCTCCTGATTTCAGAGAGAACCCTAGAACCCATAAAATACTGTAAATCCATAGCAGCACTTTCCTCCTTGAGTTGTAGTGAGAAATATCCCGGAATAGTGCCTAGTACTTAGTAAGCATTTGGTAAATGATAGCTGTCAGTAACGCTACTCTAACTTGTTGGGATGGCTCTGTATATGTAAATTATTGAATAATTAGGGTAATAATTTATACCCATAAATTATACCCAGGCTTTAGTTATACAAGTATTTTAGGACTGTGTGCCTGTTTGGTCTCAAACAATGGGGAAAAGATCTCCTATTCAGTAAATGGTGCTGGGAAAACTGGCTAGCCATATGCAGAAAACGGAAACTGGACCCCTTCCTTATACTTTATACAAAAATTAACTCAAGATGGAATAAAGACTTGACTATAAAACCCCAAACCATAAAAACCCTAGAAGAAGCCTTGAGACAGTGACTCACACCTGTAATCCCAGCACTTTGGGAGGCTGAGGTGGGTGGATCACCTGAGGTCAGGAGTTTGAGACCAGCCTGACCAACATGGAGAAACGCCATCTCTACTAAAAATACAAAAAGAGCCCGGCATGGTGGTGCTTGCCTGTAGTCCCAGCTACTCGAGAGGCTGAATCAGGAAATCACTTGAACCCAGGGAGCAGAGGTTAGCAGTGATTTGAGATTGTACCATTGTACGCCAGCCTGGACAATAAGAACAAAACTCCATCTCAGAAAACAAAGACAAAAACAAAAACAAAAAAACCCTATAAGAAAACCTAGGCAACACCATTTAGGACATAGGCATGGGTAAACACTTTGTGACAAAAATGCCAAAAGCAATTGCAACAAAAGCAGAAATTGACAAATGGGATCTAATTAAACTAAAGAGCACAGCAAAAGAAACTGTCATCAGAGTGAACAGGCAACCTACAGAATGGGAGGAAATTTTTGCAATTTACCCATCTGACAAAGGTCTAATGTCCAGAATTTACAAGGAACTTAAACATATTTAAAAGAAAAAAAATCAACAACCCCATCAAAATTGGGTAAAGGAGGCCGGGCGCAGGGACTCACACCTGTAATCCCAGTCCTTTGGGAGGCCAAGGTGGGCAGATGACCTGAGGTCAGGAATTCAAGACCAGCCTGGCCAACATTGTGATATCACATCTCTACTAAAAATAAAAACAAAAAATTGCTGGGTGTGGTGGTGGGCCTGTAATCTTAGCTACTTGGGAGGCTGAGGCAGGAGAATCGCTTGAACACGGGAGGTTTCAGTGAGCCAAGATTGTGAGATTCACTAATTATCAGAGAAATGCAAATGAAAATCACGATGAGACAATCTCACGCCAGTCAGAATGTTGATTATTAAAAAATCAGGAAACAATGCATAGTGGTGAGGCCGTGGAGAAATAGGAACACTTTTACACTGTTGGTAGGAATGTAAATTAGTTCAACCATTGTGGAAGACAGTATGGCGATTCTTTAAGGATCTAGAACCAGAAATACCATTTGATCCAGCAATTCCATTAATGGGTATATACCCAGAGGAATATAAATCATTCTACTATAAAGACACATGCACACGTATGTTTATTGCAGCACTATTTATAATAGCAAAGATATGGAAACGACCTAAATACTCATCAGTGACAGACTGGAGAAAGAAAATGTGGTACATATACACCATGGAATACTATGCAGCCATAAAAAGGAATGAGATCATTTCCTTTGCAGGGACATGGATGAAGCTGGAAGCCATCATCTTCAGCAAACTAACACAGAAACAGAAAACCACATGGACACATATGTTTATTGCAGCACTATTCACAACAGCAAAGACATGGAACCAACCTAAATACCCATCAAAGATAGACTGGATAAAGAAAATGTGGTATATATACACCATGGAATACCATGCAGCCATAAAAAGGAATGAGATCATGTCCTTTGCAGGGACATGGATGAAGCTGGAAGCCATCATCTTCAGCAAACTAACACAGGAACAGAAAACCAAACCTGCATATTCTTACTCATAAGTGGGAGCTGAACACTGAGAACATGTGGACACGGGGAAGGGGACAACACACACCAGGGCCCGTCAGGAAGTAGGGGGTGAGTGGAAGGAACTTAGAGGGCAGGTCACTACGTGCAGCAAACTACCGTGTCACGCGTATACCTATGTAGCAAACCTGTATATTCTGCACATGTATCCCACTTTTTTTTTTTAGATAAAGCAAAAAAAAGCTAATCTGAAAAGTCTACAGACTGTATGGTTCTAGAATATATGACATCCCATAAAAGGCAAAACTACTGGGATAGTAAAAAATTAGTGGTTTCCAGGGATTGGTAGGGAAGGAGGGATGAATAGGTAGAGCAGGGAGAATTTTTAGGGTAGTGAAACTATTCCCTATGATACTATAAAACTGGATACACTTTGTTATACATTTGTCCAGCCCCATGGAATGTACATCACAAGTGTAAACCCTGATGTAAATTATGGACTCTGGATAAAAATGATGTGTCAATGTCGGTTTACCGACCATAACAAATGTATCACTCTGATGGGATATGTCGATATCTGCGGAGGCTGTGTGTGTGGAGGGGTAGGGGGCATGTGGGAACTCGGTACTTCGCACTCAATTTTACTGTGAACCTAAAACTGCTCTAAAATAATACTTTTTTAAAGTAGAAACATTTCATTTTTTTTTTCAAATGACTTATATTTAATCATCGGAAGCAAACTAAATGGAAACCTTACAATAGAGAAGAATTACATGCCAGTGGCTTTTGGAAAACTGAGCTGGGACAGAAAGGGACTGGGGGGCTGTGCCCCCCAACCTGATCCCTTCTGAACAAAGACGTCCACAGTGTTCCTGGCACTCTGGCTCAGGAAAAGGGGAGACTCTGCTGGTTCTGTGCATTGAAGTAGCCTTGCCCAGCACTCACTCCTGGCCAGCATCAGGAGCCCTGCCTTGCCGGCTCTGGTCATCGCCTTTCGTTTTGTGGCCTGAGACGATGTCATCAATTTGCAGTAGCAGAACTTCCGTCTCCACTGCTGTCTCATAAGTCTGCAGCTTCACAGCCAATGGCTCCCATATGCCCAGTTCCTTCGTGTCCACCAAAGTACCCGTCTCACCATTTACACCCCAGGTCTCACAGTTCTCCTGGGTGTGCTTGGCCCTAAGGGAGGTAAGTAGACCGATGGTGCTGGCCCCACAGTTCTGGATCAGGGTACGAGGGATGACATCTAGGACCTGTGCAACAGCCCTGTATGGCCAACGTTCCACACCAGTCATGGCCTTGGATTTTTCTGTTAAGGCATGGGCCACAGCCATCTCAGAGGCCCCACCCCCTGGCACCAGCTGAGGGTCCAAGAGAACACTGCGACACACTTGCATGGCATCCTGGAGATTGCATTCTACTTCCGCAAGAATCTCTTTGCTAGCCCCCCGGAGAAGAATGGTGCAGGCCTTGGGGTCTTTGCACTCAGTGATGAATGCAAAGTATTCATCTCCAATTTTCTTGATTTCCAACAGGCCTGCTCCCGTTCCAACATCATCTTCTCTCAGTTCCTCTGAGACATAAAGTCTTGACAACTAAATGTAACATGTGATCCTGGGTTGGACCCCAAACTAGAATTCTTTCTTTCCATAGAGGACAATTTTGGGATAATTGGGGGAAAATGAGTAAGGTTTATAGCTTAGATAATTATATCAATGATAATTTTTTGATTTGATAATTATAATGTGGTATGTAAGAGAGAGTCCTTTTTCTCAGTAAATACATGAAGAATTGAGCAGAAGGGACTCTAGTGTTTCCAGTTATTCTCAAATGGCTCAGAAACAATAATATTGATAATAAACATATGTATACATGTATATGTACACACACACACATAGAGGGAGAGAGAGAGGAGAAACGATAAAGAAAATGTGGCAAAATGTTAACAGCTGGGGTGAAAGGCTTATGATAGTTCTTTCTACTATTTTTGCAACTCTATTGTAAGCCTGACATTATTTCAAAATAAAAAATATAAATAATTGGAAAGACAAATCACTTCAAAGGAAATAAAAAGTGCATGAAGAGTTTTCAACTCATTCTGAACCAGTGATAGCATTCCAAATTCCCTTCGCAATGTTTTTGTTATTCACATGCACACTCATAGAACTGTGGTCTTAAGTTTTCTCCTTTCTTCCTGCCTTCTTTTAAACTCAGCTTCATTTCACGTAAACAATCTCTTCATTGACAGAGTGCAAAGACGTGCTGCTTTCAAGGGACGTTCATTTCAGGATCCCACCAGTTGGCTGGGCCTTGGTGGTTTAGCTGTCTTCCTATTGTTACGAATTAGTATTTTTGTTATTTATTGATTCCTAGTATGTTTATTTTATTCAACAAAAAATAGTGTCAGTGCTAGTACTTTTATTAATTGTAAAAATCTACTCCCTTCACCTACCCCACCCCACCCCCTTGTTCTCACATCCTGTAGCATCATAAGGTGCATTCAATCACCTACCAGGGAAAGCACAATGATGAGTTCTCGGAGTGGTCAGCCTGCTGGCTCCCACATCTTTAGTAGATGCAGAGACCCGATTCTGAATCTGGACCATGTTTTTGACTAGCTGTATGACCTTAGGCAAGTTATTGAGTCTCTCTACGCCTCTGTTTCTGTGTATTTGTTTACTTAAATCTTTATCAAAAGTTTGAATTTATATCTTGCTCTATATGTGAATATTGAATATCTGCTCATTATCTTTTTGTTTGTTTCTTTTATTTACACAGAGCCTCCTCAATCTCATTCCAATTTACTTCATTAAGTTAGCAAGAGAAGTTACATTTCAGGTTTCTGTGTTAAAATGGGATAACATTATCAGTGGGGAGAGCTCTAGTTTGCACAAGGTAATACTTTGAGATTGACTGAGCAAGAATTTTGGAGTCAGATTTGTCTGTGTTCACATATTTAGCTATGACATTTATCAGCTGTGTGACTTTAGGCAAATCACTTTAACTCTCTAAGTATCAGTCACCAGATCTATAGAATGAAAATAATATTAACTGCATTAAAGAATTACTTTAAAGAATTAAATGAAATCTATATAAAACAATTTTGCAATATTTTAGACACTTTCTAGATACATAGTTTGTATATATATATGTGTATATATGTGTGCACACATATATAGATGTTTACCTAAATGTTCACAAAAAAATAAATATGATATGGTTGTTTACAGATGAAAATTGGAAATCAGTGAGACAAAGATGTTCTCTAGGGAGGTCAGGGGCTGCTCAGTATTGTCCTGGGGCATGACTACACCCCTTGGTCTGGAACCTTGTTTTTTCTTTTTAGCTCAAGCAAAGCCCATCAGTTCCTGCGGGACAGACTGAACTGATGATATATCCATTCATTTTTAATAGGAAGCAGAAATGACAAAGATGCTAGAGTGAACCTGTGGGCTGATCCGCTCACTACCTTTTACAGAAAAGTCTCCTTAGGAAGGCAGATTGTCCTCTGAAGGTTGCTGGGGCAGGGTGGGTTCTGTGTGTGCGTGCACGTGTGGAGTATGAGCTGGAAGTGGAGAGACGGGAGATTAGAAAGAAGGCCTTGCGGCCGATATCACTGAGTCACACACAACAGCCTGATGTTCCCCCATCAAGGAGAAGACTGGTGGCATGGCAGGGAATCACTTGGGTCCTGGACACATCTTGTTCCTTGACGAAGTTCCTCATAGACTATTCTTTGCTATTGACAAAGAAGTTCTTGGGTATCATTACATTTTATTATGCTTTTCTCCAAAATGTTACTTGTAACAAGCCTTTATTCTTTTCCCCCCGGCCCGCCCCCCGAATACATATTCATCTTTAGCAGGTCTTGTTAGATTTGCTAGCCTTTTTTTTTTTTTTTTTTTTTTTTTTTTTTTTTTTTTTTGCATTTGATCCAAAAAAGATCTTCCTTTAAGTTAACGTCGGCTGTAAACAGTTATATCTAATTTGCCCTTATTTCCAGTATCTTGCCTTCAATTTCCTGCTATATCTAATTTGCCCTTATTTCCAGTATCTTGCCTTTGATTTCCTGTTGCTATGGTCAGAATTTCAGAAACAGCTTCAGAAACCAACATGCCAACTCAGCCAACAAATTCCTCCTCTTTCTGAGCCCTGTGAATAGGGTGACTGGGGAAACTCCTAGTTAGGAATAGACATTGGCCCAGAAAACAAGAAAGAAGTCAGAGTGTCAAAGACACGTTATGTGCACAGCCTCCGAGATGTGTCACAGTCGGCAAGAGTGCTGAGGCCCTGCGGTTGGCTCTCCCTTTGACCAAATTCTGGTGCTTTATGTAAACAACTTAAGCACCAGGAACAAAAGCAGAATGCTCTTCACAATGAAAATTGGGAATGTCAGGGATTTTCCCATTCAAGTATCATATAAACATGAATATGATTTGATATACAAACATGCTGTTTAAGTTACAATTTTAGAGACTCGGCTGATGAAACAGTGACGGGGTGAGGATCTGTGTTTTTCCCTAAGCATTTTCTTTTCCTCAATGTTGTAGTGTGTTGGAGTTTAACAACAGTAATGTAGGAATGAGAAGGCCCCAGCCCTGTCTTTGCCATTATCCCACATTATACCAGTGATTTTCCTTTGTAGCCAGGGGTTTTACTTTTAATAATGTATAAAATCGAGAAACGCAGACCTAGAGAAATGTACCATTATCCATTTCTCAGTATGGCCTTGTTGAGACCACATGGGCCGGAGGAGAAACCCCCATCTTGGCAGGTCAGGAAGGTATGGGTGTCTCACTTTCAATTATCTAGGAGAACTGGTAATCTTAGGCCAGGAATTGAGGTGGGCTCTGGATTGGCTAAGGAAGGAACTTCTCCCTCATTCAGGTGGCTAGAAGGAATTCGAGCTCTGGCTTTAAGGCCAGTGAGGGCTAGAGTGTGTGGGTGGTGAGGGATGCACCCGGAGGCAGGCCAGCCAAATGGTACCAACACAACTCTTTGGTTTGGGTTGGCTTGGTTGTCAGTTGATAGCAAGTTGGTTTTCAGTTCAAGTAGTAGATGAATTAGCAACACAGGGAAATGGTGAGTTTCTGGAGAAGTAGGCAGTTACTGCAGCAAGAGCTAGAACTCCTTCTGGGTTCTGCCCCCACATGCAGGTGGTAAGGAAGGGCAGGAATGGCCTTTGGAAAGAGAGGAGGGCAGAGGCCTGCACTGAGGCTAACTCTGGATGCCAGCCATGGTGTTGGCAGCAGTGCCAGAAGAAAAGAAATTGACCAGGGTCACCGGAAGAGATGGGTGCTGATCGGGACGGAAGTCTGGACTGCAGGTAGCAGGGAAGTGGACGACGGTGTGACAAGAGGCAACCAAGACAGGTTTGTGTGAGATTTGGCTTCCTCGAGGACCCCCCCACCCCTGACCTCTGCCCAGAAAGGCCTGGGGTGGGAAACATTGTGAAAACTAGAGTTCTCCCTAGCAGGGATGGTGGGCATTTGTGTTCTACTCTGAGACATTAAGAATGGCGTGACTGTGACTGCTTCTCCTTCTCCGCAATCCACATCTTCCCTCCAACCCACGACTCTTCCACTTCGCTCAAGATGCAAAAGCAGCACCTCTCTCTTCCACTCCAACCCTTAATTCCCTAACATGTACAATACATAGGGAGAATGAGGAAGTTTCTTAAGTTTACCTCTAAACTGTGTACTAGAAAGTTCCCTGCTAAAATTCTATGACTCTGTGTTTAAAATAGCCAGACGTTCAAAGCACCGAAATCTAATTCCTCAATGAGTTAGACTGAATGTTCTCAAAATAAATTTTCTTAAACGAAAACATGCTTCATTTCCTCCTAACCGTGTGACCCACAGGAAGGGAAGTCATTGTTACCTGTTCTTTGTTTGTGGTAATTTGCATGCTAATGATTGTGCAGTCCCAGACCAGTCGGTTGGATAATGAACTTGGTTGAGCCCTGTTGGATCAGAGTAACCAGTGTGGACGTCAACAGAATGCTGAGCATCACTTGGAAAGAGAGATTAATCATTAACCAACCCCATTAATTCACTTGGCATTTTTAAGCAAAGATTACTTCTCTGTATATAACATAAGAGAAGATCAGATGCACATTTTCAGCATTACCTGCTAAAACGTCCAGATAATCGTATTATGCTGAAAAAGATTGTTCTCATTTGTGCAGGTGGCTTCCAAAATGAATTAATACAACAGGAAGGTGGTTGGCTATTAAAATCTGAATAATTTCATGTAAATGGTCCTTCATCACTAATAAGACCAAATAAAAAATATCCAGACAAGTGAAATAGTGGTGTTAAAATGATTTGAAAGTCAGAAGGTGCTGGGCACAGATGAGAATTTGTTATAACTACAACTGGTAAATGGAGTTATTGAAATCTTTCCCATGGGCTGGGAAAACATGAAGCCTTATACTGAATAGGGCACTAACTGATGAGTAGAATATCTTTTCCCTATTTCCCTCTTTTCGCCAAGAGCAATGAATGTAGCTTTTAATACGAATCAAAAGCAATGCAGGAAATCAAAAATAAAAACCCAGAGAAGAAGGGTTAAAAATTGAGAGATGCTGGGTTCCCTAACACTGGGAACATGCTAGCCTTTGCAAGAGGACACAACATTTAGCTCTATGTATGCTGCCATGGAAGAGACCAAGGAAGAAATATACTGCTTATGTGATCACTGATGTCTGGTAAGAAGTTCAACTCTATAAATATGCGAAAACTTCGTATGGCTCAGGCTGTGAGCTGGGTACCAGAGGGGGGAAAACAAAAAAAAAGATGAAGGTAGTAGCTCACAGACTAATGAAATAAATAAGCATGCTATTTTGAAAACCGATTCTTGTGCAGTGAGAAATGCGCTAGAATTCAGAGGAAAGGAGGGACTTGGCAGTCCGTCCTGGAAGAAGTCATGGGCACACCGCCTGGACGAGAGAAAGCAATCCACACGCGGT
This sequence comes from Saimiri boliviensis, assembly GCF_048565385.1. Lineage (NCBI taxonomy): Eukaryota > Metazoa > Chordata > Mammalia > Primates > Cebidae > Saimiri > Saimiri boliviensis. The sequence continues at coordinate 126,129,138 of NC_133453.1, forward strand.
TCCCGATGAATGAGAGGATCACTGCGGAGAGGAGCATTGTGGGCAAAGGAAACAGGTGGTGCATGTGGGAAATGACTGTGTGGCTGGATCTCACTGGAGCATAACTGGGGGGAATGGGGAGCAAGTATGGAGGTAAAAAGGGACGGGAAGGTAGAATCACAGACATAGGGGTCCCTTCCAGAGCCTCCGCCCTTGGACTGATTTATGAATGTTTCTTTTAGTGCTTGCTAAATTTGTTTCTGAATTTATCTTCTTTCATTTCCCCCCAGCTATCATTTTTTCCCCCCACTCTGCGGCAGACATCTGTGGAAATGTTCTCCCAGCCTGTCCACAGCCCACCCTCTAGAGCGCTGTTTCTCTGCAGCTCCAGCCTCTGGGTCCCATCAAGGGAGGCTTCCTTCCCACACATTCTTGTCTCCTCTCCCCATCTGGGATAGCATGGTGCCCAGGGCGAGGTTGGTCTGGGAGCAGGCATGTGACTTGAACCAGAGCTCCCCCCAAACTTTCCCTGAGGTGCCATTCCTTCGAGAGAGGGAGACCCTTTCTGATCATGGGAGCCCAAGTTTCCATTCTACCTGTCAGGAGTGATGTTCTTCACCACGTGGGGGAAGGTGTGTGCAGCGGGAAAGACACATGAAGGGAAGGAGAGGGAAATACACACAGGGAGTCCATGTGAGGTCCAGATGCCTGGCTCCAAGTTTCCTGAAGTCTAACTGTATCCCTGCCCTACTGACTTTTGGTTGTTAACCCTTTTTTTTTTTGTTGTTACCTGGGCAATCTTAGCATCTCACCAAAAATATGGCTACATAAGCTAATTTGAGTTGGGTGTTTTCAGGTGCAAAATATTCAACGACCCTGAGATTCCTGAGCTAAATGCTAATTTCACTTATTCTTATTCGTTTCTATTTAATAATCAGGTATTTGCAGCTGTGAATTTTTCTCTGCAGATAGCTTTTGATACAGACAGTCATCATTATACTGTTTTCCAAATTGTCAGTTACTTTTTCATTTTAATTCAATTTGTCCCATCTCACTTTGGGGATGAGAAGGCTGAACTTACCTCACCTCTCTGATAATACTGTCAACAAATACCCTATACCAACCACATGCCAGATGATGTTCTAAGTGTTTTACAAATATTAACTCATTTAATTCTCATAAAACCCCTATGAGATCAGTACTATTCATATCAGTAGGTCATGGATGAGGAAATGGAGGCACAGGGAGTCTCACTCACACTGAGCAGTAAGTAGAGTTGCTGAGATTTGAACAGGGGTCTGTCTGGCTTCCAATTCCGTGCTCGGAGAGCAGTTTAGAGTCTAAGCTGCAAAGTTGCTGCGGCTTGGTGCGGTCGAAAAGGTCAGTCCAGATGCTGCTAGCCCCTGAGACAGCCAGAGAACACAGCAAAAGCACCAGCAAAAGCACGTGCTGTTCTTCAACACAGAAAGAAGCTCAGGCCTTGGGACACAGGGCTCTGTTCGTAAAAGAACGACTCCCAAGAGACAAGACACAGCCAGCCATCAAGACTATGCCTGCAGCATTGTGGCCCAATTGTAGTCTCCAAATCCACTCAGTCGCCCCATGCCTTCCTCCCGGGGCTGGCATACTCGGGGTCGTGGGGAGAGGGGAGGTGGAGCAGGGTCCTCCAACAGGCCGAGAGTAAACAAACCTCAAATCAACTCAGCATATTTTACATTTGTCCTTTGTTATTGATGATCTCATCGACCAGTAACTAGAAGAGCTTGGTTAAAGTCTCTGCTGATAGGGTGATTTGTGTCAGCTTCTCCTTAAATTCCTGGTAGTTTTTGTTGTGTACATTTTAGCACTATGGTACTTGGTCTTGATTCCTAAGAGTTCATGGATGTTAAGTTCTCACCATAGATATGTTTCCATCTGTTGTATTTCTTACTTTAGATTGTCTTTTTTTATCTGTGTGAAAGATTTAGAAATGTAGTCATTGTAAGGGTTATTGCCGAGTTTAAAATGAGGAAACTGAGGCCAGTATGAGAAAATTAAATGCCCATTTATTCAGCTCCTGGGGGAGGTTCTCTGGTCCTGGGAAAGGGGGCCAGAGAAGGCGCACTGACTTCCTGGGGTGGGGGGTTATGGCTAGGAGGACCGAGCAACAGCTGGGTGCTCTGACTGGATCCAGGTGAGCAGGATTGCGACGGGGCGGGCTGCTATTGATTGTTGGGTTGTTGGTGGGTTTTCCGGCATGAGAGCCGGCCAAGGTTGCATTAGCCGGAGCCTTCCAGGGGAGCCATGTGGCAGAGCTAGGTGCCGAGTGCAGAGCCTGGTGCTGTGGGGGTGGGTGCAGAGTCAGGTGCTGAGTGCTGAGGTGGGTGTGTCCGGCCTCCCGGCGAGGTAGCCGGCCTTACACTCATCTCATACTCATTTGAACCAAATCAACTCCAACCTTGAGAGCTCACGGTATTTCTTTGTTTTACCCCATCTCTTAGAAAACTTAGCATCACCCAGGTGAGCACACTGTCATTTCAGGTCCTTTCCCATTCACGCTCAGCTCCCCTTCAGGGTGGTGTCTACGTGGTCATGGAGGGAGTGGCGGGAGAGACGGGAGCCTTAGAGTCTTGCCCACCTCCATTCTGAGGGGCTGGGATGGTCACTTGGCCGGTGACCATTAAGGTGTCTTTAGGAGGCCTCTCACTGAGAGCTGATATCTGTGGCCTCGGTTTGGGGCCTTTGTTTATTTAATGCTGCCTACTATAGCCTCTTAGTCCTCACCCAGATATCTGTTAGTTTAGACCCTCAGTGCCTCCATGTCCCCTCACCTGTGGGACATCTAGCACGCCTCACAGAGCCTTGAGAGCCAGGAGCACCATATCACGGGCCCAGGTTTGCAGCCACACCCCTCAGTCCCTGCAGAACCACCCTGTGTGTTATCTTCCCCAAGACTCCCACATGGGCGGTGGCCAGAAACGCCTCTGCTTTTGGCTGTTCCATCAGCTGGCTTGATATACCTTCCACAGAAATCACAGCACCTGGGTCTGATTCACTGTTTCTCCTTCCACCCTCCTTCCTTCCTTCTCCCCACTCTCCATAAATGGCAAGCACAATGAGCTTCCCCTTCCTACCTCTGTGGGACAGGGACTCGCCCTACTTTTCTTCTTCCCTCCGCAATGCTATCGTAATATGTTTTAAGGTCTCTAAAGTGTAGACAGCACGCACATTACTTCATTCAATGTCATCTTCACCAAAACTCAAGATAGTAGGTAACACCATCCCCACTTCCCGGGAGGAGAAAGTGAGGCTTAGAGAAGTTTCATGAAGTGACGGAGCAAAAACCTATACCATGCTTTCTGCTTCAAAGGCTGGTGTTTATGCCTTTTTGTCTAAAACTAAGATCTCATCCACTTTTGATCTGTTGTAAGTCCATGATTCCTGGTGGAAAGGAGAAGGCACGGGTGGTGCCTGGACAGACAGCCTGTGGGCAGTTGTGACCTGTACAGAGATAAAGATAAGGAGGTGGCAGTGGGGATAACAGGGACCCATGAGCCTTTCTCTCCAGAAAAGAGAGAAGTTAGAAAGAATGGAGGAGGAAGGGAGGGTTAAGAGGACACATGCAGAATGGAGAGAGAGCCTGTGGTTATTTCTCCTCTCCTGCAGAAGGCTGTGCTTTCATTTCTGGCCTCTTGCTATCTTAAAGTGAAGTCAAAAGAAGATAAAATTGCCTTGGATCAGTACATATTATACAATGGAGATCCTTTGTGTCTAGTGTTAGGACTTAAAGGGATGTGAAGCAGAACTCAGGTGGCTGCTTTCTCCCGCCAACTTAAAAAAAAAGAAGCAAGCAAGAAAGGCCGTGGACCCTGGTACGCATCAGCACGGTGGCTGGTCGACTCTCTGGTCATTTCTGGGAGCGCTGTGCCCACAATCGGGTGCTGTGGGCCCAGTGGGTCTGCATTAATCTTTCCAAAAATGCAAATTTCAGCTTCAAATTCAACAGCCTCCTTTGGAATTTCAAAGAGTTCTAGGTTGTTTAAAGGTTGAGTGGAATTCCTGAGCCGGTGTTAACTGGTCACAGTCTACTAACTCATAATTAACACCAGACCACTGTTTTATGTAAATGCCACTCAGTATGCAACAATGACTAACCACTCCATTTCAGTCTGTTTACCTAAGTGGGGGGTGTTTTCATCCACAATCAGTGTGTCTGAGCATTTAACCTATTTAATACTGAGAGACAAGAGAGAGGTGAGTCATCCATTTCTCTGTCTGTTCTCTGACACCCTAACCACTCCCCATCCCCAGCCACCAAATCCCATCCCCAGCCACCAAATCCCAGTTCTAAATCTTGTCTGGCCATTTAGCTGCATGACCTTGGCTACCCTGAGTCTCCGTGTCCTTATCTGCAAATTCTAGGGACAGAATTGGATGATGTCAAAGGTCCTTTGTACCTCCGAAATCCAGTGACTGGGGGAGAGGATAAAACGTTTCCTTTGCTAAAATCTAAACGTGTTTATTACACACCAAAACTCACAGCATGGCAGACTCCAGACTATGGGAAGTATCTAGTTGTCCACATGTCACTTGTCTTTTATGGCAACAACCAGTGCAAGAAATAGGAAGCTTGTGCAAGATCCAGTATTAAAGATATTAGCTGAGTGACATTTAGAAAATTGGGCAGAACACAACAGCAGGGTAAGAAGGTAAAACTTGTCAAAAATCTGTATGTTTAAATGTGTGTGTGCGTAAGAGTTGTGTTCACTCACATTTTATTTTCATGGAGAATATTAGAAATGTATTTGGAGACAAAATGAGCCATAGATCCTGGCTGAAATGCTAAACCTGGCTGAAATGCTAAACATAAACACCAAGGAGAGGAACCTGCTTGCTTCTAAGGGGTGTGGAAAGTTGGAGAATAAAAGAGCCTCGTGGGATAGGAGGCAGTGATGCCAAGTGCTACTTATGTAGATGAGCCACCAGAGACTGAATGGCCTGTAGGGAGAAGGATCCAGAAGGGACTCTGGGCAGCAGAAATATCCGAGCTGGAGTTTTACTTGTTTGATGTAGAGTGAGGAGAGGCTCCTCTTGTACTTTCCTTAAGAAATCTTCAGTCCAGTATATGTTATGCATTAATTAAGTCGGTATTTGAGTGTATTGCCTTTCCGAGTATGTAGAAGAGAGGCTGGATTCTCATTTGGCTTGATGTTGGAATCAGGAACAGTCAGCTTCGATATGGGGCATGGGGGCGGGCCATAGCTGATATCCTGGTTTCTCCTATCTGGGTCTGGCCTATCTTGTGGCTGGGTGCACATCTGCTTTATTTTTCACTTGAAATGTCTTCTTTTTCCACCTGTCCTGCTCTTTTCTTCAAAGCCTAATTTGGGTTTCCCCAGATGCTCCCCCTCCTGTCTGCCTTCATTCATTCAGTAGTGACCACAGGCTGGAGATGCCCATTTCAGGGCTTCTGATGGAAGCCCCAAGGCAGCTGGGTGCTGCTTGAGCACAGATACTTTGTTTCATTCCTTCCCACCCTACCCCCAGACTAGAAGCCCTTGGAGAACAGAGCTCCTGACATCTTTCTTTCCATGGTATACCAACACCTGGCTTTGTGTCTGGCACACAGCAGACATTCAACATTTGTGGAATTGATAAAACTATAGATTGGTAGTGACAAATACTCCCCGAAGAGAATGCTTTTTTTTTTTTTTTTTTTTGAGACAGAGTCTTGTTCCGTCGCCAGGCGCCAGGCTGGAGTGCAGTGGCGCGATCTCGGCTCACTGCAACCTCCGCCTCCTGGTTTCAAGCAATTCTCCTGCCTCAGCCTCCCGAGTAGCCGGGACTACAGGTGGGTGCCACCACGCCCAGCTAATTTTCGCATTTTTAAAATTACACTTTACTTTTTGGGGTACATGTGAAGAACATGCAAGATTGTTTTATAGGTACACACATGGCAGTGTGATTTGCTGCCTTCCTCCCCATCACCTATAGCTGGCATTTCTCCCCATGCTATCTCTCCCCAACTCCCACCCCCGCTGTCCCTCCCCTATTTCCCCCAGACAGACCCCAATTTGTTTTGTATTTTTTTTTTTTAAGTAGAGACGGGGTTTCACCATGTTGGCCAGGATGGTCTCGATCTCTTGACCTTGTGTTCCACCCGCCTCGGCCTCCCAAAGTGGAGAATGCTTATTTGAACATATACCCCAAACATTGTTTCTCTATCCTCCAGAAAATGCTTTTTTGGAAGGATTTAAGATAGTCTGATGGTTCTGCAAACATGCCTGCGTTTAGGGGCCATCATGCCCTTCTCAGCGTTCACCTGGGATGTATTTATTCTTCCATTTAACCTTTACAGAGGACCACGATGGTGGCGTGTCCTTCCTAGGGGCCATTACCTCTCACAGGGATCCTCGTGTCTGGTAGAAAACAACCGCTCCAAGTTCTCTGCATCCTAACTTCACCAGGACACGCAGATAAACCTACATTTAAAAAAAAAAAAAATCTTTTTAAATTCTCAACTTGGCGGTGTAAATAAGGCTCTTGCAACGCCCTCAGGTCATAACGAAGGGCAGTCATCATGGCAAGAAGGACGGGAGAGCTGGGCGCCTTACTCAAAGCCAAGGCTGTCGCCATCTCCGGGGCCCGGCGGCCGTGCCTGGGCGTATGCGCCGTGCACTCCGAAGCTGTGTGGCCTTGGAGGTGCCCGTGGCCTTCGGAGTCCCCGGGGCCCGGCGCCCTCCGCTGCGCACCGGGCCGCGTCCCAGGCCTGGGAGCCGAGCCGCGCGGCTCTGGCATGCTAAGTGGGCAGCTCTGGGGCGCCTTTGTTCCTCGCGGCCGTCTCCCAGGGCCCGCTTCCCTCGGAATCTCAATGGGCTTCTCCCCCACCCGCCCCGCGCCGGCCCCCTGGCCTGGGCACGGCGCCCCCGGGTGATGCGCGCCGGGACACCTGGAGCGTGGGCGCGCGGGGGCGGCCCGGGCCCGGCGAGCGCGGGAGGGGCGCGTGCGGTCCGTGCGCGGGCCCGAGGGGGCGCCCCGGCCTCTGCCCCGCCAGTCGGCGGCGCCCAACCTGGGGGTCCCGCCGCCCGCAGCCCGAAGTCTCGCGGTGCTACCGCTCCGGCCGGGCGCCCCCCGCCGCGCGACAAAGGCTGAGGTGGGAGGAGGAGGCCGGGCCGGGAGGCGGGGCGGGCGGCCGCGGCTGCGGGGAGCGCGGAGGGAGCGCCGCCCGCCCGCGCCGTCCTTTGTGTGGCGGCGGCGGCGCCTGGGCCTGCCCGGGTCCCCGGGGCTGCGCGCCGGCTCCGCCCGCCCCTCCCGCGCCCCCGGCGGCGCGCGCCGAGCCTCTCCGAGCAAGATGGCAACCCCGGCGGCGGTCAACCCTCCGGGTGAGTAGCGGCCTGGGCCCCGCCGCCCGCCGCCGCCCGCAGGCCCTGCCCGGGGCCGGAGCGGACCGGGGGCGCGGAGCCGCGGCCCGGCGCGGTGGGTGGTGGAGCGGCTGTCAGCGCGCGGCGGCCGCAGCATCAGCACCGGCACCGGAGCGGCGTCTGCATCCCGACCCTGCCCATTCGCTCCCGGGCGGGCGCCGGTCCGGCCCCGCGGGCGGCCGCACGCTGGCCTCGCACGCTCGGGAACCCCCAGGGCCGGCCCGGGAGCCCCCGAAGTTCTGAAAATAACCACCTTTGCCGTCCCCGTCCCACGCATTTTTCTCTTCCGGTCCCGGCTTTTGTGGCATCGCGGCGTCAGCCAGTCCTGGCTGGTGGAGGGCTCCGCGCTGACGGAGGGAAAAGTTTGGAGCCGGGATTCAACAGGGTCCAACTCCCGGGACTCTGCCCCGCCCGCCCCACGCCCAAGCGCTGGTCCTTTGCGTCCCTTGCGACCGGCTGCTGTGTGTCCTAACCCTCTAGGGGCACAAAACGCCCAGCCTGTGGTCACCAGCCTGGAACAGCCCCGGTCCTGCCCAAGTGACATCCTCTGCCTTCTGGGCTGACCTTTCCGCAGGGTGCAGCCTGTGACAACTGAGCTCATTCCGAAAGATTTCAAAAATGGAAGAGTTGTGATGGAGTGGCAGCCTTGACCTGTTTTGGTATTGTAGCAGGGAAGTTGTGTTTTCCTTGGGAAAGTTCTCTACCTGATGTGCAGGGTGTGGGAGAAGGGAAAGGTGGACATCTAAGCTGGTACAAACTTCTGGGTGTTGTGCAGAGACGTAGGCATGGCAGGTTGCTAGTCCCGGTGGAGGATGCAGGGAGAGTCACAGAGGGCGGCCCCCAGGAAATTCCCAGCAGAGGGAGGTCATGTGTTGGAGATGGGGAGAGTGGGGGGAGAAACATCAATGCCTCGCAAAGGAAAGTATCTGTCATCATAGAGTTAGGAATGAAAGATCCTTTTAGGTGGCCAGGGACGGCTTTTGGAGATTGGATGTTTCACCTGAACCTTGAAGACGGGATGGTTTGAAGGTACAGACAGAGGGGCATTGCAGGCATAAATGACAGTGGACTTGTTCTAAGCATGTGCAGAGGTCGGTGAGGGGTTGGTGCACTGAGATTATAAGAGGCAGCAGTGGGATTTAACATTGAGTTGTTTGGATGTGACCAGGCTTTAAAGGACAGACTGAGGAGTGTGAACTTTCTCCACATTAGGGGAGAGTTCTCTGCATACTTCCTAAAAACCATGCAATAAAATACTAGAAAGTAGAAAAAAAGAGAGAGAGAGAGAGAGAGTCCTCAATGGTATTGAACAAGGAAATTGCATGATCCCTTTTTCTGGAAGGTTGATTTGTAAGCCATGTCAAGGAAACATAGAAAGGAGGGAACAAGACTTGGGGCAGGGAGGCCAGCATGAAATGAGGCGGGTCCTGGGGAGGCCAGATTTGGTGGCTGTGGCCGGACCAGAGGGGAAGGAATGCACACGGGCAGGTGGAGGAGTTTCAGGTTTGGCACTGATCAGATCTGGAGTAACAGTCAAGGAGGAGGCCGAGGCCAGGCAAAGGGAGGTGTCCGTGGAGAGGCCAAGGTGAAGAGCCTGTGTAATTCCAAGGAAGGCAGTTTCACCAGCAGAAATAGGGACTCCTGGAAGAACAGACAAGGAGGTCTCTGTCCAGAACACTGAGGAGGAACATGGCTGGTCTGAAAACACATCTGTGCCATTTTGCCGTGACTGAAGCTGCCATTTCAACCCATTCAACTAATTCAAAATCAATAGAAAGTGGTAGATTTAAGTGCTATGAAATTAGAGAAAGCTCAAGAAGTTAAATGAAGATCTTTTAGTTCAACATAGGTTTACATTCGGAACAGGAGTAAAATCCCTGACGATTTACATAATTTCCATGCCAGGACATGATTGTTTAAAACTGTTTTGTCGGTTACGTTTCTTCATGAGCTATGTGGACTAAAGATGGAGTCGCTGCCCCTGGCCCCATGGTGTGGAGCACAGGGTGCCTTGGACGGCGGGAGACTCAAATGGTGCCAGCGCGGGGGATTGTTTGCGTTGTTAGTCAACACCTGGCCAGCTGGGCAGATGCTTTTCTCTGTTGACAGAGGCACCAGGGATCTTGAGCGTGGTGGTAACTTCTCAAGTGAAACTTCCTTGCGGTGATCACCTTTGCTATTACCCACTATCATTTTTTTTTTACTGGTCTCCTGAGGATGATTCATGGGGAGGTGTTATTCTTGCTGCATGTGAATCTCGATCTTCTTCTTCTGGAGAAAGGGTTTGATCTCTTAAAGGGAGATGGCTCAGGGTTTCAGCCAAAGAGAGAGATTTCAGATTCTGTGGGCAATTAACAGCAAAAAGAGCCAGGGCACCCAAGCTTGTCACCCACAGCCTACCTCACATGGGCAAGAGCCTTGTGATACGTCTTTGAAATTCCTTTCTCTGCCTCCCTCCTCCCCACGGATATGGTTGCTTTGCAAAGAATAAGAGATTGGTAAACAGAGCAAATGGTCTCGAAAGCACCAGCGTTTATTTCTGCTGCTAGTTTGTGTCCAGGGTACAAAGGCCACAGCCAGTCACCTCCTCATCCTCTCCCACCTGTTCCTTTTTTCCCAGCTGACCACTTCACAACAGCAGAACCGTTTGTAATGACACTCCTCTGCGATGTGTAGTGGGGATTCTCTAGGGCCTCGTTGGTGACAGGTGATGTTGGGGTCTTCACCGACATCTGTTGATATAATCCAGGTCCAAATTTTGAGTCTGCTCCTTCAAGGTCCCCTGTTTGGGTTTTAGGTTAGGATTCTACCAGTTACTCTGGGAGGGCAGAAAGAAGGATTGGGCTCCCGAATATTCTCCTCATGACTTCTGCTTTGACAGTCCTGATTGTATTTCTCATCTCCTGTGGTCCTGGGTATCCCCTACTTCTGGGTCATTTCCAGTTTCCTTACGTTGGTCGCTGAAACTGTCGTATTGGCTGATTTCCTGTATTCTCTCTGGCCAGAAATGACATAAATCCTTTAGAGAGTGGTGTCATAGAATATTCCAGTGTGTGTGTATGTGTGTGTGTGTGTGTGTGTGTGTGTGTATTATTTGTTTTGCTACCTTTTTGAATGGCATTTAAGTATTTCTGTTTTACAGGAAATAGTGAAGGTTTGAATTAGTTATATGCGTGAAAGGGTATTTTAGCTCTAGTGGTACAATTAAGGAGATTCTTTCCGCAATGTCATTGTTCCATCTTTATCTTTTATAATTTAAGCATGAGGAAGTCAGCTACAAATTCAGTCCAATAATCATTAGGAATTAGGCATTATGTGGACAGTCTCTGAGACGAGTATTTGCAGAGTAATTAATAAGGCTTGCATGTTTTAAAGGATTTCAGAATTGTATTTTAAGAGATTTGGAATTCTACTTTTTTCTGAAATTAATTATTGGATTTTTTTTTTTTTTCTATTTCCAGATTTCCGGTCTTTGGCATTTTAATCTAGAATGGATTGTGTAGTGCAGGAAGATTCTCTGGACCAATTGCCTTGGATGGGGGGACGTTTGAATCAGTTTGTTGAACTGATTAAATATCTTTGATAAGCCAAGCTCTCTGCAGGAAATAGAGCAATGTGGAGATGAGGAAGAGTATTTCTTGACCTCAGGGAGTTCTAGGTCTAATGTGGAAGGCTATAAGTAGACTGACTTAATAACACCAGGTGGGATGAAATCAATGTCGACTAGGCGTGTTCATATCATCATGGGGAACCAGGGAAAGTCTTATGGGAGGGAGCTTCTGAACGTGGGCCTTTTGAAGGGAGAGATTTTGACTTAGAGAAAATGTAGGAACGGTCATTTTGAGCTGATGGCAGTGGTGTGGGGCAGACAGATTTGTGAAAATATGGGATACTGTCAAGTGGTTGTTTCCTCAGTGCTCTTGGGGACTCAGTGGGACCCCCGAGAATGCGAGTAGGTTTTGAGCCTTTGAGACATGTATGCTATGCTTGCAGGCTGACCTGCCTTGAGTGGGGCTGGAAAAGCCAAGACAGCCGGAGGTACAATTCAGCACAGTTGCTCTATATCCTGTCCTTCATTGAATCTATAAGCCCATCAATTGCGGGACACATCATTATTTTATGGACTTCTCATAAAAAAATGAGCAGATGGCCTTTTGGCTTTCATTAAAAGAAAGAAAAAAAAACGAAGGAGTGATGTCTGAAAAAAGGTTTATTCATTTCTTTAGTATCTATTTGTTGTAATTAATTAACAGACTTTGATTAATTTTTTTAAAGGTTCTTTTTTTTTTTTTTTTTTTTTTTTTTAAGAGCAGCTTAAGTTCACAGCACAATGGAAAGGAAGGCACAGAGATTTCTCAAATATCCCCTGCCCGGCACATGCACAGCCTCCCCTGTGATCAGCATCCCCCAGCAGAATAGTACATGTGTTTACAATTGATGAAACTACAGTGACACATCATTACCACCCAGAGTCCACAGTGCACATGAGGATGCACTCTTGGTGGTATTCGTTCTATGGGTTGGAGAAATGTACATGACTTATATCCGTTATTATCTCATGCAGAGTATTTTCACTGCCCTAAAAATTCTCCATGCTCCACCTATTCATTCCTCCCACTTCTGAATTCTTGGCAGCCACTGATCCTTTAGTTTTGTCTCTTCCAGAAAGTCTTATAATTGGATTCATGCATTACGTAGCCTTTCCAAACTGGCATTTTTCGCTTAATAGTATGCATTTACATTTTCTCCATATCTTTCAGTGGCTTGTTAGCTCATTTGTTTTGGTGCTGAAGAACATTCCGTTGTCTGGATGTACCACAGTTTATTTATTCATTCACCTACTGGAGGACCTCTTGATTGATTCTAATTTTTAGCAATTATTACGAAGGACACTGCTACCGGCTAGTCTTTATTGAGTAACTACTATGTGCCAGGGACTGATCTTGGTTCTGGGGTCACCGTGGTGAGCAAATTAGGTATACCTCCTACCATCATGCTGCTTGCTAGCAAGACAAATAGTCTCAAGAGAGTAACACAAATAGGTTAGTTATGAAATGTATAAATGTTAGGAAGAAATGGTCCTCTGAGATAAAGTAACTAAAGGACCTAAATTAGAGGATTAACAAAGGCCATTTGAAATTGGTGAAAGCCTCTTTGAGGAGTTGACCCTTGAGTCAAGCTCCAAGGAATGAAGAGAAATGTGAGGAAGAGCATTCCAGGCACAGGGACGAGCCCCTGCAAAGAGATGGACAGGTTTGAGGAAACAGAACAGGTCGGTGTGGCTGGAGTACAGGGAGCAAGGGGGACAGTGGCGTGAGAAGCTGGAGCTGTGGTCGAGGCCAGCTCATGGGGGCCACAGAACTTGGGTTAGGGGCTGAGACTTCGTTTTCAAGGCGCTGGAAATGTACTGAAGGGGCTTTGAGCAAGGGACACCATCTGACATGCACTTTTCCGTGCTCCTTCTGGCTGCCGTGTGGAGAGCCAATTGGAGTGAAGGGAAAGGAAAAGCAAGACCCCAGTTAGATGGTGCTGACTTAGGCCAGGGGCTGTCAGTAGAGAGGGAGAGAGAGAGGTGGATTTGAGTTATATTTGGGGCAGGGATGCCATGCTGAACAATTCCAGGGCACCGGTTATTTCCCTGACAATCTCTTGGGCAGGGCATGTCCTGCTTCGGGCAGGATCATCGCGACTTCATGGTAAGGAATTAGGGGAAGAGTCAAGGGTGATTTCCAGCTTTCTGTCGTGATACCTGGGTGATTGGAGGTGCCAGGAGGTTAGTGAGAGGCAGATGGCCAGTGGGGTGTTCTCCAGGCCTCAGTATTGGACAGCTGTGTTGAGCTGCTCATGAGACAAGCAGGCGGGAGTGTCATGGAGGCAGTGGGACATGTCCTTCCAGAGATCTGGGCTGAGAAAGCAAGCAAGAGGGATGTGAGCCATTTACCAGGTCCTCCAAGTGCTTGCCTTGGGGTAAGTTAGGTCACAGAACATAGAGCTCTTGGCCCAAGTACCATAGTTCCCAAGCAGGGCTTGGGTTTACTGCTTTATCGTTTGACTCTGTTGAGATTCACTAAGACACAAGGTCATAGGGAGATTATCTCTGCATCTTTTCCAGATCCGGCAATCTACTCATTTTTATCTATCTATCTATCTATCTATCTATCTATCTATCTATCTATCTATTTATCTATCTACCTATCTATCTATGTATCTATGTATCTGTCTATCCATGTATCTATGTATCTATCTATTTATGTATCTATGTATGTATCTATCTGTCTATCTATCTGTCTGTCTGTCTGCCTGCCTGCCTGCCTGTCTGCCTACCTACCCATCTATCATGTGTCTATCGTCTCTCTCTGTCTCTCTCTTTCTCTTTCTCTCCTTTTGTAGGACAGGTCAGGCTGTTGGAGTAGGTCACCACACGGAACTCTTTGTTGATTGAATGAGTTATTTCTCAGTTTTAGCTGAGTTGCTTTCTACCTGGGGGCTCTTGCTGTGCTGTGTCTCTCCTCTTGGAATGATTAATTGCACCGTCCCTCCTTCCCCACTCTTGCCCCTCCCCACTCCTGACCATTGTCCTGCCCAGTTCCTTTATGTCATCTGGTCTCGGCTTGAATGCTTACGCCATCAGGGAAATCCGTCCTGATGCCTTTATCCAGGTAAAGTGTACCTATCATGCATTCTTCCAGGGCCCCATAGGGCTGTGCTTTGCTTCTGAAGCGCTTCGCCTCATGCAAATTGTGTATTTATTTGCTGATACCTGACTGGAAGCCCTGTGAGGGCAGGGAATGTATTAATCAGTGTGGCAGCCCTGGCACCTCCATATTGCTTCCCATGCAGTAGATACCCAGTAGGGTTTTGTTAATGAATAAACAGATGGATGCCAGGGGACTGTCTTATATTTTGTATGTGGCTGCCTCTCAGTGACTCCCTTAAAGGAATATATCCTGTATTTGCAGGTCTCTGTAACAAAATAGGCCAGAGCTGTCTAATTGAGATTCTGACTTTTATTTGTCAGAACTGATTTTGATCTGAAAATCCTACCAAGATAATCCCTATGCAAACTAGCTCCTTTAGACTTTATAATAAGGAATCTCGGACACACAAAACTCATCATTCCTCCCAGAAGAAGGGTAGGTCAGACTGGCTGGTGGCAGCGGCAGGTTCTGTGTTAGTCCCACAAGGGTCTTCCTGGAAGGGAAGTGGGATCCTCCCATTTACTGCCTTCTGTGTTGTGTGTGAAACTATTGACGTGGCTTGATTAATTACCAGCAGTTGGTGATGAGGCAGATTCCAGGATGGCTTTGAGATTCAGCCACCCTCACAGCATTCAGGAAGGCTGCAGCCAGGTCGAAGGATGCGTTCACTGCCCTCTGATTGAATAGGGCAGACTACAGTTGAAAGCTGAGGCTCTTTGCAGTTAAGCAGAGACCCTGTGGCTGCCAAATCTTTAACCGTTTGACGATTTTTTTCCAGAGGAATCTGCAAAAATGCCAAAATGTTTACAAATAGGTGCTTCCTGTTTTCGTACGTTTTATGAAAACACGGGGCATCTCTTTTTTTATTGCATTTTAGGTTTTGGGGTACATGTGAAGAACATGCAAGATTGTTGCATAGGTACACACGTGGCAGTGTGATTTGCTGCCTTCCTCCCCATCACCTATACCTGGCATTTCTCCCCATGCTATCTCTCCCCAACTCCCCACCCATTGCTGTCCTTACCCTAGTTCCCCGCAACAGACCCCAGTGTGATGCTCCCCTCCCTGTATCCACGTGTTCTCATTGTTCAACAGTCACCTATGAGTGAGAACACGCGGTGTTTGATTTTCTGCTCTTGTGTCAGTTTGCTGAGAATGATGGTTTCCAGGTTCATCCATGTCCCTACAAAGGACATAAACTCATTGTTTTTGTTAGCTGCATAATATTCCATGGTGTATATGTACCACATTTTCCCTGTCCAGTCTATCATCGATGGGCATTTGGGTTGGTTCCAGGTCTTTGCTATTGTAAACAGTGCTGCAGTGAACATTCGTGTGCACGTGTCCTTATAGTAGAACGATTTATAATCCTTAGGATATATACCCAGTAATGGGATTGCTGGGTCAAGTGGAATTTCTATTTGTAGGTCCTTGAGGAATCACCACACTGTCTTCCACAATGGTTGAATGGAGCATCTCTTACGGTTTTGGTTGCATTGTGAGAACGCACGATGCAGAGGTTGGGTTTCTCCTAGCCCTTGCTGGGGAGTTGACGGCTTTCTTCACCACAGCCGCTTTTCCCCCACAATAAAGATCTGTGTTGACTAAAAAATTTGGGAGATACACGAAAACACTAAGATAATTCTACTACTCATCACTAACTTTTTTGCATATACCCTTATAGACGTTGCTCTAAATATTGTATGTGTCTGTGTATATATAACAAAGTAGAATTGCTTTGGTATGTCACCCCTTCATTAATGGTATATCCTACCAAGGATACTGATTTGAGAGGCTGCATGTTTCCTGGTTATGGCTGTGTCGTGATCCACTACCTCACTTTCTTCTATCTGGGCATATCATATTTGATGTGCATTTCTATTTGCCAGAATTGTACCCAGATTGTAATGAACATCCCTGTATATGAATGAATATATGAATACATGATTTTTTCCCTTATTGTCACTTCTTAGAAGTAGAATTGAGCAGTCAAGTGGATTTATATACTTTTATTTTATGCTGCTGTCCACAAAGGTTAGATCAGAGGCTCAGAGAGGCTCAGAGACTTACCTGGAGTCCCCAGCAGGTAGGTGGATGAGCAATTCCTACACCCAGACGCTGTGCCCCCTGTCCTTGGCAGGGCCTGGCAACCCAAGCCAGGCCCTGTTGCCTCAAAGTCTGGAACTAAGATCATCTACTGATGTCTATAAAGGGCAACTGTGTATCTTTCCTGGCCTCCTTCAGTGATTTAATAATTTCTGTAGTTTTTCTTAACCGCTGTTAAGGTAATTGGTCCAGGTCAAAACAGGCAGGAAGTTGCCCTACTCCACAGGCAGAGAGCCTCTGATGGCCTCAGTGGGCCACTGCAGGGTCCCGGTAACTGGGCTCTCCATGCCAACCTGAGTTCTCACCTGAGGCCCATTGTTCTCCCCCCATCCCCTCCTTACTAATTCACCTCTTCCATATGGCCTTCTTCAAACGCTGCTGCCACTAACTTACCCAGAAACCTTTGCTCCCCACCTGTTGTCCACACATCCTCCTAGGATTGGTCTCCACACTTTTAACCAGACCACCTGGCCAACAGGGTGGTCTGCAGGACTCAGAGAGCCTGCGGCGAGGTGATGTCTGGTCCTTCCTGCCTGCATGTGATACCATTAGCCAGGCCATGGTGGTTATTCCTGTTTCAAAGGCACATTCAGGAGCTGTTAATAACTGAGGATAAATGTGTTTCTTTCTGATTTAGCCATCCCTGCTTTTCTTCCAACAACGCTACAAAAGTAGAGAGCAGCTGCAGGTGGAACTGGGCACCTTTCTATCCACGCTCAGGTGGCAAAAGAAAGACTCGGAGTTAGGACAGCCTGGGAAGACTCAGGAATGCCATGTCCTTGGTGGGAGCAGCAGGGGAGTCGGCCTGAGCTGAAACCCAGCTCCTCAGGTAGAGCCAGGCCTTCCAAGAGGCAGATTAGCTGAAAGCCTTACTGGTGGCTGAGCAAGGGAGGTGGGGCCAAAGGAGAGGAGGGTGGCCTTCCATATATTCTGCCTGTTGAATAAGGCACCTTCCTGCCTGTTTTGGCCTGAACCGCCAAATTACCCTAACAGCAGTTAAGAAAAAAACCACTGAAATAATTAAAGCACTGAAGGGAGGCCAGGAAAGGTACACAGTTACCCTTTATAGACTTCGGTAGGCGAGCTACGTTCCAGACTTAGGGACAGCAGGAAGTTAATTGGTGCATGAATTTTTAAATTAATAGCCACACAAGATCGTCTTGTCTTTCTTAGCTTCAGTAGACCTCTGAGGTGAGTAGCAGGCCAATGTGAGGAACCTGGGCAGAGAGGGCAAAGGTGTATCCACACACAGTGCTTCTCCACGGGGGGCATTTGCGGTGTCTGGAGACATTTGCTGCACCTCCAGGGAGTGGGGGTGCAACCGGAATCTATGGGTAGAGGCCAGGGATGCTGCTGGACATCCTACGGTGCACAGGGCAGCCCCCCACATCCAAGAGTTTATCTAGCCTCAGATGTCAATAGCGTCAAGGTTGAGAAACTCTGCTCTATGGGAACAAAACTCTGTAGGCCTCTGGACGGTGGCAACTGGAAGAAAACCCCAGGAGTTCCACAAGGGTATGTGGCCCCCAGATAATAAAGGGTTGGGCCCTTTAAAACATGTCAAGAAAACATGACGGCTTTAAAAGCAAGATGATGCTTTTGAGATAATTATGAAATCTGTGATGGAAGTGAATTTAAATGTGAAATAACAGAACTGCAAAAAGTTATTTTATTATTATTTTTAGAACAGCATTGATGTTTCTATCCCATCAGCAGTTTGAAATGAGGCATAGTCTGGAATCGTTTGCCATAATTTGATATGCTTGATGGATTCCAAGTCCCCCAAAGAATAAAATGAATGAATGTGATCAAGGATCACAGCTGTGTTCTCTCTCTCTCTCTCTCTCTCTCTCTCTCTCTGTCTCTCTCTCTTTTTGAAAACATTTCTCACCAGAAAACTTCCAATTCAGTTCAGCCAACGTCCGTGAACATCACTTCCATTCCCTGCACAAAGAGTGCTGTGCTCAGTGCTGCTGGTAGTGGTGGGCCAGTGGGGGCGGGTTGGAAACAGGTTGGCTACGTGTGTGTTCCGCCAGTCTCCAACACAGGCAGCACTGGACACTTTTATGCAAATTTATGCAAATGACTGACCAATCATTGGTGAGCAGGGGAGAATGTAGACCCCTTCCATTTCTTTCCTGCAGGCAAGGAAAGATGCTAAAGGCTGTGTTTCGGGCAAGCAACACATTGCAGGACTTCTTTTCCTAGTCAGTGTCTCAAAGTGCTGGCCTTATTTCCAGCTGCCTGCTGGGGCTGTGGGACCACGGATTCTGCAAGGCCCACCTCTCCCACATATTCCCTCCTCCCGCCAGGTCCCCTGTGGCAGCGAGTGGCACCACTATCCATTCACTGGCTCAAGCCAGACATTCATTATTTTAATTGCTTATCCACCTAATTAAACAAATATTAATTGAATGCCAACCGTGTGCTCACAGTGGTGTGCAAACCCAGGCGTGGTTTCTGCTTTCACAGAGCTTTCCTGTGTGGTAGGAGAGTCAGCTATTTATTAAATAATAAGTATTGTGAAAGAAAGGAGTCTTTGTTTCCAAATGCAACGGAGGCCATTGAAGTGTGGTGAGTGGGGGCGTGATGTGATCAGACCTGGGTTCTGAAAAGCTCTCTGGCTGAGGAGTGAGGAACATGCTTTTGGCAGCAGGCTGGTGAGGAGGGAGGCCTGCCTGGAGGCCATCTCAGAAGCCGACATGAGGGCCATGGAGGCCTGTGGACAGCAGTAAATGGATCCTTCAGATACTTAGGAGGAGAAACAATTGAACGAAGAGTGTAAGTGATGGATCAGATGGGAGATGAGAGAGAGGGAGTGGCAGTGTTCCTGACTCACCCACTGGGTGGATAGGCTGTCATTTCCCAACTGGAAAACACTGGATGAGATCCAGATGTTTTGGACTTTTTGGTGGGGGTTGGGGAAAGATTAGGAGTTTGGTTGAGTTTAAAGCATGTTGAGTTTAAGACCGCCAAAGAAGATGGGGATTTGCCAGAAATCTCCAAGTTGCTTCATTTCCCCCTGGAGTCAGAACTTTGCTTTTTTTTTTTTTTTTTTTTTCCTTTCCCCACTGCTATGTCCCCAGCACCTTTAGTAAGGTCTGGCACATACTTGGTGCTTAATAAATATTTGTTGAGTGAATGAATGAAGGAATGAATGAATGAATTGGTCTCTACATCCTCCAGAGCCCAAACAAATGAATAGAGATGTGTCCACCACAAGGTTTCGTGTTTTTGATAATTTTTCATGCTGAGCGTATTTCAGGTTTACAGACAAGTTGCAGGAATAATACAGAAAGCTCTTGTATACTCGTCCCCCAGATTCCCCCATTGTGTTGCTATTTTACCACGGTGGCATTATCAGTTTCTCTCTCTCTCTCTCTCTCTCTCTCTCTCTCTCCCTCTCTCCCCCTCCCCCCCCACACATACACCCTGTGCCATTTGAGAATGAGTGCCATGCACAATGTGCCTTCTAACTCTGAATGCTTCAATGTGTATTAATTCCTAAGAATAAGGACATTCTCCCATATAACTACAATTTATGACCCAAATCAGGAAGTTGGCATTAATGCAATAGCATTATCTAATCCACAGACCTTGTTCAATTTTCACCAATTGTTCCTTATAACAAAAAAATGATTTTTGCAGGTCCAGGGTTTAATCCAGGATTATAAGTTACATTGAGTTCTGATGTCTCTTTAGTGTCCTTTAATTCCGGAATAATTCCTCAGTCTTTTTCTCTTTTTTCTTTTGTCTTTCATGACCTGAACTTTTTTTGCCAAGTATAGGCCTGTAATTTTGCAAGATATGTCTCAGTTTGGTTTTGTCTGATGGTGCCTCACAATTACTCTGGAGTCGTGCTTTTCTAAACTTTCAATTTTTTTGGCAAGAATACCGCAAAAGTGCTTTTGTATCATAGGGTTACTTTTAACAATGATTTAAAAGTGAGTCCCTCTGTTGAAGTCAAGGTCATGTGTAGACAAGACTAAGATGATTAGTCACCTGAGATGCCATTTACATGCTTGGCAGACACCATTTGTGAGTATAGGCAGCTTTACATGCTTCTTGCTGAGTACAGGTCCCAGAGGATTTTTTAAAAATGATTGTAAGATTAACACCTTCCTAAACTAAGTATCAACTTTGTTTGACAAATAAAATAATGATAAGCGAACCATGCAAAGATGATCGTATCGCTAATAAAGTCAATAGGGAGTTGAAGTGCTTAATTACCAACTTTCCTGACATACAAATTGAAAAGCTTTTCAGGTAAGTTGCTCACGTGGAATTCCTGAAACACACTGCAATTAACAATTGGATCTTCATTCAAGCAGTAATTAGCGTGTGTGATTTGGCTTGTTCTGGGTTGCTGGTGCATGTCCAGGTTTGGATATGTATTTGCAGTTAATGGAAATTAACTTATGATTTAAGTTTCACTTAATAAGAAGTTTGCATTTTACTGTGGCTTCATAAAAAGAGACCACCTTTTGTTACCTGACTGAGTGACTTAAAAGCCAGATTTAGGGGGTTATAATTTGTCTGCAGAAACTCGGTGAATTTTCCAGTATGAGAATTCTCCCTCCCCTTCGCATGCCCCTTCTGCTTGCTGCTGCTTCTCCCTCTTCCTTCTCTTTTCTTTTCTCCTTCCCCCCGCCTTTCTCCCTCTTTCTCTCTCCCTTTCCTCCTTCCCTCCTCACTCTTTCTTCCTCTTTTTTTCTTTCCTTCTTTCCCTCCTTCTCTCCAGTCCCCTCTCTTTTTCTTAAAGACCCAAACAAACAGGATGAGGTGGAAATGCTTGGTCTAGCTAGTATTTAACTCAGTCTGCCAGGAGACAGTATAGACCTCGAAGGCATCCGTTTTCCCAGCTGTGAAATGAGGTGGCTCCTCTGCTGGGTGCTGGCGATGTGTTAGGGCTGTTCTATGCACTGGAGATTCAGAGGTGGACTGGACACTGCACGGCCTGGTGGACCAGGGGGCTGTGGTATGTGGGTGACTGGTTGCTCTCTTGTTCCTGCTGTTGCCTTCTGTGTAAAATGGGGGTGATCACAGCATTCACCTCGTTTGGTTGTGGCATGGTTCTATTCACCAGTGTTTGGGACGGTACCTGGCACACAGTAGGTACTCTGTACACACTACTTGTTTCTCTCAACACCACCCCAGTAGTGTGGAACATGGTACAGGGTTTGGGATTGAAAGGCATCTTTCCAACCCGGCAGTGAAAAGGTGGGGAGCAAAGAACCAGATGTGCTTGTTGAAGAGAGGGGGTCTCTCAGGAAGCAGCAAGGCCCGTCTTTCCTGGTACTCTGAGGTTGCTGAGTGTGTGCAGGATCATAAGCTGTCCCTGCTCTGGGCATCACCAGTTCCACTGTGGGAAGAGTCTCTAGGCCCTGCCTCTGCCGCCCCTACCTTGCACTGCCCAAGGTGACCTTGAATTTGTCCCTTCGCTGACCCTGCTGGATCTGGCTGCTTCCTCCCGTCCCTGTCCTGCTGTGACAGTCTTCTCACCACCCCTCTCCATTTGGTGGACTGGCCTTCTGTCCTGACCTCTGCAGCTGAATGCAGACCAGCAATGCCCTCATCACCTACTCCCCGCTTCCCTGTTCTCCCTGACAGAGCAGAGATGAGGGTACTACTGTCCAAGGACTGTTCTTCCTCCTGCCCCTCCCATGCTCTGGACAAACCAGATGGGATCTAACTACCCATATGGATCCTCTGTTGGATCTGGGGCTAGGGCTGCTGGGCTGGGGAACGGATGGTTTGTCTGGTCAGCCTGCACACCCAAAACTTAACCTCTATAGCTGGCTGGGTGCCCCATCTCCTTGCACCTCCTCACCTGGCCCTGCTGGGACTCAGGTTGAATCCCAAGACAATCAAGTTTTATTCAACTCTTTATGGACAGACTAGGAGTTAGAACGTGTACCACTTTTTTCAAGTCCATTCATTTGTTCTCATTCATTCATTGATACATTCAACAAATATTTATTAACTATCTGCCCTTCATTCATCACAGTGCTTAGGTGCTGGGAATACACTGGGTGGAAAGAATGATAGTCTGTACCTTCATGCATTTACAGGCTTCTTGAGGGGATTGTCTTCCTGAGTCCTCCAAGCTGAATGTTCCAGCACTGGACACACCGTTTTCCAGAACGCAGGATCTATGAGGTCTATCTGCCACTAGATGGCGTGGTCAAATAGATAGCTCGGTGACTTGCGAACTTGACCCGGCATCAGGATCATCAGGAGGGCTGGTGAAAACACCAAGTGCTACCCTGTGTCAGTTTTGGCGTCAGTAGTTCAGGGGTGGAAGTGAGCTGGGGTGAGATTTTCACTTCTAACAACTTCCCAGTGATGCTGATGCTGCTGGCCCAGGTACCCTTCAGATCCATTGAGGCAGGGGCGACACTAAGCCAGGACTGTCCAATGCCAGCTAACTCACCTGGTTCAGGAGGGCCAGGCTCAGTCGCCCCATTTCACAGGTGAGGAAATAAAGATGGTGGAACTGAGCCTTGAAACGCTGATCCTAACACACCTCCTCCTTTAAGACCTCTTCCTTCTTAACGTAAGTTAGAGTTTCAGTTAGAGATGGTAGGGAGAACAGGGAAGTTAGGTGTATTAGAGAAGCAGCTGATAATTTTTCAGAACTGATGAAAGTCATTGAGCCTCAGATTTAGGAGGAATAAGAAATTCCAAGCAAGATAAATAAAAAGGTACTCAAACCTAAACTAAATGTGGGGAAAATATAAAATTACAAAGAGAAAAACTTAGAAACAATGACAAACAGCAGACATATCACCTATACAGGAGCAGCAATTAAATTGATGAATGACTTTATCAATCAATGCAAGCCAGAAGACAGTACAATATTTTAATACGCTAGTTGAAAATAATTGTAGACCTTGAATTCTATACTTACACAATT
Source organism: Saimiri boliviensis (assembly GCF_048565385.1). Taxonomy (NCBI): domain Eukaryota; kingdom Metazoa; phylum Chordata; class Mammalia; order Primates; family Cebidae; genus Saimiri; species Saimiri boliviensis. Next base: position 126,152,237 of record NC_133453.1, read on the forward strand.
CATCTTTTAAGAATAAGAAGGAGATAAAAAACATTTTTGGATGAGATATTGAGAGGATTTGAGACCTCACTGAGGGAACTTCTAAAGGGGTACTTCTGGAAGACGGTAAGTGACCCCAAGTGGAAGTTCTCAGATGCAGCAAGAAATGGTGACAGAAGAAAGCAATGAGCACAAGAATAAAGATAAACATGCTTTGGCTATAAATAATAACAACACGTGGCTGGGCATGGTGGCTCACACCTGTCATTCCAACACTTTGGGAGGCCAAGGTGGGTGGATCATGAAGTCAAGAGATCGAGACCATCCTGGCCAAGATGGTGAAACCTTGTCTTTACTAAAAATACAAAAATTAGCTGGGCATGGTGGTGCACGCTTGTAGTCCCAGTTACTCAGGAGACTGTGGCAGGAGAATCACTTGAACCCGGGAGGGAGCGGTTGCAGTGAGCTGAGATCATGCCACTGCACTCCAGCCTCGTGACAGAGTGAGACTCTGTATCAAAAACAAAGCAAAAAAAAAAATAACAACATCATGATCAGAGGTAGAGCTGTGTAGTTTAGAACTATTAAACTTTTACTAAGTAAGCATAGTAATAATTCTAGAGTAATAGTTAAGGCATATAGAGTATACAGCTTCCAAACATATGATATTATTCATACAAATATTTCTAGACTTGCTTGTATTTATATATGTAAGGAGAAGAGTCTGGATTTACATAGACCAAAAAGTTTTTTTTTTAATTGCATTTTAGGTTTTGGGGTACATGTGAAGAATGTGCAAGATTGTTGCATAGGTACACACATGGCAGTGTGATTTGCTGCCTTCCTCCCCTTCACCTATATCTGGCATTTCTCCCCATGCTATCTCTCCCCAACTCCCCACCCCCCCGTCCCTCCCCCATTTCACCCCAACAGACCCCAGTGTGTAGTGCTCCCCTCCCTGTGTCCATGTGTTCTCATTGTTCAACACCCGCCTATGAGTGAGAACATGTGGTGTTTGATTTTCTGCTCTTGTTAGACCAAAAAGTTAACCACCATTATCACTTTTTGTGTCACTGTATTTCTTAGCCTTTTTGGTCTTGTAATTTATAATAGAATAAACATATTAAAAAGAAAACGTGTTCCTAACTTACATATTTTATATTATGTAATTAGAAGCATTTGCTTTTAAATCAAATGCATGTTGGTTTGCATATTTCAGCCCTGTAACTTAGCTGCGTGATTTTAGGCAGGTTCTCAGCCTCTTTGGTTGGATTTCTTGTAAAATTAGAATAATAATAACAATACTTACCTCATAAAGCAGTTGTGTGTAAATGAGGGGACACATGAAATGTGCTTCGTACAGCACCTAATGGCGTCTGTGCCCAGTAAATGTTAGCTGTTAGCATCATCGGGTCATCATGGCCATCATCCTGGACCCTCCTTAAGGTTACTGTGCAGTTTCAACCAGCATTTTATACTGGTGAGGTCATTATCAGGAGTTGCCATATCATCTCTCCGGTACCTAAAATTTCTCATCCACTTCAAAAGCTGTTCTGACTGCCAGCTGGCTGATCTAAGCTCCTGAGGAACGTCTCCTCTTGAAGGAATTTTTCCCTCCAAAGGTCCCCTGAAGTCCTAGTTGGCCTTGGCCTGGCCCATGCCTTCTATCAGGCCCCTGTTGGGATGGCCGAGAATCATGAAAGATGCTCCACCAGCCTCCACAGGTCAAGTTTCTAGACACTCCGTCTCTAGGAACTAGCATTTGATATTAAATGGCATGTGGCCCTTCTATGTCTCAGTGACTATTAGAAAAGTGAAAGCCATTTACAAAAGTTAGCAAGGTTTTTAAATCAACTTCCCAGCCTTGTTGAATGAAATCAAATCTCTCTGATTGGGCGCAAAGAACTGCATTTCTTTGGACTTCTGAATCCACGTTCGTGCTTTCTCTGGCCCCTGAACTTCCCGGCGATTCCCTTAGGGGTGAGATGAGTGGAGGAAGCCCTTTGAGAAGTGGGTTTGGCCCTCTGGTGTGCAGGTTTTCCATTCCTCTTTGGGAAGGGCCAGGGCTCTGAATTTAGCCAAACACGCATCTTGGCTGTGAGCATGGGAAGAAGTGGCCGTTATTTATGGATTGTATTTGGTACATAACGTGTGATACTTGAAAAGATAAATAGGGACTGCCAGCCCTAACTGAAATCTAAGCTTTTTATTGCTTACTTTTCCTCACCCTGTCTCCTCCCTTCCACCCTTTTCCTTGCATTGTGATGATCTAGTAGGCACGTCTGTCAACAGGACACATGCCTCCTCTGACTATAACCTCTTAATAGTTGTGTATAATGAAAACTTTTTTAAATAAAATGTGTATATACCTTGGCAAAAAAAAAAAAAAATTTCCACCAAGAGTGGAGGAGTGATGCCCGACAGATCTGAGCAGTGGCAGCATTGAGGAGTTAGTGTGGAAACATACAGGAATTCCTAAGCCTAGGAACACGTTGCGTACACTGGAAACACTCGTTATGTGATTACGAGTAACGTGATCAGTTACGTCTGATGTCTTTGTTCAGTGTCTACTGAGGTGAGCGTGTATATACATGCTTACTTGAGCTATTGATAGATTTCCTGAGGTTGAACTATATGTGTGTTCCTGGAATAAAAGGCACATGGTAACACTGCATGTTTTAAAAAATATTAATATTTAATATTAAAAAAATTATTATTAAAAGATATGCTGAATTTGATTTGCTAAGATCCACATTAGTAAGTGAGATTACTAATTCCCATCCATTATTAGTAGTGAGATCTTTCTGCAAATATGCTAGAATTTGTAGTGTGGACTGAAGATTTTGATGATATTGTGTGTGTGTGTGTGTGTGTGTGTGTGTGTGTGTGAGAGAGAGAGAGAGAGAGAAAGGGGCGGAGAGAGAGAGAGAGAGAGACAGAGAGAGAGAGAGAAAGGGGCGGAGAGAGAGAGAGAGAGAGAGAGAGAGACAGAGAGAGAGAGAGAGAGAGAACATTGGTGGCCAGGATTCTTTCATTCTTTCAGCTCTAAAGACAGACAGCCCAGTTCAAAGTAGCTTAGACAACCCATAAAGGAATTACCATAAAACTAGGATATCCAGGCGAGCATTTGGCTTCAAGTAAAGCTCCAGGAGTTCTAGCGCTTACCTAAGGCACTGTTTCTCTTCCTCATGGTCCCTTAGCTTTCCCCACCTTGTGTCGGTTTTATTCTCAGGCAGCTTCCACCCAATTGGGGGCCCAGTTGATCTTACCCATGGAAACTCCAGCAGGGGTCTTAGGAAGAATAGCCCTGTATGATATTCCTGAACCAGGCCCTGTTGCCAGGGAACACCGTGCTCTGACTGAGCAGATCTGGGCATGTATACCCTCCAGGAACCCTCATGGGGTCAGACTTACCTGGGCCACTGGGACTTGAGGGGAGAGAGGGAGCGTTCCTCAAGCAAGGTCCTCTGTGTTGTCCCCAGAAGGGAGGCGAGGACAGGACAGGCAGTACAACAGATGTCTCTGCCTTGTTGGCAAGGTACTTTTGTGTCGCAGGTTTCAGTGACTTCATCTGGTTTGCACACCACTCCCATGGGCTTTTATTTTGTGACATTTCATTCCCATTTTTATTGGGAAGATGTCCTCATCCAAGATATTTGGAGGCTGGCCCACTTTGGCAGGATAATAAAGTGGCACAGCTGGGCCCCTCCCTCCATGGGCTGCTCCTCAGTCGGGCGTCACCTCTCTCTCAGTGCCCTCCCCGTCCAGCCATGGCAGCGGCATGGCCCATGTCTCACTTGGTTTTATTGTGGCATTCTTTTGTCTGTAATCATCAAATAAAAGGGACCTGTGGGTGAAAGTCAAAGTGGTTGTATTCTTGCTGCATCACTGTCGCCTGGAACTTTTCCCTTTCAGTTGTCTGAGTCATAATTTTTCTTTGGTTTATCGAGAAAAAAAACCCCACTCCTGTGGGTAAGTCTGAGCAGAACCAGCCACACCCTCATTCATGACTTCATATAAACCTTATTATCTCCCAAAGGCCTCATTTCCAAATATTGCCACATTGGGGGTTAGAACTTCAACATATGAATTTTGGGTGGACACTTTTCAGTCCCTACCGCCAGCACAAAATACTTTTTGTTGGATGCTATTGTAATGACCCCATGTTTAGGACAGTAGGGTCATACATTCTGGCGAAAAGACAAGAAAAGACAGAATCAAGAAGGGCGTCAGCCAGAGGACCTGAGCCCTGAGGCTGGGGCTCTGCAGGTGGGGTTGTTCCGCTGAGACTTACCCACAGGAGTTTTGTGTCTCCTATCTGCCTCTCTGTTGAGGTGCATTTCAAGATTGTCTCTTCATTCACAGCTTAAATGAATCCTGTATTGGAATGCCCGACTCCATTTTGAGCATGAAGGCAGTTCTTGGTATGATATCTAATATACAAGAGAGGTGTCCAGAACACCTTTGTGAAAGGGAAATGGGAGTTCTGAACCTCAAAATTGAAAAGAAGGGAGGTTCTGCTGGAGAACCTGGATGCGAGGTTGCCAAATGGTTTGGGGAGAAAAAACTTAAGTTCAGTTTTAGAATATAGAGTGTGAGATTAACTGTGAAATCTTTAGGTACACGTATGCCAAGAATTCGCTGAAGTTGATAGAATCACACACTCTTGAAAGATATGGGTCATTTATTTTAACCCTGTTGTCACAGCGGGAATCCTTACTATAAAGCCATCCCTGATGCTCACCCAGGCCTTCCTTGGTATATTTCTAGGGACATACAACTCTACAGTTTACAGAGCAATGTTTTCTACATTTAGACAGTCCCAGCTCTTGGCGAATCTTCTGTCACTCTTCAAAACCTGCCTCTGTGACAGTTCTTCCTTGTCCATGGATCTGTCGTCAGAGGGAATACCATCTGCATCTGGCCTGGTTTCCTCGGGCCTGTCCGACTCCAGCCCTGAGGGGTCTCTGCCCCCCACTGTCTTCTCCAGCATTCACTGTCAGAATCACCCGCTCGTCAGCTCAGCTGGATAATGTGGAGGGGAGTTCTCTATTTGCCTGTTGCAGGTATCTGTGGGCTTAGTGCAGTGCCTTAAACACCATTGCTCTTTGCACAATAAAAACGGTACTCGCTGAATGAATGAGTGGAAGCTTCCGCGCGGCCCAGAGGGCCAAGATTTAGGTGCCTTCCAGTCCTGAAAGAGGCAGCACTGTGGGGTCGTTCACCCTGACCATGGAGATGCACAGACCCAAAGGGATCTAGGGAAATAACCCAACAGTGTAATCAGTACTCATGTGTCCATTGCAGTTTTGACTGTACAGAGACACCTTGGACATTACCTCATGAGGCATGGATACATGTGGTGCATAATTTGCGGATGGAGAGGCGTCAGACTGTTACCTAGTCATGGACTAGCAAGTGAGGAACATGGATGTGGTCTCAGCTCTTCTGCCTGCGTTCCTCTCTGCCTGCGTTCTTCTATGCAGGGCTGTGTCAAGTCTTACACAGCAGCTGTGCAGGAGTTACCTCGTTTACTTGAAACCACTATCCACCGAAGTGTGCTCAGCTGATAAATGTAGAAACTGTATCTGAAGGAGGGCCGAGGTCACAAGGGAGGAGGAACTAGTAGAACTGAGACTTTAAGCTGGTTTTCCAAGTCCCTGGCACAGGATTCTTTTGACACAGACTTTTTCAACTTAAAAGGAGTGAATTCTGCTCTCATCTGGAGGGTAGATGAAGAGGATTCTGAAGGAAACAAAGAGCCACTGTTGGCTAAAAGCAACTATTACTCCTTTAATTTACAATTCCCAACTTTCATTGTCATCTGCTCATATCCATGTCTGGTCTCTGGTCTAGAAATAGACAAGTATAATTTCACAGTGTGTAATGAACTGACTCCTCAATGTTCATTCGACACATGCTTCCTGCCAGGAAGTGGATTGGAAAAGATATAGGATCTATCTGATACATTATATGTCGTTGGGAGATTCTGATTAGAATATCCTTTCTGCATTCCAAGTCCCTCTTTTAAAATAAAAGGCAGAAGAAAATAGCTCAACCGATGCAGCTTTTCTGAACAAAGGAATGGTATGGCCTAATACTGCTTAGTTAAAGTTCCTGATGTGATAAGAAGTATATATTTGGTCTTCACCTGTTTCTTAACAAACAGCCCCTAAAACTCTTGGAATCTCTGGAGTGACAAGAGTGTCTCTTGTATATTAATGAGATGACTTGTGGCTGGGGCCCCTAGACGGCTTCAAGAAGGGCCTGGGCCACGCTCTGTGCAGGATTAGATGGTTGAAGCTTTCAGCCCCACCCCCTGACCTCTGACAGGGGCATGGACCTAGAGATCAAGCTGGTGGCCAGTGATTTAATCACTCATGCCTTCATAGTGGAGCCTACATAAAAACCCCTAAATGACGGGATTTAGGGAACCTCCCAGTTGTTGAACACATGGAGGCACTGGCAAGGTGGGGCGTCTAGAGATGGCATGGAGGCTCCCCACCCTGCGATTGCCTGCCCCATGCATGTCTTCCTTGGGCTGTTCCTGCATTGTAGTCTTTATATGACACTGGTAATAGCAGTGGTTCTGTGAGTTGTGGCAACCCGCAATTTGTAGGAGGTCCGGACATGTAACTGGTGTCTGAAGTGGGGCAGGCGTGTGGGACTGAGCCCGTAACCTGTGGGGGTCGATGCCAACTCCAGGTAGTTAGTGTCAGAATTGAATCAAATGGTAGGGGATGCAGTTGTCTGGAGAGGTGGAGGATTGGTTGGTTTAAGGAAAGAAGCCCGCCCGCTGACAGAGCCCCTACCCAGCTAAGCTCTGCACCACCAGGTGTCATGACTGCCCTTCCGTCCTGGGAAGTGGCAAAGACCCTGGGACCCCACCAGGTACCTCCTTCTTCTCCCCATTCTTCTCTCCGTCAGCAGTCCCATCCCTGGGGCTGTCACCCAGAAATAACAGCAGGGCAGCCTGGGGATGAAAGTGCTTGTCCTTGAGGCCCCACCGGCGGTCACCAGGATCTGTCTGTCCTTTCAGAAGGCTTCCCTAGGTCATTCTAGGTCTTCTCCTGAGGATGAGCACTCACTTCCTGGTGCCACCTGGAGCTTCCTAGGTCCTCTGACTTGACACCGCAGCTGTAACTTGTGCGTTCCTGGACTTGCTCTGTGCTGGATGCAATAGGCCACATGGCTGTGTGTCTGAGATTCCCAAGTCCACCCGGCCTCCCCTCTCACCTGTTCTCCACACACGGCTGGCCACTTCCTCCAGACTGCAGAGTTAGGTTCACCTCATGGGAAAACAGGAAGATCATCTACGTGTCATTTATAGGATCAAACCAGACCGTCAAAGCCATAGCAAAGCTCCTAAGTCAAAGTTCCTCCTATCCTGGAAGCTCCTTGGATGTGTTCCCTGTTGGGATAGCCGAGGGCTAGGAGGAACCTTCCCGAAGGAACAGAGCCCAAAGCCACTGTAGATGCTGACTGTCCAGTCTCAGTGAAGCTGTAGATAGCCTCAGGCCCTCTGTGCTGGCTTCTCTGAGCTTTCGCTCTTGTGTCTCTGAAGGACTGGAATCCGCCTGATTCTTCAAAGATGTTGGTTGTGACCTCAGGGTTTTTCTCTGCTCTAGTGGTCTTTTTTGCTTTAGTGACACAGAAGTAATCAGAATTGGGAAATGAAGGAACACAATTTCCCATCCTCTCTTCCGCAATGCCCAGAACCTTGACAGCGATGGGCAGCCCGCCGGGCCAGCAGTGGGCACGGACGTGCAAATCCAGCACTGATCTTCCTTTAATGGACTAATCTGTGATCTTGCCCTGCTCCTGCTCTGTGCTGAGTGGGCCCTGTTCGGGGCGGGGCGTGTACACAGCGATGAATCATGCACTCTCCTGCCCCAGATTCTGTCCCAGATTTTTTCCCCAGCAGCCATCAGTCTGCCCATCTTCATTCATATCCTTCCCGGAATTCAATGTCATGGTCCCCCTCGTGGAGCATTGGACACCACTCAGGTACTTACATGTACCCCTGAAGCCACCTGCCACCACCAGCCAGTCCCCCCAAAATAAAGACAGCAACAAAACCAGAATCCTGAACCTCACATTTTCTCAGGGAGGCTGGCAGCCTGGGGCCTTGTGAACAGCACGCCCCCTCTGTCCTCTCTGCATGTTCTTCTCCAGGGCCTGGTGCTCTTCCATGCAGGGCGTGGCTGGGATGATGGCTGTGGTATATAGGGCATTTGTGATCATTGTTCCTGCCATGCCCAGGTTATGGCCAGACCAGATCCACCCCCTCCCACCCCACAGCACGGGTCCTTTCCTGACCTTGCCCCAGCCAACCACTTCCCTCTGAAATCCCTTTTGCTCCTTTTCTGGTAACAACGAGGCTTCCCTTCAGGGTCCTGAAGAGGGCACAGAGGGCTCCGTGGCTTCCTTTGAGCTTATCCTGTCTCCAAGGCCGAAGCCATTCCAGGATGGGTCGTAGTAGGGGAGTGGCCGGGAGACAGTCTGAAGTCGGTGAACAGGAGTTCTTACAGACAGGCCCACCTTCCTCTCGTGATCGTCTGTTCTTCCCTTGGACCTCCTGGGCAGGAAACTCCTTTTCTCACTGCATGGCGCCCGTCTCTGCTCCTGTCTGGCTGTTTTCCAGGCGCCCGGTTGTTGTCCCCACTCATCCAGCTGCTGCTGCTGCAGGTGTCGCCACTTCTTAACACGTGATCCTCAGCTCTCTCCATTTGGTGCTGAGGGAGGGCTTTGTCCCTCTGGTGCTTCCTCAAATACCCCCAGGTGGCTGAAGCCCTCTCTCAGGACCTCCTGGTGGGGGCCACCCAACGGGAAGCCGAGCAGCTGAAGTAGCCCTTGGAAGCACCCGGCCATTCGGATGTCACTGCCCAGGGCCATTCCTCCTTCTCCCGCAGCACAAGCTCAGGGAGGTCAGCCTAAATGGCCTGATGGAACTGATCATGGTCCTCTTGAGGGTTTTTCTCCATGGAGAATTGATGTCTCCTGAAAGCTCAGCGGCAAAGATGAAGGGTCTACTGTCAATAGGTTAAAAATGTAGCATCTGCTTCCCATTCAACTGCTACTGTCTGGAGGGTGTGAACTTTGATGAAATAGTGCGCCTGTACCAGCCCTGCATCTCTGGGGCACGGGGGTGGGGGGAAGGCAGTGTCTTGCCCATCAAATCAGCTGAATTAGAGGTAGATTTCCCACTTCTTCCTGAGTCTTCTGGGACCCGATGCTTAGATCAGAGGTTGGCACATTATGGCTGACGGGCTGCGTCGGCCCTGCCTCCTGTTTTTGTATGGCCCGTGAACTGAGAATAATTTTTACATTTTTTAATGGATGAAAAATAAACCACCAAAAGAATATTCTATGACATGTGGAAATTATTTGAGATTCAAGTCTCAGTGCTCATACATTGAAACCCAGCCCCGCCTACCCATTTATAGACTGTGTCTGCGGTTGCTCTTATACCGTAACTGCAGCATTGAGTAGTTGCTGCACAGACCTTACGGCCTTCAAAGCCTGAAATATTTGCTCTCTGATCCTTCCCAGGAAAAGCTTGCCGACCTGTGGCTTAGCTGGTGCTGGTGGAGGTGGGTCTTCTGCTTGGGTGGTGGCCTCTGAGATGCTCCCTTGAACAGAGAGCTTGTCCTCCTATATAACCGGAAGGCGTGGCCTCACCATCACACTCAGCCTCCTGTGCTAGGAGATCCCACAGCCTCTTTCTTCTCCAGAAGCTCATGCTCCCCTATCTTCAAGTATTGGGGTCCCAAGCATAAATTAAGACATCGAGGACCATCCCATTTAGTTTATAGTACCAAATAGCATAAAAACACCTTAACTGCTTTGAAAAGAAAACAGATTTTAATGCCTTGCATGTAAACATTTTTACCGTTTTGCATATATTTTCTATTTGTGGAGTAATTCACGGTTTAAAATTTAACACAAAACGTTTTTTTGGTGAATGATGGATGAATATATTCATCAAGGAATATATTCAACAAGGAAACTACTTTGTTTCATAAAACCTCTTAAAGGGGATTTTAGATCTGTGGAAGGATATGTGATTTCCTTAATCAATTTGTTGTGTAAACAGAGGGTTTGCCCACATTTTTTTTCCTTTTTATAAAAGGCATTTTATTTTATTTAATTTTTTGAGACTGAGTCTTGCTCTCTTGCCCAGGATGGAGTGCAGTGGTGCAATCTTGGCTCACTGCAACCTCTGCCTCCCAGGTTCAAGCGATTCTCCTGCCTCATCCTCCTGAGTAGCTGGGACTATGGGTGTGCACTGTCACGCCCGGCTAATTTTTTTATTTTCAGTAGAGACAGGGTTTCGCCATGTTGGCCAGGCTGGTCTCGACTTCCTGGTCGCAGGTGATCCACCTGCCCCCCCACCTCAGCCTCCCAAAGTGCTGGGATTACAGCCTAGAAAAGGAATTTTATTGAAATAATTGTGTTTAAAGAAGGATATCATTTTGCTATTGGATGTGCAAAGGGAAAGCTGCCTCTTCATTTTCTGAAGGTTTGCTGAAAAATCAGCTCACAAAAGGCGGATTAATTGGAGAAAAGGCATAGGAATTTTATTAATGTGTACATGAGAGTCTTAAATGACCCTAAGATGCAGGGGAAATTGTCCATTTTTATGCTTGGGTTCAACAAAGTGTGGATAGCCATGTAGAAATAGGACTGGATAAAAAGGGCATGATCATGGCAATAGACGGAGTGGGGAAACCCATCAAAGCCTGTCTGTTGAGATTCTTCTTGGCCTTGCTGACCACGCATTCCTTCCTTCCGAGTATGACGCAGGACCCTCTCTGGAATGGGGGTCTTATGACCTACAGTCAAACAAAAGTAGGGCAGATAGTTTCTTTTTTTAATTTTTATTTTATTATTATTTTTAAATTATTTTATTGCATTTTAGGTTTTGGGGTACATGTGAAGAACATGCAAGATTGTTGCATAGGTACACACGTGGCGGTGTGATTTGCTGCCTTCCTCCCCTTCACCTGTATCTGGCATTTCTCCCCATGCTATCTCTCCCCAACTCCCCACCCCCCGCCCCTCCCCCCTTTCCCCCCAATGGACCCCAGTGTGTAGTGCTCCCCTCCCTGTGTCCATGTGTTCTCACTGTTCAACACTTGCCTATGAGTGAGAACATGCGGTGTTTGATTTTCTGCTCTTGTGTCAGTTTGCTGAGAATGAAGACCTAACACTATAAAAACCCTAGAAGAAAATCCAGGCAAAACCATTCAGGACATAGGCGTAGGCAAGGATTTCATGACCAAAACACCAAAAGCAATGGCAACAAAAGCCAAAATAGACAAATGGGACCTAATCAAACTCCACAGCTTCTGCACAGCGAAAGAAACAGTCATTAGAGTGAATCGGCAACGAACAGAATGGGAAAAACTTTTTGCAGTCTACCCATCTGACAAAGGGCTGATATCCAGAATCTACAAAGAACTAACACAGATTTACAAGAAAAAAACAAGCCCATTCAAAAGTGGGCAAAGGATACGAACTGATACTTTACAAAAGAAGACATACATGGGGCAGATAGTTTCTTTATGGCCAGTTTTTGCACAGACAGGCAGAGGGAGAGCTAGAGTGGTATTTTTAAGCTTTATGGTTGGCTTTGGGGAAAAAGCCTTCTGGTTTCCATGCCCTGTCCTGGGAGCAGAGGGATTCTAGTGTCTATGTCTAGCTTCAGGGGAGAATAGGACTGAGAGACTGGAGGGCTAGAGAAGACCAGAGAAATACATTTTTCTTCTAAGGATGCTTCTGAAGTCTTGGTTTTGCGTATTGTTTACTGAGTCCCAACCTTTGTGATTTCACAAGATTTCCAGAACAGGAAGGGCTCCTGTGTCACCCTGGGCGTCTGTGGACTTGAGAATAACAGAATTGCCTTTGCTGCCTGTCTTTCTCATGCACATTTGCTTCGTTGCCATTCATCTTCACATAGAATCAAACAGTAAGGAGCGTGTGGCCGCGCCTGGAAGCTTGAAGCCGGAAGCAAAGTCCAGCGTGACAAAGCTGGAGAAGAGAGACCAAGAAAGACAGCGTTTGTGTGAAGGTGTGAGCGTGAGCTCCTCTGCGCTGTTTGTGGGGGAGGGACAGCATTGGTAGGAATCGGGGTACCCAGAGGGGTCAAAAGAGTGGGGACAGAGTAAGAGATGGAGTGAGAGATCAAGAGAAAATCGGCAAGTGAGTGGAGGAAGAGATGGGGACAGGTAGACAGGGAGGGGGCAGGAGCAGAGGAGAGGCAGAGGAGAGGGAGTGGAAGAGAGAAGGGAGAGGAAAGGGCGTGTCCAGGAGCTCGATAATCGATTGAAATGAGGACGAAGCCAGGAGCTTGGGTTAGAATAGGGAAGAAGTGCTACTTTCATGGAAGTTTTTCCTGAATCTTTCTGAGGTTCTGGGCACAGGTGGGCAGAATATGGATACAGCAGGGGGGCTGTTAAAGGCCAGCTTCTCCTTTTATGTTTTCCAAATCCTGCTCCTGAGAGGCAGCCCTGGATCCTTCCCTGCGAGTAAACCAGGGATGTCTGGGTCACTCGCCCCTCCTGCCCTTGGTGGCCTGTCCTACTCTCCACACTCACTGGGGCCTGGTGTCCAGGGAGCCCCCAGTCCCTTGGTGTCTGCAGACACAGGCAACAACCAGCGCTGCCATTGGGCTGCCTGGCCGCACACCTCCTGGCCTCTGCCTGCCTTCATCCTTCATCCGGCAGGACACCCCATCACCCTGCCATGGGTGCCAGCTCTGCCTGAGGCTCTCTTTCCCTCTCTGGGTGTTGGAGGCTGGCAGTGGAGAGTACCATGCCCTTTTTTTGGTTCTCACTTTTGAAGAACCCTGAGCCTCCAGGATTCTGGGCATAGTAACTTCCCCTGAGAAGATCCGTTATTGGGTCAGTCCCTGTTTCAGAAGCAGCAATGTCCATCGCTGCTGAGCGGAGTCTGCCCCAGCCTTTGAACTGGCTTTCTTTCATCCGGGGCCCTGGTCCTCCCCTTCCCACCCCTTCCCATAGAACCATTTGCCTCCCGATCCAAACAGCAGCCACCTCCCGTGCTGACCCCATAACCCCCCACATTCCTCGGGCTCAGAGGCCAGGTTCCCCCCGGCTCTCCGTCCACAGGAGCAGGCAGTACTAAGGATATGCTGTCCAAGGACATGACTGGCTTAGAAGTGAGAGGTGTGTGGGTTCCAGAGACAGCTTTGAAACGGCTGTGGAGCACTTAGCATTGATTTTGCACCCGATAACCTTGTGTGTGCCTCTTAGGGGGGCACTCAGAGCGAAATTTATCCCTTCATTGACTCATTTATTCCTCTGTGTAAAAAATATATGTTGATGGTAAAAGGCATTTGAAGAAACATGGGGAAAAAGAAAAAACAACGTGTTGAATGGCTCCTGTGTCCCAGCTACGATGCCATCCACGTATGCAATTGTGAGCACGTTGTCTTCAGCAAACTGCCCGGGAAGCCTCCCCTTGCTACAGCCCAGATCTTCCACCTCCTTCATCCTTTCCCCTCCCTGCACAGCTCCCCTTATTATTCAGTTTTTCCCACCCGCCTTTACCTGCAGACTCAGGGATGGGCCCCTTAATCTTGGATTGATGCTTCATTAGCCTGGGTGTGGCAGCTATAGGTGAAGTCTCAACATCTTTCGAGGTCTGGACTCTGTGCTTGCTGAGTTTCAGGATGCTAGCAGGTACAGCAGCTGGGATCTGAGCGGTCACCAAGGCTTCCGGGAACTCCCCTCCGTGGGGCCTGCTCAGTCTCAAACATGGCGACAAGGGAAGCATGGTCATCGTTGAAGGGTGTGGTGATTCCATACGGCAAATGAATAGATACTGCTTCCTGACCTCGGGGAGCCTCTCCTACCTGGGGAAGCAGAAACACACACTCAGCGAGTGAGGGATTGATTTGCTGAGTGAATAACCACATTGTGTTGCGTTACCACGTCTGTTCAGGTGTCTGCATCATGGCGCCACCTCCATAGGGTTTCAGTTAAATGTACGGAAAGTACGGGTCACTATACACTGCCTAAATTAGGCAGTGAGAGTCCCAGGTCACCCACATCCTCCCAGTGATTAGCCGTCTGATATCCTGGTGGGGGCTGTGTTTGCTTCATGACCTGTGTGGGCCCTGGCACCAAGAAGGGTGGTAGCTGCTTTCATTGTGGCTGGACCAACAATCAGGTCCACGTGGAGAAGGCGCACGTGTCCCTGGTTACGTGGACAGTCTTCGTTTGTGCCTGGGATTTTAATGTCTCTGCATGCTGTCGGGTTTAGTGTTTGTCCCACTCTCCTTCAAAGCTGTGGGTTTTGGATGGTAATGGACAAGGCCAGCACATCTGTGAGCCCAGCAGGCAGGACTCCAGCGGACGCACCTTGTCAGTTACTTACTGGTTAAACAGTGTTCAGAATCCACCCACTCACTGCCTCCTCCAGAGCCTTCTGGCCCCGTCCCACTGGTTGTCATTCCTGGTTTGTGCTGGTTGACAACACTGTTTCCCAGAGCTCTCGGGGTTTACCTGCTGGGTCACTTTTCATACGGCTCGTCCCTGGCTGTTTGCTGGTCCTCCTCCCATCTCTTCGGGCTCCGTCTTTCCTTTCTATACTTCATTCAGGGCCTTGTGCTGTGCCATGGAATAAGCTCAATCCACCCTTTGTGGAGCGACGTGGGCCTTCACTCAATCGCTCTGCTCGCCAGGCCACGGTTACCCCTTGCCCCGACTTCAGAGCTGGTGGCAGTGTCTCTCCCCCACCTTGAATAAATCATCTTCCAATATCTTCTTACCCAGCGTCTCACCCTCTTCATCTCTGTTATCCCATTTGGGTCTCTTCTCCTCTTGTGTGGCCTCATCTCCCAGTTTTTACTCTTTCCCGAATATTTCAGATTGTTTCCTGTACACATTTACTGCTGTACTAATCAGAAAACCCTGAATATGATCACACCCAGGACACGGTGAAAATGATGCTTCTTTCACAGCGTTGCTGTACGGATTTGAGCTTGCTCAGGACTCAGTAGCTATTTCAGCTTTTCCCCCTTCACCACCCCTGTCCCATCCTTGTAGGGAAGTTTGCTCAGCTGGAGGTGGCTACACCATTTCACAACTGCCGGCTTCTGTTCTACACCCCCAGCTCTGTGTTCCCAGTTTCCACGCAGCCTGCCCACGGAGCCCCCGCGTTTCACCTACCTTCAATTACATCACTTGCACATTGCTTCCTGATCATAAGAGCATTGTATTTTAAGTTTTTAAAACACAGACATAATAGAAAATGGTAAGTGGGCAGTAAAAATCCCATATTAGCTTTGTTTCCCTTTTTAATGTATTTACCTCAACACACACACACACACACACACACACACACACACTCTGTCTCTTTGTCTAGATGTACAAAGACTAGAGGTACGTTGAGTTAATTCAGTTTTCCTTAATGCTGAATGGTCAAGCATCTATGTTTGGCTGTGATTGAGGCTGAAGCTGAATCATCGAATGAAAATATGACCTTCTAACAAAAATAGGTATTTTTCTTATGTTGTTTTTATTTATTAGGATTCCTCACATTGTAAAGTTAAAGTCTAAGTAAGCAACAGTCGTATCTGGACCTTGCTCCCTGCTAGATACTCCTGTTCACCATGCTTCAATTTATGGTATAGACGTTATGAATATAGACATTTGTTTGCAGCTGAGTTTGGTGGAAGGATGAGACACGTTTGGTTTTGTGAATCATGTCTGGACTGGTGATGATTTACAATAGACGTTATGTTGTAATAGAAGAGGTTTTTTTCCCTTGTGAATTTTTGAGGTAGCATAGTCGATAAAGTTGACAATTAGTTTATCCCTATAAGATAAGAAGGATTCCAAATAAGACTCTTTCTTGGAAGATCCATGGTCTAAACAGAAACAGGAATTTAAAATCCATTGTTATGAAGGCCAGCATACCAAACAATTCCACAAAAACATGATTTATAATATATGCTAATAATCTCTTTTATTCTCTTTTGTTAGCAGTATTTATGGTTCTCTATACTATATCTTGGCTCAGAAAGAATATGACAGTCTTTGTAACAAAGTAGCAAGCAAGTGTATTGTCTCTTTTGTTTTTTTTTTTTGAGATGGAGTCTCACACTGTCGCCCGGGCTAGAGTGCAATGGCACGATCTTGGCTCACTGCAGCCTCCACCTCCCAGGTTCCCAGGATTCTCCTGCCTCAGCCTCCTGAGTAGCTGGGATTACAGGCACACACCACCACACCCAGCTAATCTTTTGTATTTTTAGTAGAAATAGGGTTTCACTATGTTAGCCAGGCTGCTCTCGAACTCCTGACCTCGTGATGCGCCTGTCTTGGCCTCCCGAAGGGTTGGCTCTTAATATTTGTATTATTTCTTCACTTCCTTTTATGTGTAACTCTTTGTTAAAGTTTTTAACAACTGATTTGCACATCTATTTTGTATATAAAATTAATAGCCTTTACTATATGGTCGAGGATTATTGCACATTTCATACTTGCAATAATATTTATATTTATACTCCACCTGACTGGGAGAGTTCAAAATATATCATACATACAGGAGCTTTTTAATCTGAGTACATCTAGAATGCAGGCTTAACATTTGAAAGTGAATATGCAGACTTGCAGTGAGTTCATGTGCCATCCCTTGTTTGAGGTATTGATGTTGGTATACTGTAGATGTAGAGGTGACGGTGACCTGAGTATTGTAAGGTCATCGATCATACACCAGTTCAGGGATGCCAGAAATGATCTCACAATAGGTATTTGACTCTTGGTCCTTTCAAAGGCCAAGGTATTTATTTAGAAACCATGGCCAAATAATAGGTTTTGGAGAAATAGTGTGGCTGAAGCTGAACTCTGACGGATGCCTGATAAATACGTTTGCATATTTGATTTTGTAGCCTGCTTTATGAACTTACTCTTAGCGTTTTCCTGTAACATTATCTTTGAAGGCATGATATTTAAAGGCCGGTAATTTTTGTTGAGGAGTATTCCGTAATTTGTGAGCTTTTCTCTTTATGTCAGACTTGTTAGTTCATTTGGTTTCTGTTCAATTTCCAACTGCCTTTGGACAGTCAACATGCATCTTAGTTGTTCATTTCTCCCCCTGCCTTTCATATCCTTCGCCACTGCGAAGAGTCCTCTGCAGTCATTGAGAACTGGCCTCTTCCCTTCTATGCAGGAAGGTCTCTCAGGTATCTGAAGACAGGCTGATCCCTCCTTCTGCCTCAAGGACTCTCCAGGCTGACAAACTGTGTCTCACTGGCAGGGCCTCCTCAATGAACTATCCCATGGTTCTTTCGGATGTTTTTGAATGTGGAGAATCAGGGCGTCGAGCCCTCCTGCACACTCTCCCACCAGCAGCCCGTGCCTTGCCCTTTCTCCTGCAGGGTCTGTCTTACTGCATGGGGTTCCTGATTCCCTAGACTCAGGACCTGGCAGGCTAGGTTTTGACTGAGAGTCCTTCTAAGCCTTCATCATGGACGTCCAGTACGCTGACGTACACCAGGCCTTCCAACCCAGATGTTCTGGGGTAGCTTCTGTGTGGTTGATGACACACACTTTGTTCTGATGGTCTGCGGCTTTTAGGTCTGACTCAAGCAGGAGACAAGTCGTGGGTGGATGTCTCCTTGCTGTTACACCTGTGGACTCGTCTCGCACAGAGTGGGGCAGGTTGCATGGGTCACTCATTCTTGTCATGCTCCAGATTCATAACGTCGACAGTCACCTCCCTACTCTTCTTCCTCTGGAATTACTGGTTACCCACCTTCTTGCTGGGTCTGTTTTATTTTTACCCCTTTTGCAAAGTTCAGCACAGAGATTATGGGACTTCAGCCAGCAGGTGGAGAAGGAAGCTGGAGTCGGTGGGTTTGAACACTGGTGGGGACATGGCTGACTCCGCTGTGTGCAGTAGTGCAGTGCCCCTGTTCCAGAGGAGAGCCAGAACTCTGCCTAAGCCAACACTGTTAGCTGAGGTTGGAAGGCATCTCTCCAGGCTGCCTTAGGACTGGCTCCAATTCCCTAATGCCAAAACCTGCCTGCCTGGTAAAAGGGGCTCAGGCAGGCAGCCAGGGCTCAGCGTCCAGGTTGGAAGCACCAGCCAGAGGAGGCAGGACCCGGCCTCTTCTTGCTTTCCCGGCTTCAGTGGCCATCCTCTTCTCTATTGCAGAGACCCTGGCCCAGCCTGCCCGTCAGAAAAGAATGCCTTACCGAGAATCTCACAGCTGGATAAAGCCCAGCAAGGCTGTGCTGTCAGAGTTCTCTGACTCGCGGTCTAATGATTTTTTTTCTGTCGTTCTGCTGTAAAAATCCTACCCCGTGGAGGTCCTTTGGGAATCATGCGCCCTGTCTTCATCCCAGAAGTAAGAGGGACCCTCCCTTGCTTGTACTTCAAGAAGAATCCTTTATGATCTCTCACTGAAATGTTTGGATAACAATCTAGATTTTTCAAATGTGCATTTGTTAACGGTTGCACAGGAAATCCAAGTAACCGATTTTTCAGAGCCTAAGCAGTTAATGCTAGAAATTTCACTGCAAATAAATTGATCAGTATGCAAGACAGTTGTCACGGCTGAATCATGGTCCACAGTTAAGGTAAACAGATCTGTGATGACATTTTCTGAGCAGAATACAAATGCAGCTACATTTCCTCCCAGAGGTTGCTGACATCCCTTCTACACGGATAACAGATTCTCCTAAGAAGGTGCTGGTCACAAGGAAGAAAGACCTTTGTTTAATCCCTCTGAAAAGGTAGGGCTGTGGTATTTGATGTGCTTTCTGGGAAGAGAATTGTTCTAAGAGAAAGGAATATTGGGAAGAGCGTTTTCCTTTGGTTAGTTACCTGCCCTCACCCCCTCCCACCCATGGAAAGAGGCTTTTGGTTTTTTGTTTATTTGAATGGTCATTAAAATATTGTATGTTGTAATGTTGTGGAAGTTTGCATGCAATTAATTTTCCCCAGTGTAATGATCAGGGGATATTTTTCTTACTTGGATTCACATGACATAGTGGGGAGAGCAAGATGTCTTTTTCTTGTCCATTTCGTCCTGTTCCTTTCATCTGTGATGCTCTCAAGTTCCACGTTTTTTTCCAGGTTTTTGCTGCCTGCACTGTATTATAGGAATTTGACACAGTATGCCTGCCTCTGAAATGTGAAATAGGCTGTAGCTGGATGTGCATTCTAAGCCAGATATGCTTTCTGTGTTTTGGTGAACCTTACAAAATCTTTAGCTTGTACTGATTTTTAAATGAGCTCCAAACCTCATTCCAACTTTGTGTAAGAGCAGGCAGTCATTTCCTCTCTGTGTGAATGGGAAACAATTTCCTGGGGGGGATATTAGCATTTGGAGTCAGACTGCCGCGAATGCAGATATTTCTATTTGTGCATTTGCCATTGGTGATGATGAGGGATCTTGAGCAGAGATCGAGACGAGAGGCTCGCATTAGAGTGGGGGAGTAACTCTCATGTGTAGGGAATTGCAGTAGGGATAAGAGGCCAGAGAGCTCCGGGGACTGGGAATGAACAAGAAGGCGTATCCCTCAGAGGGGGCTAAATGAATCTGCTGAGAAATTGTGGAGCAGTCAAAGGAAGGCTTTTGGGAAATGGCATCTTTCCTGTCGTACTTTGTTCCTCCCAGAGCATTTCTGCAGTCCGTTGCCAGGCTAGCACAGGGGTGGTGTCCACCAGGAAGCCTTCTCAGATCCTCCCGGGCATCCACACCACGCGGTATTGAGTATCCCTTGCAGCGTGCGTCTCTCAGTGTGAAATTACTGGGCTCTGTGCCTCCATCACACTCAAGACTGAACTTGTCAGAGGCAGGACCATCGTTCATCTCTGACCATCGTTCAGCTTCTAGCACAGCCCCTGGCTCAAAAGAAGAGCTTTGCCAATGCTGCTTAGAATGGCAACAGAGACCATTTCCTTACAGCAACCTCTTGAAGAAAGAAAGCGTGTTCTGATGAGCTCCATGTCTTAGTTGAGGAGAAACTGAGTCAAATAGCAATGAAGCCGGAGCTGGAAGGAGGCTGCTACTGAACGTGTGACCCCCGAGTCAGTGAACTGAGGAAGGCATGAACGCTCGTGCCTCTCCTTTGCTGCAGACGTCCTCACGTATTGAGCATGTGTGGCACGGCAGTTGTAAATATGCAACCAGCCCAATCATATTTTTCTTCCGTCTCTAGAAATTTTTTGCCCCATACAGTGTAGGAGGATCAGGTGACCAAGGTTTTTTAGAATTTTCCCTTTCGGGGATCTGACGCCGATACACTATTTTGAGGCAGTGACATCATCTCTTTCCTCTGGCGTGGCCTCTTTGCGGCTCCATCATTCACGCCTCGCCATCTCCCAGCTGGACTGCTGTGACCCTTACTCACTCCCAGGAGAAGGCCAGGTACAGTCAGAATGAATCACCAGGGACCAGACCTAGCCTGGGTAGGGGAGGGGTCGTTCAGAGGCCGGCCTCTTTGAGAAGTGATATTTGAGCAAAATCTCAATGACTGTAAGGAATTAATGAGGTGAAGAAAGGGAAGGGAGCTTTCTTGCCAGAGGACATAGCATGTGCAAAGGCCCTGGGGTGGGAGGGAACATAGTGTGTTCAAGAAACTGATAGGGCAGCGTGGCTGGATCCAGAGAGGTAAGCTGGAGAGGTGGGCAGTGGCTTGGCCACACAGGAACCGGTGGATCATGGCACGGAACTCCGGTTTTGGGCTAAAAGGAAAGACAATGTATTAGAGGATAGAGGCAAGGCCTGGCCTTTTCTGACGTGGCCCACGAGTGTGGAATGAGTGGGAAGGGCACGGGTGGCTGCAGGAGCCCAGGGGCGTCCTGAGGCAGGCCAGCAGCAGAGCCCAGAAGATGGAGAGACCTGTCAGGCATCAGCAGGGCTTTGCTCGTGGATTGGAGAAGCAGCAGCCGAGGCAGCGCTGCTGCCAGGGCCTGGATGAGATCGCCTAGGAGGACATACAGGAAAGGAGGCTGCACGAGATGCCCTGAGGTCTGGAAGAGGACGCGCAGAGCTGGCAAAAGAGGCCTGGGAGGAGGGGCGGAGGCAGGAGGTGGAGGGCATGCGCCTGGAAAACCTGGCGAAAATGCTTGAGACGGAGCGGGGAGCCACACCCCCAGAGAAGGTCGGGCCAGAGAGCCACTGTTCGTGGTGATGGCAGTCCTCTAGAGGGGTGACGGACGAAAGTCTGCCTAGAGAAGGTGGAAGGGAGCATGGGGGGTGAGGAACCAGCAAGGTAGGAGAGCTCTTCGATGGTTTTGCTTCACCAAGGGGAGCGGATTCCTTTGCCGCAATTCCAAACCTTCCCTGTGCAATGGACAGTTCGGCATTGGGTTTTGAGATCGTTTTGAATTTTGATGTGTTACAGAATGCGTTCATGTTTCTGTGCTGCCCCAGATGCCTGTCTTTTCCAAATGTGGCAAAGCCTTCAGCTGCTTGGGGAAATCGAGGTGAGGGTCCTGTTCACGCCCGTTTCACACGAGCTCCTTGCCAGGCGCTGCTTGGCTGCCTGTCGCTAACTGGCGTCAAGAGGGGATGGATGGATGACTTGTCCGGGATCTCTGGGTTTCCTTCCCAGGGGTGTGTAGGGCTGTGGGGTCCCAGGGCCGTGACAAGTGCAGGCACACACTTCCCCACTTGGGCAAAGCTTTTAGCATCAGCAAGGAGGAGGCTGTTTCCTGTAAGCTCCAGGGTGGGCTGTGTATGTGGTTTGTGTGTATGTGGTATGTGTGCATGTGTGTGTGTTTGTGGTGTGTGTATAAGTAGTGTGATGTGTGTTTGTGGTGTGTGTGTGTTTGTGTGTGTGGTATGTGTATAAGTAGTGTGATGTGTGTTTGTGGTGTGTGTGTGGTGTGTATGTTCACTTGAATGGTTTGTGTGGTGAGATTTCTGTGAGTGGTGCATGGGTGTGGTATATGCGTGGTGTGTTTATTGATGTGAATGGTGGGTATGTTGGTGTGTGCATGTGTAGTTTGTGGTGTGTGTGGTGTGTGTGTGTGTATATGAGTGTATGAGCAGTGTGTGTGGTGTTTGTGAATGATGTGTGATGTGTGTGAGTGGTGTGTGTGTATGTGAATGGTGTACTTGTGTGTTGTGAGTGGTGTGTGTGTGATGTGTGTGAATGCTGTGCATGTGTTTTTGTGAGTGGTGTGTATGGTGTGTGTATGAATGGTGTGTATGTGTTAAGTGGTGTGAGTGGTGTGTGTGACTTGTGTGTGTGGTGTGTTGGTGTGTATGAATGGTATGTATGTATGTTGAGGTGAGTGGTGGGGGAGTGTGGGGTGTGTGATGTGTTGGTGTGTGTGGATGGTTGTGTGGTGTGTGTGTGAATAGTGTGCATGTGTATTGCTGTGACTGATGTGCGTGTAGTGTGTGTGTGAATGGTGTGTATGTGTGTTGATGTGAGTGGTGTGGGTGTGTGTGTGTGATATGTGTGAGTTCTGTGTATGTTGATGTGAGTGGTGTGTGTGTGTAAATGTTTGTGGACGTGAGTGGTGTATGCAAGGTGTGTGGGCTGAGTGTCATGTATGTGTGTTGAGAGTGGTGTGGAGGGGTGGGGTGTATGTGACTGTTGTGTATATGTGTTGATGTAGGGTGTGTGTGAGTGACGTGTTTGAGTATTGATGTGAGTGTGTCGGGTGTGTGGGGTGTGTGAATGTGTATGTGTGTTGATATGAGTGATGTGTGTTGGGTATGTGGGGTATGTGCGAGTATTATGTATGTGTGTTGATGTGAGTGGTATGTTTGGGTATTGATGTCGGGTGTGTGTGAGTGGTGTGTACCTGTGTTGATGTGGAGTGTTGTATATGTGTTGATGTGGGGTGTGTGTGAATGGTGTGTTTGGGTGTTGATGTGAGTGATGTGTGGCGGGGTGTGTGGGATGTGTGAATGTGTATGTGGGTTGATACGTGGGGTGTGTGAGTGTTGTGTATGTGTGTTGATGTGAGTGGTGTGTTTGGGTGTTGATGTGAGTGATGTGTGTCGGGGTGTGTGGTGTGTGTGAGTGGTATGCATGTGTGATGTGTGTCGGGGTGTGTGGTGTGTGTGAGTGGTATGCATGTGTGTTGTGTGTGTGAGTGGTGTGTGGCGTGTGTGTTGGTGTGTGAAGCCCTGAGAGGAGATGGGTGGGAGACAGGCTAGAGGCCGGTGCAATATGGACTGCGTGCAGGCCCCCACCCAGTTCAGGACTCGGCTCCGCGTAGGGAGGCCCGGGCGGGGTCTGCACTCCCTCCTGAGATCTGGGCAGGCCTGCCAGCTGGTGTAGACACACGACTCTGGGTAGAGGGACCGCTGGAGGTCAGCACAGGTGGAGCTGCCAGGGTTTGGCAGCTCCTCCTTCTGCCTCTGGCCACAACCTCACGCGGGGAACGTGTTATGAGTGGGGTGCTGAGTAGTCCAGAAGGCCTTCTGCCCGCCCTGCCCTTGCCTCTCTCGCACTCCTATGAGTTAGAACCAGAAAAACAACATTATAGAGGTGACTCGGCTCCTTACCGTAGCAAAATGATTGAGTCGTGTTCGCATCTATGCGTTTGTGTGTTTTTGTTGAACACTCGCATGTGCTGCTGCTGTGCCAGGCATCATTCTAAGTGCTTTACAACGATCAACTTCTTTAATCCTCATCACTCCAGGAGGTGCGTTGCTGTCCCCATTTCGCAGATAGAAAACCAAGGCAAAGAGAGGCTAAGTAATTTGTGCAAGGGTTGTGTAAAGATCACACATACATACACATACAGTGTCTGCTCGGAAAGACGTTCTGTTCTAGAGAAAGTAACAGAGGATAAGGAATATTTCTTCTGCTAGACATCATAAATAATTGGCTCCCCTTAATACTCACAATAACCGTGTGACGTATTTTCTTGATCTTCTAGAGGAGGAGTCTGAAGCTCAGAGAGGTTCAGTAGCTTCCCCATGGACCCATGGCTAGACGGAGTGACCCCAAAGCATGAGCCTGTCCTGCATGCCATGCAACTTTCATATGGGCCTGTGATTGAGAAACGTGGCCTGGGCACATCTCTTGCTGCCCCTGGGAAGGATCTGCCCAGCCAGCTGGCCTCCGCCTGGGCATCACGAGGGACAGGGACCACACAGTGGGTGGCCGAACACGTGTGAGCCTGCTCTGCCCTTTGCTAGCCAAGTGACAGGGTACAGGGCTGACCGGTTGCTGCTCAGTTTCCTCATCTGTAAAATAGGATGAATTTGTATGTACCTCATAGCGTGGATGTAAATAAAGCTTATGCAATCAAGATGGCAGAGTGCTGGGAGGAGCAGAGTTAGCACCCAACGTAAGTCTTAGTTTAGGTAAAATTGTATCATTGTTCTTAAGCCAATCCGTCCTATTATTGGACACTTATTATTTAAAAAGGGCTTCATCTTCCGGTCTGTCTCATCCATTCATTGCTTCTAGTTCCCACCCGTTATATATACTTTCTCCTGTGTCTTCCATGTGAAATCCTTTAAAAATCTTTTTCTATTTGTGATCAATCAACTGGCATATCATTAAATTGGCATTCAATTAACACATGCATTGAGGGAAAAATCTAGAATATTTAAAGAAATAAGAAGAGCTCTTAGGAGAAAATAAAACCTACCTATAATTTTCACAACAGACATAGCCAAGTTTAACATATTAGTGTATTTCTATGTGTCTTTTAGTCTTTTTTCCATGCATATAACACACACACACACACACACACACACACACACCCTCCCTCTCATCTCCCATCACAGTGAGGGAGAAGCTATGTCTGTGTCAGGTCCTGGGCAGCGGGGAATGTGTTTGTTGGGGGTTTACATGTACGTGGATATTCTAAGTCTGTTGACAAAGACTGCTGAGCTCTCCTCTGGAAAGGCTCTACTCACGTCCACCCCCGACCGCAGGGTGTGGCGGTGGTTGCACAGTCACCCGGAGGTATCCAGAGTGTGATTTTCTCCCTAGACGCAGTGGTCAGTGCCCTTTGCTTGGAGTGAAATTCAGAAACCCAGGAGCAGATCAGCAACTGGCTGACAGGGCTGCTCTTCATCTAAGGTTTAGCTTTCTTTGCTCTGTTGATACCAGGCCCTGTCTTTGGGACTCTCACCTCCAGCCTGGCCAGGGACCTTCCTAAGCCACCTTCTCTGGGTGGACAGCCCAAGAGCTTTGCTTGCTTGGACTTAACGTAACAGAGAAAAGATGCCAGATTTGGGAAGCGGGCAGTCACTTTTCCAGGGAAGGCTGACAACTGATCACATTATAGATATGGACCTAGATTACAGAGGAGAGACTTGTGTGTTTTTTTTTTTTTTAACTTTTTTTTGAATTTATTAAGGGCAGCTCCTAAAAATCAACATTAGACAAACATTTTACCTTTAAAGTCAATTTTAGTCTCATCGATTGCATTTTCTGTTTGGCTTACTTAGTATCCAGAACACTTAGTTACCAAAAATAGCATTTGATAAGATGAGGCATCCATTCCTTAAATAAACTTTTTAAAGTAGGCATAGGAGCAGATTCCTTGACAACAGAAAGAATGTCTTAAACCAGCAGCTCATTCCAGTTAAATGCAAGGCGCAAGCAAGATTGCTTACCATCAGCAAAATCACGGTCATTTTAATTCTTGTTGCTTGAGTGATTTTTCCCCAAGCACTGTGTTAGGCTCATTACATACCTTGTTCTTAATTTTAATTTTTATTAAAAAAAATTTTTTTTTAGATAGAGTTTCGCTCTGTTGTCCAAGCTGGAGTGCAGTGGCACAATCTTGGCTCGCTGTAACCTCTGCCTCCTGGTTCAAGTGATTCTCCTGCCTCAGCCTCCGGAGTAGCTGGGATTACAGACATGAGCCACAATGCCTAGCTAATTTTGTATTTTTAGTAGAGATAGGGTTTCTCCGTGTTGGTCAGGCTGGTCTCAAACTCCCGACCTCAGGTGATCCGCCCGCCTTGGCTTCCCAAACTGCTGGGATTACAGGTGTGAGCTACCACACAAGGCCCTTAATTTTTAAAATGCCCCTTCGAGGTACATATTAGGAACATTTCACAGCTGACACTTTGACCTAGCATGGCCCTGTCACTCATAGCTGGGAAGTGTCCAAGTTATGAGTTGAAACCAGGTGTATTTGATTGCAAAGTCGTGACTTTCTTTTACTCCATGATAGGCCATTTTTACTCAGTATTGCTCTGAAAGTTCTGGCCAGTGAAATGGGACATGAACAAAAGAAACTAGACATGAAATAAGACAAGAAAAAGAAAAGTCACTTGTGGGGACCCACGCAGTTCACCTGATCTGTCCTTGCCTCGCTCCACCCATCTGTCGGAGGAAAGGACTGGGTTTTTCAGTATTCCCCACCAGCCAAGGTTTGGGGAAGCTTCACTCTTTGCAACTTACATTGCAAAAACTCTGGGCATTTTTATTTTCCCCAGATTAAATTCAGGTGATTGGAAAAGGCAGGGATGACAACCTTTCTAGGATTACCAACAATGGATAAGGTCTCATCCAGCCTGAAATTTCTTCAACTCGAAGGCAGGAATGAGGTAATGGCTTTAAAATACCCAAACTTGTGCTCCTTAGAACATTAGCTGAGCAGGTGAAACATTTTTACAGTTTCCACAATTAGAGACATGTATGATATGCTGGGATAACCAAAGTTAAGCAAACTTCTTTATGTAGGTAAGACTTCTCAATATGATTTTAATGGACGCTGGCATCTTTAAGAAAGGGGATAAGTGCACAGCTTTTTTCTTAACTTACTGGACCACGGAACTCTTTTTCTTAGAGAATCTTAAGGGGCTGCTGTTCTGTGGAACTTATTTTAGGAAGCAGTGACTTTCATTGTCATCGGTGTTTGCTCTAACAGTGATTCTGCCCTTCAGTTTGGGGACGTAATTGACTCATTGTGTTTAGCCTCCATTTCAGAAAAATATAAATATTTTATCAAAGCAGGCAGATGATAAGGTTGTTGGGTTATTGCTTTTAATACCATCTAGCTGTCTTAAACTCAGTTATCTAAAGGGGAAAGAATTCCTTTAAGAGGATGATTCTTTTTTTCCCCTTGAGGACTTTTCAATATGTACCTTGGTTTAAAAAAAACAAAACAAGTGTAATCATTCCCAAAGTTTTGTGGACGTAGCAGAGTGACTAAGTTAGATTTTGTTTATTGTGAAATCGTATGGTGTATTGTGAAATTCTTCTTTAAGAGCTTTGAGTGGGATAGTTCAAGTCGAGCTTCAAATGTGTTTATTAAACATACAGTATTTTGGGGTGTAACTGTGGGTCAGCTGTCACAGGGATCCCTGGTTTCTGCTGAAAGGAAACAGAGCAGTCACCTATACCAAGTGTGCCCTGGCAGCACCCCCTGGCATCTCTGTCCACTAAGAAGGGCCCAGATTCCTTATGTATCCTGATCCGTCTTCTTAATATGTTTTTGTAGATTGCTGCTTCTCTTCTTTCCCTGGGTGAAAGTTGAGCTAAGAAAAGCTAACACTCTGGAAGTCCATCTCAAGCACAGGAAACAGAATCACAGAGACCTCTTGAAATATTTGTCGTGTCATGGAATGGTCTGAGGAAAGGGTGCCTGAGCTTAGGAGCTCTCCGTTAAGTAGGAAGGAGAGACTTCTTAGGGTGGTTTCTTTGAAATCAGGGATGCCTAACATGACCTTAATGAGCGTCCAAAAGTGTCTGGCTTATGAGAAATACTGTCTTGGCCACGGTGTGCAGAAAAGGTACTCTCATTTAGGGCCAGACCTTCTTATTCTTTAAATTAATATTTATTCCGGAATGGTCCAGTGCCAGAGATCCAGGAAGCCCTAGCCTGGCCTGCTATACCCCGAAGTGATGCTTTTAACACCCTAGATCAAGAAGAGAGGGGCCAATCAGGGCTCAGATCCTCAGGGCTTCTGAGTCCAGAGTAGGCGTGACAACCAGCCTTTCTGCTTGAACATGAATGCAGGGCAACGAAGGGGCACCGGCGGGCGCTGCCACAGGGATTGCCTCTCGGGCAGTGTGCCCCGTCTGGGTTACCCGAAGTTGATTCTTTCCCTCAGGGTTTGGCTGTGCTGCCTGGATTCCTGGACATCTTACCTGCCTCCAGGTGGCCAGGAGACAGGAATCCCTTATGAAAGCTGCTAAGCTGTGCTCATTCTTTTTAACCACCCTTCCAATCAATAAATCTGAGAGTTCTGCCAGAGATACCCTTTTCCAGAGAAAGAGGACAGCCTTGCCCAGCTGCATGGCTGATGCTGGCCAAGTGGTGGCAGGTCCCCGGGCTCTCCACGCAGGTGCGCCTTCTGGTGTACCGCATGACAGCTTTCTTGCCTGGTGCTGCACTTTTCTGGCATTGACAAAACCTCTCGTCTTTGCTGAATTCCAGAAATGGCTTCAGACATACCTGGATCGGTGACGTTGCCCGTTGCCCCCATGGCGGCCACCGGACAGGTGAGGATGGCGGGGGCCGTGCCTGCCCGTGGAGGAAAGCGACGTTCCGGGTAAGCGACCTCAGCGTTTCCAGGAATCGGCTTAAGAAATGTTGAGCAATGCTCTTGACCTGTTAGGAAAATATTGTTTCTCCCCCTCCTGTAGAATAAAAGCTCAGCAGTATGCATCCTGTTTAGCTTTTGCAAGATTCCTAAATATGCACATAATTTGCTTCTAAGTGTTCTGGGCCTCAGCACACAGCTGGGGACTTCTGTTTGCTTGTCCTGGTGGCGAGAATGTGCTCTGTGATCCTGCTGGGCCTGGCTCAGGCCCTCTGAAGGGAGGGGCTCCCCCGTTATCCTGCCTCCAAGGCAGTTTGGAAGCACTGCTGAGCTGGGCTCCAGCCCCTGGGGGCTGCAAAGTTTCCACTCTCAGGCCGCCCATCCTTCCCTCCTCCAAAGATGGTGTGCAGGAATTCCTTTCAAAAGAATTGGTTAAAGCTCCGCAGCTGAAGACCAGACAGTTGGCATTGCATGCTGCTTTGCTAGTGAAGGTGGTAATAATACTAAGTGCTATTGTTCTAAGTGTCTTGTTCTGATAGGGCCAGAAATATCACCACTCTTGAGCAGATGGAACCCAAACTGCAGCTATTCATGATGCATAGTATTTGTGGCTGTACCAAGACCTAAAAAACCAACAAGCCAACCAGCCAGCCAACGATCTAACCAACCAGAATCATGCAGGAAAAGCACAAGGCTCATTTCAGTCTCCATGTACCACCTAGCCCCTTTCCCCTGTTGAATCGATTTGATTTTTTATGACAACAAGGTTTGATAAACAAGGTTTCTCATGAAGGTGAATCAATTTGTACTTCTTTTTTTTTTTTTTTTTTTTTTGAGACGGAGTTTCGCTCTTGTTACCCAGGCTGGAGTGCAACCTCCGCCTCCTGGTTCAGGCAATTCTCCTGCCTCAGCCTCCTGAGTAGCTGGGATTACAGGCATGCGCCACCATGCCCAGCTAATTTTTTGTATTTTTAGTAGAGACGGGGTTTCACCATGTTGACCAGGATGGTCTCGATCTCTTGACCTCGTGATCCACCCCCCTTGGCCTCCCAAAGTGCTGGGATTACAGGCGTGAGCCGCCACGCCCGGCCCAATTTGTACTTTTAAAGCAATTTCTGCGAACACACAGCTTCTTGGGAATGCAGCTGTCCAGTTACAGCAGAACCCACTTCTCACAGCCTAAGGCCTGCGCGGTGGGCCCGTTTTTAGGCGGTCCAGTATGATTCTTAAAGGGAGCGGAGGTGGAAGGGAGCGGTAGGAAACATGAGGGTCTGGGATGGAGCGCGGATGGAATGCCAAAGCATATTTGGCCTTGTCATTTTAGGTTGTACAAACACTGTTGTGTGTGCCGTGTAGTCTCCAAAGGAGGGCTTGAGATTTTTATGATTAGGGAGAGGGTTAAAAAGCCCAGCCACCGAGCTCAGTGGTGACGCCAGCTTTCCCTGTGTTCAGCGCGCTCACTGGCACGCGCTGGGTGCTGATGCAGCCAGTTCTCCATGCAGCTGCCACGTCTTTACAGCGGGACCAGCAGAGCGCTAATGAGCAGTGTTGGTGCCTGGGGCAAAGCTCCTTAGATCAACTCTGTAATAAATGATGTGGCTTGCCTCTGGGGCTTCCTGCAAACACAGCCATCCCATTTCAACCAGCCATTCTTCCTCACTAGGTGCTAAGCTCAGCAGTTGCTAAAAGCAGACAAGAGGTGTCAACATATCAACTTCATTGATTTTTGATGGTTCCGGGACTTTAAAAATTATTTAAAATGTCTATACCCACTCTAACTTGCATTTCCTGAGGACAGAGCCCCATGGCTTGCCCAAGTCCTTTTCTGGGGAAGAGGCCGGCACAGGACTCTGTGATGAGGGAGGCGGGCTGAGCCAGGGTCAAGTCCAGGCAGAGATGCTCAGGCCCAGCCTAGTACTTACAGGTCCAGGAGCCATCTCTGTGCCAGGAAGTCACCTCTGAGCCGCTGCCAGGCGTTTCCTCTTCCCTCCCACAGGACAGGGGCTGCAGTGACTTGGGGCTCTTTCCCTCCCTGGCCTCCATGTTTCTGACCCAGCCTGGTGTCCAGACACAGATCTGTGGTTGCTCCCTGAGCTTATGATTAGACTGGGGACCCAGTCCTTTTATTTTATTTATTGTATTTTATTGTATCGTATTTTTAGAGACAGGGTCTCACTCTGTTGCCCAGGCTGGTTTTGAACTCTTGGTCTTAAGCAATCCTCGTGCCTTGGCCTCCCCAAGTGTTGGGATTACAGGTGTGAGCCACTGCATCCAGCTTCAGTCCCATTTCTGAAGAAGCCCTCCACCACTGTGTGTCCCTTCCTGGGTCACACACACATAGCATCGCACTGGAGGCAGGTGTGGATCCTGAGCAGGTAGAGAGATAGCCTAGCATTGAGTTCCACTTAAAGCCAAGGGAACGAAACATCAAGAAAAGAAATGAGTGAGGAAGGAGGGGGAGCAGCAATTGCCGACAGCCCGTCGGGAGCGAAGGCATGACTGTGGAAGGCAAGCCAGTGACCCTGACCTCTAGGGTGCTGGTCCTCCACCATCCCGCCTCTTGGGGTCCATGTCCCTATTCCTTTTCCCTGCCGGAGGGAGAGAGCCAACAAACTGTGGTCCCACTTGCCAAGCCTCAGTGGCTTAGGGACGTATCCTGTGTCTAAGCAAAGACACCTCCGTTTTTACAGGGCCGTTTCCATAGTAATTCTTGCATCTGATGTTTTACATGTTTTGCTGAAATTCTGTGATTGAGGCCACTGCTGTTCTAGAAGCTCGTGGTAACAACTCCTTCAACCACAGCCCGAACACTTAGCTAAGTGCAAAGGAGACCCTGATGGAAATCACTCACACTCATGGAAACGCAGGTGACCCCATGGCAAAGCCCGTGCGCCCGTGCCAGGGCACGCATTTCCCCCGCCCTCCCTACTGATGGCGTGCTGTTCTTCCACCTCCCCCTTCCCTCTGAGAACGTGGGACATGGTGGAGAGACTCAGAGAGAGGCTCAGAGAGAACCGGTATCTCGCAGTTGGGATCCTCCAGGCCTCCCGCATGGCCCAGCACTGTGGCTTTTCATGGTTTAACTTCCTCCCCACTTCCCCAGCAGCCTTTATCAGTAAGCGTCTTGGCAAGCTACCTGCTCTCCCAGCAGCTGGGACTCATGGTGAAGGTTCCGAAGTCCCAGATTCTTTTTATGTTTTTTTGAGACAGTCTCGCTCTGTCACCCAGGCTGGAGTACAGTGGTGGGATCTCGGCTCACTGCCACCTCCACTTCCTGGGTTCAAGCAGTTCTCTGCCTCAGCCTTCCGAGTAGCTGGGATTACAGGCAGCCACCATCATGCCCGGCGAATTTTTGTATTTTGAGTAGAGCCGGGCTTTCACTCTCTTGGCCAGGCTGGTCTTGAATTCCTGACCTCGTGACCCACCCGTCTCGATCTCCCAAAGTGCTGGGATTATGGGCATGAGCCACCACACTCGGTCCCCAGATTCTTTCAAAAGTGATTCCACATACGTGGGAGACATGAGCTGGAGTGTCACCTGGAATGGCAGTTTGTAGAAACCTCCCTGATCTCAGCAACAGGGTGGTGAGGGGTAGGGGGCTTCCTTGGGGCAAATTCAGTTAGGAGGAAGCAGCGGTGACTAGTTAAGGTTTGTGTCTGTCCCAAAGCTAGCCTTGGATAGGGACAGAGGGTAGAGAGTGAGGGCAGGGATGTGTCCGTCCCTTTTTACTTGGAGTCCAATGCTGGGCTTCTAAAATAGCATCACTGAGGAAAAACTACTTTCAAGTTACTTATAGCCGATAGACCGGCACCTCCCTCTAAGGTAACCCCAGAAGCCGCTGGGATATGGTCACATTACAGGCGGATTTCCGTAAGCAGCTGTTTCTCTTGGTGAGCTCTATATGTTCTAGCATTGCTGCAGTCTGGGTGGTCAGTCCAGGCTCTGACAGAGGAGCATTTTCCGGCAGCCCTTGACACTTCACCTGTTGCGGAAGCTTCGGGTTGGGCCAGGGTCATTCCTTTGCTGTCACTGTGGGACCAGCCCGTTTATCTCACTGGAGCCCAAGTGACTTCTTTTTAGTGGCTCGTGTTTGATGAAGCGTTATTATTATTACACAGTCATGGTGAGGGAGCTTCGCGTCACTTACTCCTAATTGCAGGTTCAGAAACGCCTATCATGGCTCCTTCTCAAGGCAGGCATTCAGGCTCATTGACAGAAAAGCACAGTTAAGTGCATTTTCAGCCCACTTTTTGAAGACTCTTCTGCTATCCGTTCACTGTGCTGAATTAAAGTGAATACAATAGGACTTAAAAGTCTTATTTTGATTACTCTCCTTTAATATCCAGATGCTACTGTATGATAGAGACACATTAAAGATATAAAATAAAGGATGATTTATTTAGACTTACAGCAAGAAATAGGCATAGCTGATGGTAGTCCTATTTAAAGTAGAGATTCTGAGATGGCGATAGGGGGCCCAAGCAACAGCATCTTTGCAGGTGTGGCTCTGAAAGGCTCTTTGTGTCCTCCAGGGTTGCACTGTTTCCCACATTGCTGATGAGCCAGTGAGACTGTTTTCAGGTGGATTGAGTCATCTCGAGCACTTGAACAATCATTAGTGTCCTGATTTATCTCCTGGCTTGCCCCTGACTTTCTAGAGCTGATGGCCCTAGATTTATCTCCTGGTTCGCCCCCGACTTTCTAGAGCTGACTAGTTAGGGTTTGTGCCGGTCCCAAAGCTTGGGTAGGGACAGAGGGTAGAGAGTGAGGGCAGACATGCACACGTGGGAGGTACAGGATCTTGGTCCCTAATATTCCCGGACAAATGCTGGTTCCTGGATTCCCCGAGGCCTTCAGAAGGCTCTGGGTCTGGAGCAAGGCTGTCCCCTTTCTCATCCCCTCTGCTTGATTGAGCCACAGCTAACCTGGCCAACGGGGGATTGTGTACCATGGGGCTCACTTCCTCATCTGTCTGCTCCCGCAAAGGGCTGGGTAAAGAACAGAGCTATCTTTGTGAAAACGAGGGTGACCAACAATTGTGGTTTGCCCAGGACTCTTCTGCTTTTAGCACTGAAGTCCTGGATCCCAGGTATCTCCTTACCTATCCAGACAAAATCAGGATGCTTGATCACCCTAACACCCCTAAGATCACACAGGCTGAGGACGGAGGGCTGGCTTACAACTTGTATTTTGCAGGCGTACTGACGATCACACTCATACCAACTTGAGCTAAAAGAAATTTTAAAGATAACTGTATGTCTCACACTCACTTGTGGTTTTGTTAAATGCTTGCTTGTGTTCTTTGGAATGTTGCAACTGCTGTTTTTTTTTTTTTTTTTCTTAGCCCTGAAATGTTTTTGACAGCACGCTTGGGGTGTTAAATAACCTGCCTGTGGACAGCAAACTCGCTCTTCCCCATAGTGAACACTAGGTGGCAGTGTGGTTCCGCGGCTCTGCAGAACCCCGGGTGGATTTGGTTACAGCATTTTTGCTCGTTTACCTTCCCTGTGTTACTTTCCGGGAAAGGTGGGGTGACTGTTTAGTGGTGATGCAGAATATCGATAGCCTTGATTCATTTAGAAAGTCTTGCATTCAGCTCCTACTTGTCCACAACATCAGCAGCTGTAAAGCTGCTGTGATGTCTGGCTTTCCAAACGACCTTGCAGAGGTGTGTGTCTGTCTCTTAGAGGTGTCTGTATGGCCCTTTAGCTGTCCTTTTTCTTTCGTACTGTTCTTCTTCCGCAGTTCCTCTCCTCTTTGTGCATAGGCATTTCTGTTGTCATCCTGTCCTCTTTTTCAATTACGTGACTCCTTCTGTTCTTGGACTCTCAGCATAGCCCTTGTGTCTGAGAACCAGAGATTCCAAATTAGCAGGGATTCTCTCAGGTCATTCCAAACAAAATAAGACCCAGATCAGAACTTTGGCTACGCTGCACATAAAACAAAAGCAAAAGGTACTTATTTTAAGAAGAAAATACTTTTCTGCTTTATGGGATTGCAGTCCCTAGGTCCCTCAAGTTTCCCCAAAGCCCCTAGAGACTATGATTTGTCTTGTTGGGGGCTTCTTGGGTGTGCCCGTGCAATGATGGCTCGCCCTGTGTGACCTGGCCGTTTCCCGGTAACCTGGGTGTCCTGTGCCTTCTTCAAGCCACTCATTTAGCCACTGAAGCCCTGCCCTTAGAGTCTGGGGGTGGGGGTCACCCTTTCTGGGAGGCCAGCAGCTCTAGAATCTGTCGCAGTAGTGATTTAATACACACTCCATTCTGATACTGAGCTGTTCAGGCAAGGAATTTCTCGGTCCAGGCTGCCAGGCAGGCTGGCCTCCCTTCTGCTTGGATTCCATGGGAGCTGTGCCTCATTCAGTCCCCCAGGACTACAGAGAACAAGACAGAAAACGCAGGGGCTCTGAAACATTGTCTCCAAGGAGCTCCACTCACCCGAGATGTGCAGGAGAGCTCAGACATCTGTGTCATTTTTCATTTTGGTCCCCAAGGACTGTGGGTACACTTGAACCAATGAAATACCCACTCTGCCCTAACATGTTCAGGAATCACGTGAATTACCATTAGAGAGGCAAGATTTTTTGAGAAGAGTTTGAGAGATTAGTTCAGCAAGTATCTATCAAGACTTTTTGTTTTGTGTTTACACTGAGAGACCCAGTAAAGGGTGACTCTGAATAGTTACTTGGCGAGTTTCCACCAGCACAGCCGATTTGAGTAACTTGGGCCCCAAACAGCCATTTCCCCCTCAACAACCATGTTTGCTCCTGGATTTAATAGGGCAATGGCCTTAAATGCCCTTTTCACTTTGACTCATCAAGAACAGCCACATTTTCAAGCAGTACAACCAGCAATATGTTCTCTCTTCCTTGTGATCCCTGCACCCTGAAAACTTGTTTTCACAATCCCCCGAGCCTTTTTAGTCTGTTAATATACCATACGATAAATTAAGAAACAAGTCTCAATATGGAATAGATGATGTGGAAGGGAGCAGGTATTTCCAAAGATGGTAAGAGACGAGGAAGATAAACCTTTCCATCATAGCCAGAGCAATCCATTGGCTGCTAAGAGTTCTAAGAAGGGAACGGCATGTGGAGTTCTGGAGGAGACAAGTTGATACTTGACTATTCCCAGCCATAGAATTAATGGGGCTTATACTGAAGACCTTTCATTTTGCCTCTTCCTGTCTTGAACCTGTTTGATGATCATGTAGAGATATTGCTTGTTCCACTGCCAAAGGTTGGGACCAGTGGATAGCAGTCCTAGTGAATAAAGCTCCTTTTGTTCCAGCAGCTCCTGTTACCAGTTAACATGTTCTCCTGATAATCAGTACTCACTTGATGATCTTGACTTTTCAGAATGGACTTCGATGATGAAGATGGTGAAGGTCCCAGTAAATTTTCAAGGTAAGTTTATTTTATTTTCCTTAGACTTAAAGAGCCAAGGCCGGGCACGGTGGCTCACACGTGTAATCCTAGCACTTTGGGAGGCGAAGGCGGGCAGGCGACCTGAGGCTGGGAGTTCGAGACCAGCCTGACCAACATGGAGAAACCCCATCTCTACTAAAAATACAAAATTAGCTGGACATGGTGGCGCATGCCTGTAGTCCCAGCTACTCGGGAGGCTGAAGCAGAAGAATCGCTTAAACCTGGGAGGCAGAGGTTGCCGTGAGCTGAGATCACCCTGTTGCACTCCAGCCTGGGCAACAAGAGCAAAACTCAGTCTCAAAAAAAAAAAAAAAAAAAAAAGAAGCCAATAGCCAACAGTCACCTTAGTGAAAGATACAAGAATGTAACATCTTTTGTCATTGAAAAAGCCATTGCCTGCAGTGTGGCCATCTTTCTGGTCCCTCACTCTGTGACGGTATTTGGCCCAGTGGCAGCTGGCTATTAGTGACCCTACCACATCCTAGCATAGAAGATCAGCAGGTAAGTAACAAGTCATTAACTCTGTTTGCTTTAGAAGCAATAAATGTCAGTTTTAAGTGTTCCTTTTTAAAAGACAGAGGGCTTTTTAAAAAGTATTTTTTAAAAGCCTGATGTCTTTTTAAAAGGAATCCATTAAAATTGATATTCATTGCTTATAAAGCAAACAGAGGCATTCATTCTTGCTGAAAAGCCCTAGAGTTCAAGTTGAGAAAAAACTGTCGAGATTAAATCTTTGATTAATCTTGGAAATAAGAAGAGAGATGAGAAACCAGGGCAGCTGTATTTTGGATGCAGGATGGAAAACTGGGTTTCCAGCTCCTAAGAACTGTATTGCCAACTGGCCATGGGACAGCATCTTTAGCTGGGTCCGCAGGGCCCTCCTGAGTGCTGACCACCTCACGGAAAGTTTGCTGGATCACAAGTGCCACGGGGTTCCATACGTGACATCCACGAAGGATAAGGCAGGCCCAGCCCCAGACTCTCTTTTTTGTTTGTTTGTTTGTTTGATTAAGATATGGTGGGAAGTTCGGTAGTGTTGACAGGAAGGCACAAATCATTCCATCATTCTTATTCTTAGCAAAATTCACATCTGGACCCGCTTACCTAAGGAAGGGCCTGCCTTGACATTCCTCCCCAGCAGCCACGCCTCCAGGCCTTCCCAATTCTTGCTCGTTTATGAACATGAAAACTTGCTGTGGGTGACGGTGGCTTTCCCCCTGTATCCATGGTCCGCAGTTTGGGCTGATGGCCTCAGTTACTTTTGGAGGAACCCCTTGCATATTGAATCCTGGGCCCCCGAGCTACCCTAGTTTTTTCCCCTCATGGTGGTCATTTTTGGTGACAGTTCGTGCATTGCTATTGTGAGCTCAGCACACTTTCCCACCAGTCCAAGAGGGACATGCGTCTCATGACTTCCCAGGGATTCCGAGTCTCCATGTCCATCGTAAACGCTCATCATGCCTTACACTTTCCTCCCCAAGATCTTTTCCTTCCGTCTTCCAACTTCTGCTTCAGGTGAAACAGTAGAGAGGAGACGGAGAACATTTTGGTCACCAGTGACCTTGGAGTTCCTAATCAAAACAAGACATGAGTTTCAATAACAGAAGCCTGGATTGCGTTCCCTCAGTGCAGACGGAACTGCAGCTTCGACATCCACCCATTTCTCAGGATACATTTTAATAGCAGGGTGTGCTTTCTTGCCCAGATGGAAACAAGGGCACTTATCTCCCTGGCCCAGTTTGCTCTCCCTGTACACAGCCTCCGTTTATGAAGCAACAATGACTCTTGATTTCTCGGTGTCAGAATTCCCCTGGAGATAATATTCCACAGCGTGCTAACCTCAGGAAGTGATGATTCCTGGGGCCTCAGAACACAGAGAGGAAGAGGGATGAGGATTGGCATTTGCTTGACATTGGAGATCAGTGTCAGTGATGAAATAACAGTGCATGGGGACAAAGGGCTCGTTGTATTAGGCCCGATCATTTGGAAACAGAAACTCTCCACTCTGGGGGACTATCTCAGGAGTCTGTCTGTGAGTCTGTTTTTATACAGTCAAGGTTCAAACCCCGGCTTCTGTGAACCATTTCATTCCCCCTGTGACAAATAAGAAGATAGGGTGTGATTCTGGCCTATGCTTTACTAATAGGGATCCGTTTGTAACGCCACCGAGGCCGCTTGATTCTCACAAGAGGCTCAACTGCTGGGCCCGCAGTGAAAGGGCCTGTGGCTTCATCTGAGCTGCTCGGCACTGGGGAGACGGCCGAGTCCAGGAGTCCACCCTCATCCCCACACTGCGCGGTGGCTGTGGCCGCTGTCCAGGGGAGGGGTGGAGACTCTGCTTCCAATTGGCATGGCACACCCTGGCGTGTCTCCTGTCTGCTTTTCCTCTTCTTACAATCAGGCAAGAGAAGCCCCCTTCGTGTGAGGGCCTGGAAGAGACAGAGGCTGCCTCGTGAGCCAGCACCCACCGTAGTTTGTTGACTCAGAATCTGGGCATGGTCCTGTGCCATGGTTTCTGTCCCTTGATGTGTGTGTGCAATCAGCTTTTCCAGCTTTTTGCAAAGGGGCTTCCCAATTCACATGTCCTGCCTATCATGAGTTTTCCCGGCTCAATTTTTGGTTTGGGAAGTATGGCCATAGTCACAAAGGACCTAAATTACAGCCAACTTGGTGAGGTTCCTACTTTAGCACAGCCAGGCCCATTACAGCAGGCCTCAGATGCAACAAAGTAGTAGATGTGAAACTGCTACTCTGCCATGTGACCTCAGGCACGCACACACAAGCGCTCACATGTGCGCGCCCACACGTGCACACGCAGTCCAGGAGCCTGCCTTCCAGTGCCAGAAATGAAGGCCCGCTTCACTGCATCCCAAGGCCTCGGCTCTTTCTCACACGTGGGATTCATGGCGCCCTGGGAGCTGTGATATGCAGAACGTGGTTCTGCCTGCGTTCGAAGTTTCCTTCCTCCACACAGAGTCGCAGGGATCTGGGGGGCAGAAGCCAGACCACAGTGGGCTGAGGACTGATTGGGAGATGAGGACTTGAAGGTAACATGGGAACAATTCTTTGAGCAGTTGGGATGTAAATAAAAAAGCAAGGGGCTCTGGGAGGGGTACTTATTAAGGATGGGAAGATCATGAGTGCATACATGTAAGGAGGGAAAGAATGGGGATAGCCAGAGATTTGGAAGGCCCAGGAGTGAGGCTGGGGAGAGATGGGTCCAGAGGACGAGGAAGAGCCCCCAGCACACCGCAGGGAGCACGCATGCTCTGAGGCAGAAGGGAGGCGGGAGGAGCTGCCGGTGAGGCCAAGTGCGAGGCCTGTGGGCGCGTCCGAAGTGGAGGGGTTAATTCTCATGGCTTCCGTTGTCTTGATTAGGTAGAAAATGGGGCCGTGTGCCATGGGTGGGAAGAGGTTTGTTCGTGTATGTGAGACCAAAGTTTGGGGTGGCCCTGGGTTGAATTCACAGGAAGGAGTGTAACCGAAGACAGACACAAGAACAGAAAACCAGACGTCGCATGCTGTCCCTCATAAGCGGGTGTTGAACAATGAGACCACGTGGAGGGGAACATCACACACTGGGGCCTGTTGGGGGCTGGGGGGCTAGGGGAGGAATAGCAGGGGGTTGGGGGATTGGGGAGGGCTAACATTAGGAGAAATACCTAATGTAGGTGACGGGGGGATGGAGGCAGCAAACCACCATGGCGTGTGTGTACCTATGTAACAGTCCTGTGCGATCTTCCCCAGAACTTACAGTATAATAATTAAAAAAACCCTTTAGACCCCATTTGAGATTGCAGACCACCAGTGTGAGGTGGCATCACTGTGTGTAAGGGCAGTTTCCCTCCAGCGGTACCCAGCTGGGTGGATACAGGCGATGCAGGCTTTCCATGGACTCAGGGTGGAGGCTTAGGGCAGGTGCCACGGAAGGACAGGATGAGAGAGTGGCTGGAGAGGCTAAGCTGTGGGTCCAGTGGCAGAGGGAGTGAAGGGAAGTGAGAAGAGAATGGAGGAGGTCAGAGACGGGAAGTAGCAATGTGGTCAAAGAATAGTTCTAGTTTTGTGGGAGCTTGAGAGGGCTGGAAAAGTAGGAAGTTGTGGTCAAACAGTGAGAAGTCGCCACCATGGGAGAGGCTGGCTGAGGTTCAGTGGAGGAGGCAGAGGTCCTGGGAGCAGAGGCGTGGGGAGACGGACGGGTCTGTGTGTGTCACCTCCTGCAGAGGCTGATGGGGGACTGGGGGCGAGCTCACCGTGCGGGTAGGTAGTGGTGATGATGAGGAACAGCCTAGGAGATGGCAGAGATGGGGGCACGAGCTTCAGAGGAGACTTCCTGCCAAGGAGGTGAAAATCTGTGAAGCCGCAGAGCCAGCCTTTGTTCCCCAGCTCAGCCGAGAAAGCAGCCTCCACTGAGAGCGCTTGACTTGACCTCCGTCTTGGAATCCCAGTTACCAAGTCAACGATCTTCACAGCAGGCGGCAGTAAACTCTCTGTCTTTGGAAAAATGCTGATTACACTCCAGAAAGTGTTTATCCAAAGATGGTCCTCCTGGGCAGCTGGTAGTGGGGCCGTCCCCTCCTATAGTGAGGCCAGCACCAGCCCCTCCCTGGTTCCTGAGCCTGCGTGGATGGGCCTGGCCTACCGGGAGGCACATGCCAGTCCTGCCAGCACATCCTGCAACCTTACACTCAAGCAGAGGCCGAAAACCTTTCCATCACTCTGAGTGCTGCAGGGGCATCTTCCTACTTCAGCGACCCCTTAGATTGATGTGTTTGCTAGGGAGTCCCAGCATTCCTTCTTGTACCTGCAGCTGGGGTCAGCTGCTGCTGGTACATGGAGGCATCTTAAATATTGTTTCATAAGGGGCACCGCTAACATCCCAGAGCTGTCTGTCATCAGCAGAGTCAAAGTTATACACCGTGTGAGAACGGATGCGTGATGTTTCACTAAAACAAAAGAGAGGAAACATACCTAATGCAAACGTCTTCTTTATGTTTCATTTACCACTTGGGGACAACCAAGTCTGCACCCCTAAACTTTAATTCTTGTCACTGTGTATTATCAACCTGATTTTGCTCCCTTCAGACTCATTCTGCACCCTTTCTCAAAAGACTCAGAAGACCTTCGAAGGAGTTCTCGCATCTGTTACTATGGATTCAGCTTCAGTGCTTGGAGCCTTCTAAGAGCTTGTAGTCAAAATCCCCTATCGATGGGCTTCCTGGCCTCTCTTTAGCCTTTTTAGAAATGGCAGTAAGTGACCCCATTGGCTGTTCTACAAGCTCATTGGTGAGACTGTAGCACCCAATTGCACCAGTCCAAACTTGTGCCTCGTATTTTGTAGAATTAGCCAGTAAACCTCTGAAGTTATCTAAAACAAAGATATCGGTGGTAGGAAAGCTTCTGCAGAATTGAGCTGTTGTTTCTCATCACACCCGTTTTGGTACTTCCCTTTTGGTTCTGTGTGGTAATTAAGCTTGTAGGCATTTCCCTCCCCTGGCTTCACACATTGTGGTGATTTTGTTTGTTTGTTTTGAGACGGAGTGTCACTTCGTTGCCCAGGCTGGAGTGCAGTGACGTGATCTTGGCTCACTGCAACCTCTGCCTCCTGAGTTCAAGCAATTCTTTTGCCTCAGCCTTCTGAGTAGCTGGAATTACAGGCATGTGCCATCATGGCCAGCTAGATTTTTTGGTATTTTTAGTAGAGACAGGGTTTCACCATGTTGGCAAGGCTGGTCTCGAACTCCTGACCTCAGGTGATTAACCCACTTCCGTCTCCCAAAGTGCTGGGATCACAGGCGTGAGCCACTGCGTCCTGCCAGTGGTGATGTTTTAGTTTGAATCATTCCTGCTTTGTGTGTAGGTATCATGACCAAAACTCTGTGGATAAGGAAAATATGCAAGGCAGGCCTGTCCTGCAGAGGCCTTTCCTGGCAGAAAGAAAAGACGATTATGGGTTTCCAGAATTCTTAGTCTGAGCATCTTAGCCTATAGGGCGGGTTACTCTGTTTCCACATGAGAAGATGCCTAAAGTATTTCCAAGGCAGAGAGGATGACCGGCCAGCAGCCAGGAGTGCCCCTTTTTATCTGACCTGATGTTATCAGTCACCGTGTGTGGACACTGGCTGGGCACGCGAGGTCCCTGTAAAGCAGGAAGAGATTCGGCTGAGCCTTTTGGATGTTGCAGAGCAAACCCCAAGGTGAGCCCTTCCAAACTTCCCATGCCTCCTCCCTGCCTCTACAGCTTCAGGTCGTGTGAACCAGACACATGTTGCAGAATAGCTGGGTAGAACTTGGGACAGTGTGGTTTATGAGCAATCAAAGTCTATGTGACTTCAGGGTTAGGGTTAGCACACACTGGAATGAAAGATTTTGTAGGAGTGGGTGGCTTTCTAACACCATGCTGATACAGATCGGTGATTCCGCCCCCCTGCTTTTTTTTGAGACAGAGTTTTGCTCTTGCTGCCCAAGCTGGAGCGCAATGGTGCGATCTCAGCTCACTGCAATCTCCTCTTGAGGAGATAGGGATTACAGGCGTGCGCCACCATGCCTGGCTACATTTTTGTATTTTCAGTAGAGACCGCAGGGGATCCGCCTGCCTCTCCCTCCCAAAGGGCTGGGATGACAGGCGTGAACCGACATCCCTTGTCTTCATACAAGACGTTTGGCTCTCATGTGCTGGACCTGCAC
Source organism: Saimiri boliviensis (assembly GCF_048565385.1). Taxonomy (NCBI): domain Eukaryota; kingdom Metazoa; phylum Chordata; class Mammalia; order Primates; family Cebidae; genus Saimiri; species Saimiri boliviensis. The sequence continues at coordinate 126,194,791 of NC_133453.1, forward strand.
CCGATGCCTTTCTTACCATGTTTAGCTATGCTGCCCCCATCAGTTTTTCTGCTGGAGAGATTTGAAATGATAGTGCCCGGATAACACTAGAGTGTTTTTGGAGAGAGGGAAGGAAATCAATTCTGGGATCAGGAGTCCTGAGCTGTGTGTCTTTGGAAGCTTCCAGGCATATTCTTCCCCCATAAAGCCTTAAATATCTTTGCTCCCCAGTCTCTCTGGGCATTCTAGCTCTGAACCGAGGGCCAGTTAGTGCTCTGCTGGGGAGAGGTGGTGAGAGAGAGGCAGCGGGCGTCCGGCAGGCCTGTCCCAGTCCTTGTAAGTCACTCTGATCCTTGGGGTCTCAGCTTCCCCCTCTGTAAGAAAGGAGATACTTCTTGACCGAGTGATTGCAAGGACTGATTGCAGGAGGTGCTGAGAGAGTGCTTGGGAAGCCGTAAGTTGCTATAGAAACATGCAAGATGTGTGTCTCACTGGGAACAGGGATTGTCACAGGTGCCAGGCCTGGGCCCTGCTTGGGAGGATCTGGGCTTCTCAGACTCCTCCCTCTGTCTCAGGTAAGTCTTACATTCAGCCTGGACACACAGATATCTTGTAGTTGTCTGGCAGAAACCCAGGCCTTGGTTGGGCTTCTGGGAGCAGGGTGCCTGCCTCCTTCCCATGGAGAGAGCAACCCTCTGCCCTTCCTGGAGCAGCCTCAGAAGCTGGGAAAACTGCCCCACTGAATATGCCTCAGTGGGCCTCTCTGCAGGCTTCTGACCAGCCTCCATGGGGCTTCCAGAAATGGCTTTCTACTGGCCTTCATGGTTCTTACAGTGCCCTGCAGCGCTGCCCGGAAGGGGCTGGCTGTGAAGGATATTCCTGGCAAGATACAGTCTTCCTTCCTGGGTGTCAGAGGAGGGGCAGGGCCAGCCTGTGCCTAATACTGCACCAGAGGCTGCTGACAGCTGGGGACTCTCGTATAGACCCCCACGCAGCCACTCTTGGTCTGATGACTCCCCCAGGTTACCTCTGAAGGCCGCGTGGTGTGATGCTATGCAAAGCGCCTCTTCCCACACTTCTGACTCCACCCGGGCTGCTCAGCTCTTACAGAGAAATTCCTAGTAGGGGGAGAAGGGGGTTGGTGCTTCCTTTGCTCGAGAAGTGCTGAAGCCCTTTACTGGAATTGCAGGCAGAAAGCCTCGGTTGTTCAGTAACTTGGGCCATGCACAGTTCGGTGAATTGTCCGAGGGCAGAGGTTATCACCATGTGCCGGGTGGATTCTGAAAAGGAAAAAGCTCCCGGTGACCAGTCTTCCAGGTCTGATGCAACTGGGGGAAATGAGTGCCAGTTCTGCCCTGAGTGAGGCCTGCCTCCAAGCCGGTGGCTGTGAGCATGGCAGCTGCTTGGCGATGCTTATGCAGGTTGGGGAGAAGCTTATGTCTGTCTTCAGCAGGTCTGTTGTAGGGCCCGCTGTGGGCTGGAGAGAGGGTGGCGTGGACATGGAAGCTCAGGCGTCATGGAGAGATGTGGTCCCGGCACCCTCTGAGGCAGGGCTGCCCTGCAGACACTCCCCATGTGATCTGTGTCGCTCCGAAGGTGGCAGTGAGGTGTAGTGACCAGTCGTGCTGTTCCAAGTGCCGACTTCTCAGACTGGGACCCTGGCAGTGGAGGGGGCCTGCCTAGAGTTAGGCTTGGTCATGTCTCATAGTACCCTGCGTCGGCCCACCTGCCGCCTTGAGCAGCCCGATGTGAGCAAAGAGAGGCTGCAGAATCACCTAGGTTTACGTGGCGGCTCCTCTCAGCCAAGCCTGCACGGGGGCTTTCAGTGTCCCAGGTTCTAGGGTTCCTGGGTATTTCCCTGGGACTTTTCACCAGGAGCTGTTCCCATCACACACTGTCAGCATCCTCTTCCGACCTTTCAGTGTACAAGGGAGCAACACAGAGGGATTTCCCGGCTGGTCCATGAGCTCTCTGTCCTGTCCAGTACCTGTCTCCAGTACCCAGCGCGGTAACTCCCAGACTCGAGTGTGCCCCAGGGGTACATGTCTGCAGTGATCAGGGAGCCCCAGCGTGGGGCTGTCTCATTCAGTCTGCTTGCTCCGGGTCTAAGGTTCCCTTCCCATCGGAGATAGGAGACTCAGCTGCCGTCAGCCATTTAAGGATGCTGTTAACTGAGATCTTATAAAATTCACCTTTCACGTACTTTAATTAAGGTGGTTACCTCACTGTTCAGATTAAACTTAGGAGGTCCCCATTAGGAGCAGAGTTGGAAAAGACACAAGTCAGTGTGCAGTTAGTCGAACCTCTTCTTTCTGTGCCTTGATTGCCACAGCTGTGGTCCTAGAGCCAAGCTCTGGGTCCTCTTAGGCCAGCAGAGGTGTCTTTGAAGCCTACAGCTCTGCCTGTGTCCCCAGCTGTCATTGCTGTGGAGCCCTGGCCCTGTTCCCGTGACCATAGGAGCTAATTTCTTTATTGATGCTACTCAGCGCCCAGCAAGCATGTGGGGCACACCCGTGTCACAGACACCGGCTTCACAGGCTCACTCCCGCAGCTCCTTCAGGCAGACCCCACAATGTCCCCTCACGCTGGGGAGGAGATGGCCTTGTCTCAGCAAACATGGCCTTGGAGATTTGTCTTTCTGTGCTCACAAGATGGCATTTTTACCCCCTGCCTTGACGAAGGCTTCAAAATGAAACTGGACGTACACACGTGTATGTCACTTATCAAATCTTGTTGCTAAAGAGTTGGCAGCTGTCAGTCATTTTGACGTTCTGCTGGTAACTCAGTATCATTTCATAAAATATAAAGTGTCTGGAGCATTTTCTGGACTAGGCAATGAATACAGTCAGTTTTTAAGCAGTCGCCCTGAGGGCATATTCTTCATGCACCTTATCTCACAGATTAGGTTCCTGGAGCACTGTGGTGAAATTGCTTTAGATCTCTGTTTGAGACTCTCATGAAGATTTTTCACCCAAAGAATATTTATAAAGCAAGATGATCTGCGCCGCTATGGGACAAGCTCTCTGGATAATAGTATCAGGAGCAAGCGTGCCTCTGTCCTGCTTTGAAGTGGTGGCTGAAGTGACCAGCTGAAGAGTTTGGAGGCTCGATGGAAGGGGTTTAAGGGAAGGCCCTGGTTTGCCTTTTGAGAAACATCAGTCTGGCCGCAACATGAGGACTGAACTGGAGGGTGGGATTGGAGAAAAACGCTGGGAAAAGGTGGTTGGTGACAAGGGGAAAAGTGACAGCAGGCAGCTGGCACGGGGTGGTGCAGGTGGGAGAGACCCAGGAGACAGCTGCAAGAGCTTTGACACAGATGAGGGAAGGGAGCGATTCCACGTGTGCCGAATCGAAGATAAGTAGGATTGGCCATTGCCTGGTGGTACTGAGGGGTGGGGAGCAGCTGACAGGTGGTCGGAATAGGGGAGGGGGAAGTGGGTGGTACCTGATGAGGGAGATCCCGGAAGTCCGGCTGAGGAGTTGGAATGCAGACAGGTGGTGTGATTGCATGGGAGGAAAGCCGGTTCTCCGGGGTGTCTGGCGGGCACATGCAGGGCGGTGGCGTGCAGCCCTGGGCCTAAGTCATGCATGTACTGCCCATCAGCGGCCAGAGTGCCTGCCCGGCATCTTATGATGTTGGCAGCCCCAGCCAGCCTCTGTGTTCCGTCAAGCCCATCGGGCGCTGATGAAGTGTGGGCTGGCGAGGCAGGGGCTCACCCTCCTCCAAGAGCTCCTCTAGGCCTTTCCTGCTCCTCCTTGGTCGTCTCATGACAAGCTCCTGGCTGAGGAGTGAAATGCAGGGGACGTTGGTGAAGACCCAGTTCAGGGTGGGCTGCCGCTGCTGATCTACTGGCTTCAGAGTTGTGGAGCGAAGGAAAAGGACTCCTGTGCCTCCCCCAGGGAAGGGTTCCTGCATGCACTGCAGAGCTCAGCCGTCTCTAACCAAAGCCCCCCGTTCGTCGCTTGCTCTCTTTAGGATTGCCCCACCCCAACCCATCCTTCGCTGGTGACCTCTATCCACCCCCAGTCAACAAGCCCTGCCTGACGGCCACAGGAGCCATTTCTCCTGGAGGGCGTGTGCCCTTCCCTTCCAGGAGAGGCTGTGCTCTGTGGACCAAGGGCTTTGCGCTGGGGCTGCTGTTTTCACCAGTCCAGTGCATTGGCTGCAGGGTTATCCTCTGTGGGTGGGAGGAGAGCATCAGGCCTCAGGAATCTCCCTGCTGGTCTCAGGCTTCATCTCCTCCTCCTGGACCCTGAACCTCCCCCTTGAAACCAGCCACAGCGGCAGAGAGCGTCCTGGCTCTTACCCACCTGGCAGGCATGACAGCTTTCCCTTTGCCGTCCAACGGGGTTTCCCAGCTCGGTCCCTCTCCTCCAGGGCCCATCTCTACCCTTCCGTCTTAGCCTGCCTCCCCACCACCCGCAATTCCAGGCTTTTGTGTGATCCTGCTGATCACCTCCCCAAAGTAGACCTCCTCTTCTTGCTGACAGGTTAGGCCCAGCCCTCTCCCAGTTCCTCCTTCCCACACCTTCCAGCACCCTCAGCCCCAGGACCACCTCCTCCTCTCTGCTCCTGTTCTCTCTTGTTTTTCTCTCCACCTGCCTTTCATTCCCGCTCTGCAAGGTGTATGTTTTATCTCCATAGTTAACCCCCGATTGCTTGAGGACAGAGTTGGGCCTTCCTTGTCTTCTCTACCACTGCTTCCCTCATGGGGTCTGGAAGGTGCACGGCGGATGGCTCAGGTCGCTCTGCAGTGACATCTACTGCAGTCTTGCTTCCCCCATCTGTGTGTTCAGAGACCCTCAGCACATGCCACCTGCTGTCATCAGGGCTGACTGGCGCGTCTGTTCCCCCGGCTGGGAGGATGGGCTGTGATGCTAATTAACACGAGCAGTGTATGCAGGCAGCCCTGCCTGAGTTGGTCTTCTCTTGCCATTCGTGCTGCTCTCATTCTTTGAGCACCAGCGAAACCCCAAATCCTGCAGCAGACATGGGATGTATTTTTAGATAATTCTTTTATCCCAAGTAACAGGTTTGTCTCCGAGTTGTTGAACTGGGTTGGCTGTGACTCCTTCAAGCCTAAAGGTAAAAAGCCTGGGATGGAAACATTCTACCCTCCCTTCTGCCAGTTTTTTATCATAACACATCACAGGGATTTCATTCAGAAATTCCTTGCAGTGCGTTTGTATTTTAAATTGGCTCCTTGTTGTTCCATAAGCCAGGGGTGTATCTGTTCTGTTACTGTGCCACATACAATATGTTGGGTGTAGGAAAAGGCTTATTCACAACTTTAAAGTAAACCTGTGGCATTATCGGTCTGCTTAGTGACACAAAGAGTGGCAAGGCTGTATAGTGCTTCTTACTATGAGATGTAATATGTAAATATTGCACACTTATATTTCTATATCACGTATTTATATGGAATAAACGTGAAGATACAACATGTAAACCACATATTCAAGCAGACAGTAACCACACTCTGTGTGTATGTGTGTGTGTGTGTGTGTGTGCACATGTGTGTCCATGTACAGATGCATGTGTACAGAAGCTGGAGTGCAGTGGTGCAATCTCAGCTCGCTGCAACCTCCATCTCCCGGGTTCCAGCAATTCTCGTGCCTCAATCTCCCAAGTAGCTGGGATTACAGCTACCATGCCCAGCTATTTTTTGTATTTTTAGTAGCAATGGGGTTTTACCATGTCAGTCAGGCTGATCTCGAACTCCTGACTTTAAGTGATCTGCACACCTCGACTCCCAAAGTGGTGGGAATACAGGTGTGAGCCACCGTGCCGGGCCCTCATGTCTCATTTTTTTAATGCTTAAAGAAATTTCTCAGGTACATGGGAGTAATTAGAAGATTTTGAAATGTATTTAGAGATCGAGACCACAGACGTCTGTGCTCCCAACATGTAGACGTAGAGCTTGCGGAAGCATCAGAAGGGCGACTTTGCCCAACATGCATTCAGAGTACTCAGCTCTTAGGTGTCTGCCCCTAGTTCCTGACTATTTGGTGTTAATGATTTTACCACGTTAGATGATAATCTCTAATCTGATACTTCTCTTCTTTCCCCTCTCCTGATCTCGTGCTTTCTGGAAAGAGAGAATCATAGCGAGATTGAAAGGCGCAGACGGAACAAGATGACTCAGTACATCACGGAGCTCTCCGACATGGTGCCCACGTGCAGCGCGCTGGCCCGGAAGCCAGACAAGCTCACCATCCTCCGCATGGCCGTCTCGCACATGAAGTCCATGAGGGGTACAGGAAACAAGTCCACCGATGGCGCGTACAAGCCTTCCTTCCTCACAGAGCAGGTACCCTGGTCATCCTGTCACCATTGGAAGGGGGTAGAATCCCAGTGTCCCCAAGATGAGATAAACTACATGGGGAACCGGGGCTCAGGGCTAACGAAGGAATGAAGCCAAGATGTTTTGTTTCCATTTTTCTCCAAGCAGCTGTCTTCAGAAGAGGGTTTTTCTGATCTTTCGGTTTTCTGCTTTTATGTTGCCCAATACCTTAATGAGTTGTCACTCAAAAAAATGTATTGAGCATCTGAACATCGTGCTCAGCACATGACGCAGGAAGAAGTTAGTAAAAACGCTGTGTGCTGGAATCGTGCTGATATAATCAGCTGATGAAAGTGACGGTATATGACAAAAACACCACATCTGGGATCATTAGAGAAGTGCAAATCAAAGTCACCATGAGCTGCCATCTCACTCCTGTCAGGATGGCTACGACTAAAAAGTCAAAAAAATAACAGGTGCTAGTAAAGTTGCAGAGAAAAGGGAACGCTTACACACCTGCTGGTGGGAGTGTAAACTAGCTGAACCATTGTGGAAGGCAGTGTGGTGATTCCTCAGAGAGCTAAACACAGAAATTCCCTTCAACCCAGCAATCCCATTACTGGGTTTATACCCAGGGGAATTCAAATCGTTCTATGTAAAGGCACATACAGGCGTACGTTCATTGCAGCACCATTCTCAATAACAAAGACACAGACTCAGCCTAAATGTTCATCAGTGACAGATTGGATAAAGAAAATGCGGTGCATATACACCGTGGAATACGACACAGCCATATAAAAGAAGGAAATCATGTCCCTTGCAGGAGCATGGATGGAGCTGGAGGCCACTATCCTCAGCAAACTAATGCAGGAACAGAAAACTACATACCACATGTTCCCACTTATAAGTGGGAGCTTAATGATGAGAATGCACAGACACAAAGAGGGGAACAACAGACACTGGGGCCTCCTAGAGGGTGGAGGGTGGGAGGAGGGACAGGATCAGGAAAAATAACTAATGGGTACTAGGCTTAGGGTCTGCGTGATGAAATCGTCTGCACAACAAATCCCCGTGACATGAAAACCCTTGGCAGTACGTAACAAAGCTGCCTGTGTGCCCCTGAACTTAAAGTAAAAAAAAAAGACAGTGATGGCAGCAGTAGTGACAATAGTGGCTTGGATCAGAGCACTTTGCCAGCCGGCATTTGCTAGGTGCCTCGTGTAAGTCATAGCTTTCTGTGAATGATCTCATTTACTCTTTATTCCAGCCCTGTGAAGAAGCCAGTGTTACTTAAGCCTGTTTTATTGATGAGGAAGCTGAGGTTTAGAAAGTAAAGAGTCGGCAGATTGCTCAGAGTTAATCCGCTGCTTAGTGGAGGAGCCAAGATTGGGTCCCATGAAGACAGGCCGGTAGGACCCCGAAGCCATGTTTTTAACACCTGCACTAGTCTTTGACTAGTTGGCAAGAAGAACCACATAAAATGGCTAGTGAGGTCACATTTGATAAGTGGATTTACATGAGCCAGAGGCCTGTGTTCAGGGTCTTTGTCTTGCCATGTGCTGGTTATAAGGTGGGCTGGAAAATGCTCTAAGCTTCAGTGTGCTCATCTGTGAAATGAACATAAAGCTTTTTGCTTTCCTGTCTCTAAGGGCTTTTGCAGGATAAATGAGATGATGGATTTGAAGGCATTCATTGTATACAGCAGAGCGGGGGCGACGGGGAGAGGTAAAATTATACAGTTGTCAGGGGATGCAGTGAGAAAATGCAAAATATGTAGAGTGTAGGGTCCGAAAAGTAACGGAGTGTTTAACAAGACACTGAAATAGAGGGGGAGCGGCCTGGTATTAACAAGCAGGGCTTCTCAGGACAGGGAAAGCATTGGCGTAGAAAGGAGCCGTGAAGATACCTAGACAGAGGGGAGCAGAAGGGATTTCACAAAAAGGGAACAGTGTGCACAGAACCTCAGAGTTAGGAATGAAAAAGGAATGGTTGGGAGACAGGATGGTTTATTCTGCTGGAGCCGAGACTCTATTTCTCTCGAGTTAGGTGTAGAAAAAGAACATTTATTACTGTCTGTTCCGTGACAGACACTTAAGCAAGCATGTCACCTGTTTGATCCCTTTTTAAATCATCCCGGTGGTCACGGGATCCCTCCCTCAGTGGAAGTTCGGACGGTCCAGCACTGCTAATATCTGCCACCTGGAGGACACAGAATGTGGGGGTCAGGCAGCAGCTTCGAGCCTCGTTTCCACCTCTGTAAAAATAAATGCAGCCATAGCTCCCAGCTCATGTGGTCGTGGTGAGGAAGGCAACAGGCATAGACTGTTTCCCATGGGGCCTGAGGCATAATGCAGGCTGAATAGCTCGCAGGTAACAGAAGTTATTAAGCACTGCTAGGTGCTAAAGTCAGCGAAATGTTTTTTGTCTACATGTCTTTCATCGTTACCAAAAAACCTGCAGGGTCAATGCTTGAAGCCAACCTCGTTATCTTTAAGTGACTGAGGATTTTGAAAGTGGCGCGGAGAGAGAAGACGGTTGCGCAGGTCAGAGGAGCCCTCCCTTTGTTCCTTTCTCTGTTGCTCGGGTGATGATGATAAGGGTTACTTTATGGAGCACCTACTGTGTGCCAGGCCCTTACTGAGCCCTCACACACAACATCTCATTTAACCTTGCAAGAGCTCACTGAAAAGCATTTGCTGAGAGCATGAAGTAACATGCCCAAGGTTGTACAGCTAAGTAGGAGAGCCATAGATGACAGTGTCTTTTACTCCAGAGTACAGGCTCTTCACTGTCCTGTCTGTTTTCTTGGAGCGTGGAAGCTGGTGCTGGATTCAGGGCACGGGAGCCTGGTAGTGAGGGATGGTCTCCCAGGGAATAAACATCACGGGGGAGGGTGGTAGAAAGAGGGTCTCTGATGCAAGTGGGGCTTCGTCCCATAAGACCTTCCCACCGTTTTTGCAAGCTGGGAAAAAAGTGAAGTCATTCATCTTCCACTTCCTCTCGAGACTCCAGTCATAAATAATCCTGTACTTCCCCACAGACATCCTCTTCCGTTTTTCATTTTCTTACCGCTCTTCCTGTTGGGAAAATTGTCCCAATACTGAAAATAAAAATGCTGACCGAATTCTCTGAACGAATTAAGCATCTAGGTGACGCGGAACAGAAGAAGTACAAAGCAAGAGAAATGGACAGAATAAACTGATCCTTAAAAAACGCTTGTACCAACTGCTTCTGCCCCGGTTTCCCGGGCAGAGGATGTTAGAATTTTTTCCCGGCCGAGGGCTTAGACACATTTACACAGCTCCCTGGGTTCTGCTCATCAGCACATCAGTGTTCTCTAGACTTGGGATCCTTGGGGCCTGCTTGAGGGCTGGGATTGGGGGCGCCAGACTCCCCACCTTTTGCCTCCACTCTGCTGGCTGTCCCTGTGCTTTACAGTGGGGCTTTCACATAAGATTGCATTCAAATAAAGGATTGCCAGCAAAAAATGTTTGCCAGCTGCTGACCCACAAGGATACCTTTGTCCTCTGGAGCCTGAACATTGCTCGAAGTAGTTGGAGGGGTGGCCATGGATGACAGTGCCTGGGAAAGACTTAGTGCCTGGCTCCTGCAGGCACAAAGCCCATTTCATTCAGTGGCAGAGGGCTCCTTAGCTTGATGTGAGAGTAGCATGGGCAAGTACACTTGAGCTGCTGTTGGGTGCTACGAAGAAAAGACATCTCGTTTTAACAAAGTTGATTTTACCCCATCCACGTCCTTCTGAGGATAACGTCAGGGCTTTCCGCTGCCTGTTCCTGGACCCAAACAGCTTCCTTCCTGCCTTCCGTGACAGTCATGACTCCAGTGGATCAATGTGAGCCCAGGGTTGGCGCTCCTAACCTCTTCTCATTGTAAAGAGATAAGGGTAATACCATGTGCCCTGCTGCCTCCCAGGATGACACAGAGAGTCTTTTGAGATGATGGTGATTATTGTCAGTTCTGGAAATCCGACAGAAATGCAAATGTAAGGGGATACTCTTATAGCCAGCGCCCAGCATTCAGCTCAGAAATGCAGGAAGAGAAAAGGAACCGGAGTATACTTTGAGTGTGGCAAGCTGTGGGTGGGGAGACACGTGGTCTTCTTCATTTTCCCTTCTCACCTTCCCCTTCCCCTGCCCTTCCTTCTATCCAGCACCTTTTGTGCCAAGCACTATGTGTTGGGCCCGTCTGCTCCAGTGACATGACTGCAGTTTCAATTTGTGGTGAAGCTGTTCCCCCTCTGGCAACACAGCACCTTCTGGTGATCACTCATTGCTCTCCCATCCCCCAGCCTGGAAATTTTCTCTCTCTCCAAAAAAGGACTAATGAAGACAGGGCTGACCGTGTGGATAGTAGCTGTGTCTTAGGGATGGTGCAAGCTTTGTGCATTTTTCTAGCTTATTTTCCAGTAAAAAAAGCACTTGTTTCCCAAACTATTTGTGAACCAGAATAAATACACAGATAAAGGAAATCGACGGTTCCTAATAGGAAAGTTTAATCAGCCCGGGTCTGTCACTTTATTCATGCCAATCACAATTTTTTCTTTGTAGGAACTGAAGCATCTCATCCTTGAAGCAGCTGATGGATTTCTGTTTGTGGTGGCTGCTGAGACAGGACGGGTGATTTACGTGTCTGACTCCGTCACCCCTGTTCTGAACCAGCCCCAGTCAGAGTGGTTTGGGAGCACACTCTACGAACAGGTGCATCCTGATGACGTGGAGAAGCTGAGAGAGCAACTGTGCACCTCAGAAAACTCAATGACAGGTCAGTGAAGCTCCCTTTATGAGGCTGTCTGACTCTAGAAGAAATTCTTTTAGTAAACCGGCCAGGAAGCTGTAGGCCATGAGGGAATATATCTGACTTCGCTTGTGTGATGACTTCATTCACTTGATAACATTAAAAATCTATTCTTAATACAGCATCTTTTTCTGTATTTTACCTGCAATTAGTGTACATTGCCACTGGAGGCAGTCGTTGACATATTAGTCAGATCCACATGCCCTATTTGAAGTTTATGCAGCAAGCATGTGATTATCTGATCCTGACCACAGACATTCATTACCCAGGCCTTAGTTACCTGAAATCAAGTTCCTTATTGAAATGTTTAAATGTAGTCAATTCTACTCATACGTGTTTCTAAAAATCACTGCAGTATACACAGTCATGCAATCAAAACTACAGGGCTTATTGGCGAAAAAGTACTTTAGAAGCACAGCACTCAATACTTTGTCAGATAAAAGCAAACATGAAAGCCTGTTATAGGCCGGGCGCGGTGGCTCACACCTGTAATCACAGCACTTTGGAAGGCCAAGGCAGGTGGATCATGAGGTCAAGAGATCAAGACCATCCTGGCCAACATGGTGAAACCCTGTCTCTACTAAAATACAAAAATTAGCTGGGCATGGTGGCACGTGCCTGTGGTCCCACCTACTCGAGAGGCTGAGGTGGAAGAATTGCTTGAACCCAGGAGGTGGAGGTCGCAGTGAGCCGAGATTGCACCGCTGCATTCCAGCCTGGTGACAGAGCAAGACTCTGTCTCAAAAAAAAAAAAAAAAAAAAAAAAAAAAAGCTATTATAAATGGTAGCACAGCTTTAACATTAAGTGGTTAAGAAAGGCATACACCTTCCCATGCATATGGCAGTTGAGTTTGAAAATGACCTAAAGTTGCCTTATGGAGGTTGTCTCAGAAGGTGTGCTCATTTCTGTGTTACTGTGAAATGATAGGACAGTCATGTGAAATCTGACGGGAGTTTTAACTCCAAATGTGGATGAATGTGGCTAATAACACACTGTGGACCGAGAGAGCTGACTGATGTCTGAGGTATGTGAATCTGGTGTATTTCCATGTGGCTCGGTTCAGCTAGACACAACTTTGTATGTTCATCTAGTTTTTCTTACAGATAAGCAAATGCAAAATTCACATTATGCTCAGCTTGTTCCTTAATACGTCAGTACATTGAAACAAATGTGCATTGTTGAAACAAGAGTTATAGAAGTATTATACCAAAATATTGGCATTCTGCTCTGTGACAGGTATATTTGTGTTGTCATTCTTCATGGCTGTATTACAAACTGTTGTATTCTCACTTACTTTTGTGTCTGTCCACAGGGCCCAACTCAGTGCTTTGCCCATAGTAGGCCTTCAGCAGAAGCCTGATGAATTAGTGAGTGTGTTGTTTATTGTGGTCCGCCCAGGATGCAGTAACAAAATACCGCGAATGGGTTACTTAAACAACAGAAATGTGTTTTCTCATAGTTCTGGAGGCTGAACGTTCAATATCCTAGTCCTTGGCTTGCTATCACAAAATATGATCAACTGAATAGCTCTTAAGTAACAGAAATTTATGTCTCACTGATACGGTTTGGATCTGTGTCCTCACCCAAATGTCATGTTCTATTGTAACTCCCAATGTTGAGGCGGGCCCTGGTGGGAAGTGATTGGATCATGGGCATGGTTTCACATGAATGGTTTAGTGACACCGTCTTGGTGCTGTTCTCATGACAGTGAGTGAGTTCTTACAAGATCTAGTTGTTTAAAAGTGTGTAGTACCTCCCTACTCTCTCTCTTGTTCCTGCTTCTACCATGTAAGACACCTGCTTCTCTTCACCTTCCGCCATGATTGTAAGCTTCCTGAGGCCTCCCCAGAAGCCAGGCAGATATCAGCATCATGCTTTTTATACAGGCTGCAGATGGTGAGCCAGTTAAACCCCTTTTCTTTGCAAATTACCCAGTCTTAGGTATTTCTTTATAACAATGGGAGAACAGACTAATACACTCACAGTTCTAGAGGCTGGGAAGTCCAAGAGCAAGGCACCTTGGTGTCAGGCAAGGGCCCACTTTCTGGTTCGTAGATGCTGCCTTCTAGCTGTGTCCTCGCATGGTGGAAGGGACTGGCTGTCTGTCTGATATCTGTTTTATGACAGCACCTAATCACCTCCTAACGGCTTCATCTCCTAATACTGTCATCTGGGGGATTCGAATTTCAGTGAATGAATCTGGGGAGAGCATAAGCATTCGGTTCGTTGCCTTCAAGACCAATATGTCAGCAGGTTTGTTGTTTCCTGAGGCCCTTCTCCTTGATTTGGAGATGGACACCTTCTTGTATTCTCACAACAAGAGTTATAACCAGCCTAAGTGTAGGGTTCTCCTCTGTGTACACGTATCTTTTGTGTCTCTCCCTCTTCTGATGAGGACACTAGTCACTATGTTAGGGCTCAGCCATATGATCTCATTTAAGCTTAATGATCTCTTTAAAAGTCCTGTCCCCCAAATACAGTCACATTCGTGGGTACTGGGGATTAAGACTTCAATATACCAATTGTAGCGGGGAGCACAATTCCACCTATAATAACACTTATGATAAGACTGAGTCAGATGTTGCCAAAAGTGAGAGGTGTACAGCTGTTTCAGAAGGATAGTAGTAATTTTCCCAGTGCTGGTGATCAAACATGCATAAAAGGAGGGAGAAGACAAAGAATTAAGGAGTAAGGACAGCATCTTTGTCTCCTGGCAGTAAACTCTGATGTGCTTGTAAAACAGCGATGCTGAAATAGGCTCAGAAAGACTCTCTCTGCTGCCCCACTCTCCTGCCTGAATTAGCAAACTCCGTATAGAAAATCCTAAGGGCACACACCTTATAAAGTTAAGAATTTGACAGGGATATAAAAGGGAAGAACCAACCAACCAGGAAATGTTGGTTTGACAGCTGAAATCACCTTCTCTAGAAAGTGCTGTCTTTCCCAGACTTCTACATGTGACCACAGGATGTGGCTTTTGGAAACCCAGTCAGGAGACCCAGCTGGGACAGCTGCCAGGGAAGTGATGGTCGAGACCAGTCAGGCTCTGGCCAAGGGTGTAGCCAACTTGTTCATCACAGTTGGGTAGACATTTCTGTCCATGTGAAGTCTGAATGTGTCTGGCAGAGCTTAAAGAGGCGATGTGAACCACATCTGGACAGAAATGTCCTTGGAGTGGACACTGAGTCACTGGGGCAGTGGAGGGCGTCCTCCAGAATGCCAAGGAAGGCCCTGTGAAAGGTGAAGTGCCAGGCCTCTGAGCTCACCTGTTGGCCAGGCTCCTCTTGTGAAGAACAAGATGAGGCTGGAGAAGTGAGTTGTTATTCTTAGGGTGGAAGAGAGGACAGGGACTCTCTTGCAGTCACAGGATGTGATGTGACTTTCCTAGAGCATACAACAAACCTTGTTGATTCCATGGGGGAGAGCTTGGAAGAGTTCCCTGAAACTGGGCTGGTACTCAGACAGGCTTTAGAGTTTTCCTGGGGCTCAGGACAGGGCTAGAGTGGGCTTCATACGTCACCAGCCCAAGCATAGGTGTAATTTTAAAATTGTATTAAAAGGTCTCAGGTGTGACTTAACACCTTCAATTATTAGACGAGAGTCTCTCAAACCCTCCTGTCCCTGGACTCGTGTGGTTTTAGGCCTGGAAAGAGGTGACAGAGTCCCCTTTAGGAGAATCAGGGTGGAAGGGTTTCGAGGCAGGGAGCCAGGGAGGCCGGCTAGAGTGGGGGTGGCTTAACTAGGGCAGCCTGACCTCCTTCCCCAGTGGAGTCTCCTTTCCCTGAGCCTCTCTCAGGAGTGATTTGATGTCTCATTTGTTAGGCCTACAGAGTCACCTGCACTGAACGTGCGGAGGTTTGTATGTGCATAGGACAAGAAACCTGACTGCACTGGGGCTTGCAGACTCCTGTGCTGGCTTGGGGACCCCAGAAAATCAATGTGCTTGCAAAGAACTTGCAGCATCTGGGGTGATGGTGATGGTGGAGTTCTTTGTTGAATTAAGTTTTCTCCTAGCTGGCGGGGTGGTGATAAAGAGTGGGCGAAAAGTTATATACAGTCTCCTTAGAAACATCATGAAGTGATGTGAGTCACTGTCAGAATCTGACTTGTCTGCGAATGAAACTAGAATTCATCCCCGTGGAGAGAGGATGGGTGAAGCCTTACCATACAGCAGTGACACAGCTAGTGGAACGAGTACTGGAAAGGGAGTGGGGAGCTCCCTGCTTTTGTTCTGGTTTTCACTTTGTGATCTTGGCAAAGTGACTCTTTCTTCTCTGACCCTCATTCTGCTTATCTTGACCCAGGAAATTTCTAAGGCTCCTTCCAGCTCTGATTCTATTCTTTTCCTCAAGGCCTCATCCACCAATATAAGACTTGGAGGCAGGGGACTAGTGAAAAACCCAAGGGAAGCTACTCTGAAGGCCCAGGGCCATGAGCCCAAGTTCCTGCCTCCCACTGTTCAGGGGCCTGCTCCATTGCTGATGAACACACAGAAGAGGGATGGCATTGGCCCTGGAAGCTCGAGAGCCACCCAGAAAGTGTGTCCCTTCCCTAGGACTCGAATCAGCAGTGGTGACAGGTGGACAGTGCTAAGTGCTTGTACTTTCACCAAAAGAGGAGCCCCACTCTGCTCAAGCACTTGTTTTGACAGGCGGGCGAAAGGGATCGGCTGTCTCAAGCTGAGGAACTGCATACACACCTAGGAAACTCTCCACGAACACTGCCTGGGGAGGGCCCAGCTTTCCCTTTGTAGGGGTGATTGGGATGTTGAGGACCCTGAGGGTTGTAGGGGCCTCAAAGGGCCAGGTAGGGGAGCCAGCTTCTTCCAGAGACTGTGCTTCCAGCAAAGAGGCTGTAAAGCCAGCCTGGGTTTAATTGATAAAGCCACCTCCCAACTGGCTTGAGTGAAAAAAGAATTGGTGTAAAGGAGCACTGCCAGCCTCAGGCATAGAAGGATCCAGGTGATGAAACACGGCTAGCAAAACAATAGTCAGTCTTTATGATCTGTGAATTTCCTACTGACCAGTTCACCTTCTAGGCGGAACTTACCTGTGACCCCAGATGTGCATGCTCATGGAGCTTTTGTGGTATTTGTGGGCACGTGCCAAGTGGCAAACAAACAGAGTCACCTGATGTGCCCGTTTCCAGCTGAGGTTGAACAAGGGGATGCTTCCTCTGCCTCGTGTCAGCTCATGCTGTGCACAGGTGTCCTTTTCGCGCTCTACTTGGGGCCGCATTTTTTGCATTTGCTTGTCTTTTCTTGGTGACTTCGCTGTTTGAAATGGTCCCTGAGTGCTGTGTTGAAGCTCGTGATCCGCAGCCTGGGATGGGTGTGATGAGACTTACAGAGGAAGCGGGCGTTTTAGATGAGCTTTATTTGGGCATGAGTTACCGCGCCGTTGGCCGTGAGTTCAATGTTAATGAGTCAGCAACATATGTTAAATAGGTATCTTTAGACAGAAACACACATAAAACAAGATTACTTACTGATCAGTGGACAAGAATGTTATAAACAAGAGGTCTGCAGAAACTGAATCCCCTTAGAAGCATTGGTTCCGTATTTGATAATTCAGCGTTCACAGCAACTCTATAGACATAGCTACCTCGAATAATGAGGACCAACTGTATATTTATCTTTTTTTCTCTGTCTCCTGGCTCTGCTTTCCTCTGAGCAGGGCTGATTCTCAGGAAGGCTCTCCTCACATGGCAACAAAGGTGTTTACTAGATGCGTTGGGCTCAGTTTCCTGGCTCCCACAGCACCCGCAGAACCTGGGTGGCTTCCTGCTGTGGTTGCAGCAGACACCCCGGGCCTGGCTCTCTTGGTTCATTTTGGTCCACCTGCCCTGCCTTTGGCTGGTCCTGATGGCCAGGGAGACTCTGAGCCAGGATGTGAGGTCAAACTACCTCTCCCCGCAAGGCACTTGGATTCAGAAGTTGGGAAGATAAGATTCCCTCTCGGAGGAAGTCAGATGCTGTCACTGAAAGAAGGAAGAGACGGTGGGCAGGCAGGCACTGGCCCAGGAGAGCCGGCCTCGGCGGTGTTGGGGGGGCTCTTTCTGGGGAACGATGCGTGGTCTGCAGAGTGGAAAGTGCCTTTTCCTCTCACCAGGAATGCTTGGATGTTCAGGTTACGGGATTCGGAATAGAAGATGGAGCTAAATTCGCCTGGCTAATTTTTAATTTTTTTTTTTTTTTTTTTTTTTGTAGAGACAAGGTCTTGCTCTGTCACCCAGGCTCGAGTGCAGTGGCACAGTCATAGCTCACTGCAGCCTCTCTTGGGCTCAGAAGGGGCTCAAGATGTCAGGCCTGGAGGCGCCGGGATCAGATGGAAGTGGTGCCAGGGAGGGGCCCCGGAATTAATGATTGTGGATATCTGAGTGGCCTGAGCCCCAGCTCTCTGCAGGGAAGGAGAGGAGCAGAGGAGAGGCCAGGGCATTCCAGGTGATAGCAGAGCCTCCGACTGTAACTGGATATGCCCAAGAGGTGGGGTTCAGAGAGCCAGCAGGGAGCAGCAGAAGCGGCTGGGCAGGGGCCACCCAGGAGAGCCCAGAGTGAACAGATTCTTTGTGCCTTCCGGTGGCCTTTCCCAGGGTCGCTCCTGTGACTGTTGAACTCTGGAGAGCCTTGATCCTGGTGAGCAGAACTGGAGGCGCCTTGTGGGTGACCTCAAGCACTGCCCTGGGTGGGGACCGCCTGGCCGCCTGGGCTTGGAAGCGGATGTGGACAAGGGTGACCCACGGACGCTTCAAGGCAAGGTTGATTTGGCCTGTTTCCCCTGCATTCCACTTCCGTGGCTCTGTTTCTGCTGGACTCTTCCTGCATTCGGAGAATTGGGTCAGCATTACGGTTCAGTGTAGGAAATAACTTCAAAATACAGCTGTCCAACAGCAGAAGAGGGTGCCAGAAAAGGCCAAATTCCTCTCTCCCTCCCTCCCGTCTTCCCCCCCTCCCTCCCTCCCTTTCTCCCTCTTTCCCTCCCTCCCTCCCTTCCTCTCTTTCTCCCTCCCTCCCTCCCTTTCTCTCTTCCTCTCTCTCCCTCCCTCTCTTCCTTCCTTCCCCTCCCTCCTTCCTTCCTCCCTCCCTCCCTTCCTTCCTCCCTTTTTCCCTCGCTCTCTTCTGTCCTTCCTTCCTTCTTCCCTCCCTCCCTTCCTCCCTTCCTTCCTTCCCACTCCCTCCCTCCCTCCCTTCCTTCTTTCTTTCTCTCCCTCACTCTCTCTTTCTTTCTCCAGTCACTGCTTAGTTTATTCATCCATTCGACCAATACCTGCCTTGCATGGCTGTAGAAAGGTCACGTGGGGTGCAGCTTACCTTGTGATCCGCCTCTCTTTCCCCTATCACCTATATGTAAGAGTCCCCAGCTGTTGTTGAATGAATGAACCCCTGTTTGCCAACCATTCCAGCCCAGATTCTTTATGATATTTTGCAGAGAGCCCAAGATTGGTCTCCAAGGGGTCTGGCTGGAAAGTTCTGTGCATGATTCACACGTCTGTGATTAAGCTTTCCTATCTCCCTGAGAGCTTCGTGGAAATCCAGAGATACTTTCAGCCTTGGATCACAGGATTTGGCCGGGCTGTGGTCTGGGCACAGAGAGCAGCTCATGAGAACAGCCCACCAGGGAGCCACTTTCAGCTAGCTCTGCAGCTCTGCTCATATACCTTTCATCAGGCTGCCTTTCCATGAGAGTTTAAAGATGGTGCATTCACTGAGGAGTCTTCCTGTCTGTCTGGGAGAGAGGACATCTGTGGGACACTTGGTGCATGTTGCTTTTATTCTTCTCATTAAACCGTAACAGCCTGGTGGCTCACACCTGTACTCCCAGCACTTTGGGAGGCTGAGGCAGGAGGATTGCCTGTGTTCAGGATTTTGAGACCAGCGTGAGCAACACAGTGATACTTTACCTCTATAAATTTTTTTTTTAATTACCTGGGTGTGGAGTTGTGCACCTGTATCCCCAGGTACTCAGGAGGCCGAAGTGGGAGGATCGCTTGAGCCCAAGAGGTCAAGGTTGCAGTGAGCCGAGATCGCGCCACTGCACTGCAGCCTAGGTGACAGAGCAAGACCCTGTCTCTAAGTAAATAAATAATACCATAACAGTGAAATATTAATAGCTATAATTAATTATTTTACTTTTTTAGAGACAAGGTCTCACTGCATTGCCCAAGTCGGTCTCAATCTTCTGGCCTCCAGCAATCCTTCAGCCTCATCCTCCCAAATAGCTAGGACTGCAGGTGTGCACCACCATGCCTGGCTAATTTTAAATTTTTTTGTGTGGAGACAAGGTGTCGCTCTGTCATCCAGGCTCGAGTGCCGTGGCACGGTCATCGCTCACTGCAGTCTCTCTTGAGCCCAGGAGGGGCTGAAGCCTCTCTCCCGCCTCAGCTTCCCAAGTAGCTGAGACTACAAGTGGGTGTCACAGCATTTGGCTAATTTTTAAATTTTTTTGTAGAGATGGGGTCTTGCCACCTTGCTCAGGCTGGCCTCGAACTCGTGGCCTCAAGCACTGCTCCCATCTCAGCCTCTCAAAGTGCGGGGATTACAGGCATGAGCCACTGCAGCCGATCATCTTACATTTGTCTAGCATGTTTACCTACTTCCATGGATACCCACCCCCGTCGCACATTAACATCAATCACCTGGGGAGATTTGATAAATACACTTGCCCAGGATTTGGGGAGGAAGCTGGGCACTGGTGTTTTGTTAAACCTTCCCAGGTGGTTTTGATGCACAGGGAGGGTTGAGAACCATTTGTCATCTGGGCCCTCATCAGGGTCCCGTGCATGGGGATTATTGGCCCCATTCCCCAGGTCAGGAGCGTGAGGCTTGAAGTTACAGAGAAGTTTTCAGGGTCACACAACCTGAGGCCAAACAGCTGCTACACAGTAGAGTTCATAGTCAGTGACGAAGAACTCCCCACCGGGGTCAGCACAAAGTTTGCAGGTTCAGCAGGAGGCATCCTCCACTGTGGAACAGGAGGAGCGCGTGGAGCTGCTAGCGTGCTCATCCTGTCACCCTGGGAAAACCCAGGCTAGAGCAGAAAGAAACCCAGTTATAACATGACGCTGCAAGGGACAGCATGTACCTCCTGGAACGTATGTGCCTGGGAAAATGGCTGCCAGTTGTCAACATGCAGCCTCAGCCTACCCAAGGCAGCTGGGCCTTCTTCCTGACTGTGGGGCATTTGGATACAAAGAAAGCCTTGGCATGACCCAGTATCCCTGGGGCACCAGGAGCCAGAACAGCATTCAGTGAGGTTTGGGCATACGAGTGGTGAATGGCATCAAAGCTCTGAGATGAAGGCAGATGCCCAGGGGTCTCTGGGATCGTGCGTAGTCTAGTGCAGCGCTTCTCAAAGTGTGTGTGGTACTTGGACCAGATGCATGAGCATCACTGGTGGATTTGTTGGAAATGCAGATTCTTCCCCACTGAATCAGAGGCCCTGAAGGCCCAGCGATCTGTATTTTCTCCTACCTTTCAAGTCATCGTGATTCTTATTAAAGTGTGAGAACTACTGCCTTAGTGAAACCATCCTGGGACTTCCTATCAAGTCATCTGGATTGAGTCTGCTGTTATTCTTGGCTTTGCCAAGCTCTTTGATCTCCGAGTTTAGCTTTCCTCCTCAGAAAGATGGGGGATCTATGACTTTGTGAAATGTCTTATTAATCGTACAAGACCATGCACATGTTTGTTTGGGTGTACTTGGGAGGTGAACCCTGGTAAGCTCTGCTATGTGTGTTTCATGGGGTCACTGCACTTGGATCTGTGAGGTGCAGGGAGCTTCTTAGAGATGTGGAATTGCAGGTCCCATCCCAGGCCTATTGAATCAGGATGTACTTTTTAATAGGATTCCCAGGAACTTATATACTTAGATGCATGTTATAGTTTGAGAACTGCTGAACTAAAGAATTTAGCAAATAGTGATTACGCTGGGGGCTGCTTTCAGCAGCTTGGGTCAAGGGCATCCTTTGGTAGCCAGGATTGGCAAGAAGTGATCAGATCTGCCCCAGTGACTCAACTGCCAGCTTGTGTTTGCACAGCCCTCAGGTGACAGACCGGGAGCAGCCAGGAGACTAGCCCTGTGGGTTTGCTGTGCCCTCTAGCTTACTACCTAGGGCAGAGGCTGACTGGGCATAGGAAATGTGTGTGGTAGCATAGCAGCCTGTAGCAGCCTTGGGAACCTCACTGTGCAAGCCTGTACATCCCCAGCTCCCCACCGGGGTCAGCACAAAGTTTGCAGGTTCAGCAGGAGGCATCCTCCACTGTGGAACAGGAGGAGAGCGTGGAGCTGCTAACGTGCTCATCCTGTCACCCTGGGAAAACCCAGGCTAGAGCAGGAAGAAACCCAGTAAATAACGTGATGCTGCAAGGGACAGCATGCACCTCCTGGAACGTGTGTGCCTGGGAAAATCGCTGCCAGTTGTCAACATGCAGCCTCAGCCTACCCAAGGCAGCTGGGCCTTCTTCCTGACACTTTGCAAAAGAGGGCAAGGACAGACTGTTGGACACAGCCGTGTGGCTGAGGCCTTCAGTGGAAGAATGTCAGGCAGCTAATTGGTCCCACAGGGGTCCTGTGAACGATACAGCGCCCCCCCCACCCCCCACCGGGGTATCAGTTCTGGAAGAAGATGGCCCATTTCCAAGTGTCAGTCATGAAGGTAACTTCATGAAAACTGTGCTTTCAAATATATGGCTTATTTTCTTTGGACTACCCAAACTTGGTCTTTGGACGAATGCCAGAATCTGAATCCTGAGCACACTCAGCAGCCCGTTTCTGCCATATTAGGTAACATAGATAAATGTGGCAAAAAAAAAAAAAAAAAAAAAAAATCGCTTGATTTTATCTCAACTATTAACACTGTGATTGAGTTTCTGTTGTTTGAAATAGAAATCAAGTGTTTTTATGGCAAGAAGAGTGTGTTTATTTGACTTAGGCCCCTTGGAAATTGCCCAGTTGTGTAGTAAACACTTAAGCTGCCGGAAAAAGCATTCGGGGTAAGTTGCCAGAGGTGCCTGGTAAATGCACGTGAGAGTGAAATCCGAGAATTGCTGGCTGGTCGTTTTTTGTATCTTCACAGTGACTTTCCCACTAGAAAACGGAGCCTCCTCAGAGCTGTTATCCCAGATGTTCCTTTGGAGCCAGTTCAGTTCTTTCTCGTTGTTAAATATTTATGCAACCTGCCTGTTTTGCCTCACGACATGCAGAGCATGGCTGATGCTGTTGAACTGTTTGTGTCTTTTTCTCATATTTTATGTTGAAAGATATTCCATGAATCTGGACAGATTTCCAGCCCGGGCTGCGGGGTTCATTATCGCTCTTGTGTCACAGCAGATAAAGGGGTCAGAGTGGTGTTTTTGCACACGTTGCAGACTCTGGCTGGAAGGCTTGCCTCCCTGCACACAGGGAGTTCCACCAGCCGTGTGTGCTAAGGAGTGGTGGTCATGGGGGTATATGAGGCTGCGGGGAGGCAGCGGGAGAGTGGAAGAATCCCTGTACTTGGAGTCAGATGCACCTGCTGACAGTTACAGTCCATGGCCTTTACCTTGGGTGAATGACTTAACCTCCCTGAGCCTCAGTTTTCTCGATTTCTGGCTTGTCAGTGCTGACAGCGATGTGTCTCCTACAGAGCTGCTTTGAAGCAGCCATGCAATGACATATGGGATAGGATTAATGATAGTGTTTGGGAATTGTAGAGAGTCCATTCTTTTTTTTTTTAATAACTGCAAATTCTGTGTAAACCCTACTATAGATCAGTGGTTTTCCTAACTTTCCGTCTTGCCCTGCTCTATTTGTCTTCTTAGCTCTCTAAAACGTGTCTTAGGATTTTGGAATTGTTGTCGAGGGAAGATGGATAGGCCCTGAGCTTTGTTCGCTTTGCCACTTTACAAAACAGTGACGTGTGCTTGAGACTCTCCGTTGCAGGCTCAGGTAGAGGAGAGGGAAGAAAGAGGAGGCCAGGTGCGTGGCTCACACCTGTAATCCCAGCACTTGGGGAAGCCGAGGAGGGTGGATCACAAGGTCAGGAGATCGAGACCATCCTGGCCAACATGCTGAAACCTCATCTCTATTAAAAATAGAAAAAATTAGCGAGGTGTGGTGGTGCATGCCTGTAGTCCTAGTTACTCGGGAGGCTGAGGCAGGAGAATCTCTTAAACCTGGGAGGCGGAGGTTGCAGTGAGCCAAGATCGCACCACTGCACTTCAGCCTGGATGATAGAGCGAGACTCCGTCTCAAAACAAAATAAAACAATAATAAAAAAAGAGGCACTTACTGTTTTCTCCGTCTTTGTTCTATTGATTCATCCATTCATCCAGCACATATTTAGTGAGTACTAACTTTGTGCAAGACACCGTACTAAGTGCTGGGGATCTGGTGATGAATGAAGCTGATATGGCCTGGCTCTCGTGGAGTTTACAGTTTAGTGAGGCAAAGAGACACTGAAGAGATAATCACACCTGACACACTGTGGCAGATGTGGAGGAAAAAGCCAGGAGGGTAACAAGAACAAACAACACGGGACGGGGCATGTCTGGGCACGTTGGAGAAGGCCCCTGTGAGTGACTGATGCTGGCTGAGAACTGGTAAGGAGGCAGAAGGCAGCCAGGTGAGGAGGTGGTAAAGGGTGGGTACAGCAGATGCTGACTCCAAAAGCAATCGCAGACCACTGAGGATTTTAACAGAGGAAGCCCAGGATCCGTGTTAGATGTGAAGTGCCCACTCTGCTGACAGAGTAGAGAACGCATTCTAGGACGACCAGACAGGTTTGGGGTATTCAAGATTAGAAGGATGCTAGGTTATTCTCGCGAGGGCTGATGCAGGCTTGGGTTGGGGAGGAGTATAGTTTCCTCCAGCTGCCATAGCAAATTACTACAAACTGGGCAGCTTAAAACCATGGGAATGTATTATCTTGCCATTCTGGAAGCCAGAAGTCCAAAATCCAGGTGCCAGCAGCCGAGTCAGTTCTTTCCGGAGGCTCTGAGGGAGAACCCGATCCGTGGCTCTCCCGTGGCTCTGGTGGTAGACAACAATCCTTGCCATTCCTTGTGGACACATCGGTCCTATCTCTGCCTCCGTCATAACGTGGCATTTTCCCTTTGTGTCTCTGGGTCCAAGTTTCCCTCTTCTAAGATTACCCGTCTGTGTTCTATTAGGGCCCACCTTAATCTAGTATGACCTCATTTTAACTTGATTCTGTCTACAAAGACCCTCTTTCCAAATAAGGTCACAGGCGCAGGCTGTGAGTGGACATGAATTTGGGGCAGGGCGTGGTGGGAGACGCTAATGCCCAGGACAGGTTGTAGCAGCGGAGATGGAGGGAAGTGGTTAAATTCAAGAGATATTTAGGCATTGAAACCAGCAAGGGAGTGGATCCCCTCACGCTAGTTCTTTGCCCAAATAGCGTTTTAAAAAAGCTGATAGCTGGGGTCTTTGGTGACCTTGTTGCTGCCTTTTGTTCTCATTGTCGGATCTCTTCTAGTAGAAGTGAGTTTAATGGCAGGGAGGATGAGAGGCACCTCCTCGGCATCCCTGACCTGTCATGTTGACTGGAGCCCCAAAATCCACCGCTTCCTTTGATGCTTATGCATTCACTGATGGATCCCTTTGGACCCACCAGCTTATTTCTGTAGATCAACTTGGGTGCAGTGCAGAATGTGCTCAGTGTGCCCTGCTGGGAGGTAGGAATACTCACTGCTGTTGATTTTTTATCATCATTAATCACCTATGCAGTGAGTCAGCAGAGATACAGCCCCAGGAATGGTCTTCCAGGCTGTGGGTGGTGTGGATTTGATTTGCCCCATGCTCCCATTCAGATGTGAGGGTGGATGCAGGTTGAGCCTTGCTATATCGATTCCTCTGGTTCACCTTCCTGTTCTAGTCCTCTTCATTTCTTTCCAGATGGTGCCACTCATGCTCACCCCTCATCCATCTGAAGTAGGCTGAAGCCACCCCAGGTGGGACAGAGCAGCATTTCCCCCTCCTCCTCTCCACACCTCCCTGATATGGCAGGGCTTGGAATTTGGTCACTATGTAGACCCACACAGGCAGTTTAATTCTTCAGGGCTGCCCCTCGCTGTATTTCTCCCTGCTTCCATCCCTCCGAGCTCTGAGCCTCAGTTTCCCTCTCTCTTCACCTGCCTTTGTCCTGACCTGATTCATCCTTTCATGCCTGAGTCCTGCCCACCTCCCCATGCCCTGGGCCAGACCTGCCCCTTCATGCTGTCCATGTGGACAGCAGCAGAGCCAGGCAGAACCCAGAGCCGAGGTCAGGACTGCTTTGTGCTGAGAGCAGCAGTAAGTTGCCACGCTGAGGGTGGGTTCAGATGGGATGCACAGAGGGGTTCAGGCCAGGAACGGATGCAGGAGAGGATGCAGGGAGATGGGACAGAATGTCTGAGCGGGGTACATCTAGGAGTTGAGAAGTTTGTCCCCCAGCTCAGGACATAGTCTATGACTGACACCTGGCCCCTTGAGGCCTGGCTCTGGCAGCCTGCAAGGTACAAGTTCCATTTCCAGATGTTGGACTTAGCTGGCGGGTGCTTGACCACTGTGCCTATATTTCCAGAGGCTTCCTTTATCATTGCACCCTGAAACAAAGCAGGGCACCCATCCCCTCACCAGCCTCCTTCCTCTTCCTGACCTTGTCTTCCAAGTCTATGGACCTATCGTGCTTTTTTCAGGGCAACAACTTCTTAGGGAAGGGATCTAAAACAGAAGCGTACCTGGGCATGGTAAGGCTGGAAGAGACTTGCCCAGTAATGTCACTGAATGACTGGGTTTTCTATGCATGGTAGATATTTCTTTGTACGAGAAGTAACTGAGAGGACACAGCCTCATGAGCACAGGGCTTACAGGGAATCAGGGCGGCCAGCGGGGATACAAGTAGAACAGCCCTCACTGTGAACCTTGCTTGCATTTTCTTTACACATCCAGCTGGATTTTCCCCTTTGGCATTAGAGAACAAGCTGCTTCCCTCTAAACAAGATTCTGTGGTCAAGGGAGCTCTCCAGCCTCTGAGCTGGGCTGCTGGGAATCAGGTTAGGTTTGAGAAGCAGGGAGGGGTGGTCTTCAGGACCCAGGCCTTTCCCAGCTCACCATAACAGTGTGTCTCTGTCCTGGATAAAGAGGGAGTAGGATGTTAACGCTCTCTTCAGTGGCTCAATATACATATTTTCCATCTCATCAGAAATGTGTGGAATCGACTTCAGAATGCGAAGTCTGGCTTTAAATTCACGCAGAGATGTATCCATGTAACACTGGTGCGCTTCTTTGTAGCACTGAAAGTCACCTCCTGAAGAGTGGCTCCTACGTTTTCATTTTTGTGTCATGGATTTTCTTGAAACAAGGCATACCCAAATGATGCCTGAAAAACATTTATTACAGCTCTGTAGATTTTAAAATTCCCAGCCCTTAAAACAGAGGCTCTCGGCCTCAGGGTGCATAAGAATTCTGTTGGTTCTTTTAAAAATTCAGATGCCAGGACGCCACTCCATTTCTGTGAACTTGACCAGATACTGTGGTGAAGTTCAGGCATCTGTCTTTGCACAAGCTACCCTGATGATTCCAGTGTGGTCCAACTATTGCTCCCCAGTGTGACCCCTGCCAAAAAAATCTCACACATATAAAATACAATAATACAATAATACAACCTGATTTGTCTTTTATCTAGGAGATAAATTTCAGGAAGATAGTTTCTTAATTTACTACCACCAAAAACCAGAATGTTAAAAATGTAATCAGCAACACAACTGAAAAATGTGCAGCACTTGGCATTTTAAGTCTTTGGAAAGTCTTGATTTCCTAATGAAGTATCTTTTATCCTAACTTTGATGTTCAGGAAGTCAATTGACAAAGACTTTTTTCTTCCTTCTATAACAGGAAACTACAATAAAAATAACCTAGAAGTAGTATTTTTTTAGGCAGATATAATTATTTTGAGTTACTTTGGGATGCTTGAAAAGACAGATTGAATCACTGCTTCTTGGTGGTATGATTTAGATTTCAGTAATCGTCTCACGTGATGGTCATATTTTGTAATACTTTGGTTAAAAATAGCTTTGTTGCAAAAACTCCAGCATGATCAAGAAAATAAA